>NW_024080688.1:896659-1234527 GCF_003009895.1 Hyaena hyaena | reverse complement strand
ACTGACTGAGCCAGCTAGGTGCCCCCCCCCCAAAATTATTTTCTCATTCTAAATTACCAGAAGTAGAATTGCTGGGTAGATGGCTATAAATATTTTTAAGTCTTTTGTCACGTCATTGTCAGATCGTTCTCCAGAGCATTTTACCAGTTTGTATTTCCACTATAGATACTCTAACAGAGGCATTTGAAATAAGCCATTGAAATAATCCATCCAAGATGATTTGTTTCTAGCCAGGGAAGGTTTAGACAAGAAGCAGTCATGATAATTCTGGACTTTTAAACTTGAGCAGTATTGGGGCGCCTGGGTGGCCCAGTCGGTTAAGCGTCTGACTTTCGCTTAGGTCATGATCTCACGGTTCGTGGGTTCGAGCCCCACGTCGAGCTCTGTGCTGACTGCCAGCTCAGAGCCTGGAGCCTGTTTCAGTCTGTGACTCCCCCTCTCTCTCTGACCCTCCCCTGCTCACGCTCTCTCTCTCTCTGTCTCTCTCCTAGAAATAAATAAAAAACATTAAAAAAAATAAAATAAAATAAACTTGAGCAGTATTGTTTTACAGGCATTTGAAACAATAGGGTGTTTTTGCCTTGAAAAAAATGCCATTACTGCTCATAATTCACGTATTATTTAAAAGCTAGATTATTTTTATAAAAACAACAGTGATTTGTTAGGCTTTAAATTTTTCATTAATTGGTAAAAAAAATAACTGTAAATAGCTTGATTTGGTTTAATAGATATTGCAGGCTTTGGCTTTTAGTTATAAGAATTTTAAATGGTACAATTTATTTTTTTAAATGATACAATTTAAATATAGATGCTGTAAAAATGAATTTCTTTTGGTCTTACACAGACTACTTCAACAGAAGCCCATATCCAGGTCTTACTGGATCCTTACAACAATAAAAGAAATCTGAAGGTAGCTGCCAGCCATAGATTAAAATCTTATATCTGTGGTTATAATGAGAAGAAAACCCTGTGAATAATTTTAGACTTCCTTTTAAAAATTGAATTAACCATTGACTAGTTCCCATATCACAGAAGGCAAATCTTCCCTGATCAAAGTTTGCTTTTGTAGATGAAGTCTACCTACAGGCAATAGATAAGAATGAATAAACTGGACCCCATGTTTGCTCAACACACAAGAATTTGATTCTCTTCTTTACTCAGAGAAGCCAATTGGGTATAGGCCAAAGAAAGTACTGCTCAAAGCCTTTCCAGTCCAGAGACTGGACTCTAGCAAGATCAGACTCCCAGTCATCTGTAGTCTGGTGAGACCAGTATCTCAGATTGTAGTTTATTAGAGTATGACAGGTAATTTCTCAGTTAATTTTAAGTTTTTACCTATCCTGGGTTTTCCAGAAAAGGAGAACATTCATATAAGCAAGAGGCTTTGATCCAGTAAACAAATTTCTGATCCTTCCTACTCTTAACAAGAGTGATCATCTTCTCCTGTGTAGTTGACATTGAAGTCTGTAGATGGCTTCAGAAAGAAGAGCTTTGGCAGGGGTCCCACTGACCTCATTCGGAGCTAGCCTTAAAATCACAGAAGAGCTTCATTCTGGTGAAGGCACCATGACCCTAGACTGAAGGCAGAGTGGGAAGATGGGCGTCGTGTAAGAGTGGAGTGGTGGGGAATTAGGGAGATTAAGGGCAAAGGGTCCCCAGAAGAACAAAGGGGATTGGGGGGGGGGTGAAAGTATCTGATTTGACCCAACAAAGTATTTGCTGAGGAAACTGGAGTTGCTATAGTAAGATCACTGTCATTCAACTTCAACCCTAGAAACTGCTGATACCGTTAGATTTGGTACTTAGATTGGCCTGGTGCTTAGCATCTTTGCTGTTTACTCAACTCTCAAACCAAGCTAGCTGAGAAAGATGACCTAGTTCTTCTCAAGTTTTTCTCCTCTATCTCTCTTTCTCGTCTGAAGCTCAAGGCAGAAAAAAATGGAACTAAAAAGAACAACACTCCAGAATCAAAGGACAGAACTTTGTATGCTTTTAACAGCACTTCTGATACATTCTCTTGTTAGATCCTGACAGTTCTGTATTTTCATTCTCATTTCATAGAAGGAAAAGTGAGGTTCGGTTGAGTAATTTGTCTGAAACCTAACAACCAGTGAGCAGTGGAACTAGGGCTGGAACCCAGGTGTCACCTCAGGGTGCCCCCTCCGCCACACACCCTGTCCCCTTCCACCTGGCCAGTGGGTCACGGCCACCCTCCTCACACCTGCGTTGGTGGCCACAGCCTGTGCTCTCTCCACAGTGCTCCGTAAGGTATGGGCCCACAGTTCAGAAGTGGTGCTTCCTCAGTAGTCGTGATAAGTACTAGCTTCCCTTGCTCCCTCTGGGATGGGTGGTGTCAAGAGTAATAAAACTGCCTCCAGCAAGGGCATGTTTGCAACCGGCGCCACAGCTTCATGCCAGCCACGCCAGCAAGCTCCCAAACTACCCAGCAACCAAAGCCAAGTATAAAGCTCAGGAAAGCTGACAAGCTCCAGGACACTCCATGGACACTTTGCCCCCTTGAGCATTTGCTGTTCAGTGAAGAAAAGCATAGGAAGGTTCCAACTGGAACGTTGCAACAGGAAAAAGCTTTTTTTGTTAATTCAGAACGGTTTGGAATCCATTACAGTTCTTCCCAAACTTCCAGGACAGGGGGGAGGAAATTCAGTGGGTTTTACAATGTATTTTTTGAGGCAGTTTGCCACTGTCATCCTAATGACAGAGAAGCTGTAAATATTGATACAGTGGCCGCAGATGGCAAATCATCAGCCTCCTCATTTACCCTCTTGAGTCCAGCTTAGCTACACACACCACCTCTTCAGCAGCTCTTCCTCTTCCAGCAGCCCAGCCATGTTCCTTCTCGGTGAAGCACCTTTGGGCAGCTGTTCTTGGAGTGATCCTGTGTGTTTCCGCTGTTGAGAGGGCAGGGGACAGGGAGAATAGGGTGCGAGAAAGGAGAATTGTTCTCATGGCTGTACATTTGCAGATCAAGGAAGGGTAGATATTCTGAGACGTTTGAGTAAGTCCCACTTTTGTCAGGTCAGTAACCTGAGGCTTCTGTTTCTTACCCTTGGTCATGACACTTGTGTGTGTGTGTGTGTGTGTATTATTTTTTAATTTGTTGGAATTAGAATCAAAGGACAGCATCTAGTTCAGAATATATACTTAATAGATGCATGTTGAATCCGTAATAGTCAAATAGTAATAATAATAATAATAATAGCAGCAGCTACCATTTATCAAATACTTCACTGTGTGCCAGTATATACTGAGCACTTTACACACATGCACAATCCTTGTTTAACCTTTTCTGCAGCTCTGCAAAGTTTGTTATTATCCCTATTTTACAAATTGAGAAAACAAGTTTAGAGAGATCAAGCAACTTGCCCAAGGGCACAGAGCCACTAAATGGCAAGGCCAAGGTTCAGACCCAGGTCTCTCTGACCTTAAAACTGATACGTTTCTGTGTATTGGGATTTGGAAGCATCCTAGTTACTTACCTTGATCTGGGAGTTTGGGGCAGTTATCAAAAACTATTTCATTTTGCCTCCAAAATTTCAATCAAGAATTTTCAGGTTTTAGTCCAGATATTACTTACTAATATCCAAAGCCCTTCTTGAAACACCATCTTAACCTCACAAAATTATACCCTAAGTTTGAAAATCGCTGTGGGAAGGAACAGGGCCCAGTATAACACTGAAGACTGGTACCAGGTTCTTAAACCTGTTCAGGTAGCACGGCCCTTGGAAACCATGGCACTGGATATGGCACCCGCCACAGAAACTGGCAATAAGCTTCAAGTAATGAAGTGAATGTATTCTTAATCAGATACCATCTTACCAACCAGGTTTTAATAGAGATAAGTGTTGCAGAAAAAAATTCATGAGAGAAATTTTAAATTGTTAAAATATCATCCAGTAACTTAATTTCTTCTTGTCATTCAGAAACAATCAAACCAACATTCATTCAGCTATAGCCACAAGCACGTGATGCCAGTTCCCAGGCACAGGGTTTGAGGACTCCCGAGTTTGAAGTTTCCATTTCTCTTCCCCATCCCTAACTGCCCTTCAGAATCTTGAGGCTATTTCCATCTCGTATGTAATCTTTCCATTTTCTGCAGAACTATTTCTCTGAGGTAGCACAAACAATATAGCACTTCTCTAAACAGAAGACAGAGCACAGGTGCCTGAGTGGGCCCCCACTTTTCTTGAGGAAACCTCGACACCTCTGATTCTGCAGGGCCTGATGGCCCCCACATCTTCTTTGTCTGCTGGCATCAGCCTTAGTTAACTGGGAGAAGACACAACCCAAAATAGTTTAAAACTTACTCTCCTATGCCAATTAAATATCCAGCTTTCTTATCCATACAGTTCTTTGTACAAGACTCGGGCTGGTGCCTAAATGGTAAAAGTTGTTTTTCTAACTTCTTTCTCATGACATTGAGAATAAACAAGGACATATGATTTCTCATGTGACTAAGCCCTGAGCGGGACATTTGAAGAGTGTTATTATTATATGGTTCATATCCCCCATCTGGGCCGTGATGATGTCAGAGAGTAATAGCATTCATTTTTAACTGAAAACTAGTTAATGGGCACCTACACTGTGTCTACATAGTATATAGTGCTCGTCTCTTCTGTCTTCCCACAATGCTTCCATGACCAGCAGGAAAACCCTTGTCAGGTGACTAGGATGGCTCTGAGTAGTGACTCAATTAGAGTTATCTAGAAATGTCCCATTAGTCTACTCTTCATAACCTTGTGGACTTGGTTTAGAGATGAGGTAAATCTAGGAGTTCTCAACTGGCATGCAAATTCTAAAAACCAAAGAGCTGGCAGGAGATGGGGGACAGGGAGAAGATGAACCCTTCTAGAATTATCTGAGAAACTTAAAAAAAAAAAAAAACATGCACAGGCACATGCACGCGCGCGTACACACTCACATACTCACATGCACAGGCTCCTGTTGATTGTAGAGTATAGAAGCATCTTTCTCTGTGATTGCTCAGAAATACCATCTCTTCCGCTCGCTGGGCCTGGTAAGCTGGACTCATCTTAGTGAGCGAGCACATGATTGTGTTGACCTCAGTGACAGACATGGGATTGAAAGCCAAACTGCTGAGTCATTCCTGTCACCACACCAGCAGTCTTGGAAAAGGTTCAGTCAGTCAGTCAGTGGGCTGCTTTTTGGAGCACTTTATCATTTTGGGTTCTCACAATGTGTGTTTAAACTCTGGGTGACCCCAGGCAGCCTTCCAGACTGGCACAGTTCGCCAAGACATTCAGACTGATCATCTGCAAGTGAAGAAGAATGAAACTTGAGGACTAGTTCAAGTCACTTATCACAGAGAGGCCAACATAGGTTGTGAAGGAATCCTGCACTCCCAGGGGAAGCACCTTTCAAGGGTCTTGCCAGCTTCACAAATAAGAAAACCAGAAGACGCAGGATGGGGCATTGGAAAGCCTTGGAATCACGTGGACAGCCCTGAGTTCAAACCCCACCCCCGTCTCCACCACTTACTAGATGTATGATTTCACTCGATTATTTACCTCCCTGGGCCCTAATTTCCTTATCAGTACCCTAAGCAAATGAAATAACATTACGTGAAGCCTCTGGCACAATGCCTGGGACATGGTAAGCACACAGTAAATGCTAATTTTCCCTTTCCCCTGTATGGTAGAATTTGAAGTAGCTCCACAGCAATCCTACTGGTCATGTTGCCTGCAGTTCCAGCAATAGTCATTCGTAAAATCCCTTATCACAATATAAATGCCCCTAGGGAGATACTAGCTAATCCCTTTATCAGCTATCACTTTAAGGGGATTAGTTGTGGATTGAGAACAAAACCCCAAGGGAAAGAGATACTGGAGGAAGGGGAGGGGCCTGACAAGCTAAGGGGAGAACTCTAAGCTCCCTTGTCCCTCAAAGAGATAGAGAATAGCAGGAGAATGGTGAGTTTGCACACTCCCAAGTTGTGATAAAACTTGGGGACATTAGGTGTGGAGAGGTCATATTTGGAGTTAGCTAGAGATCACACCTTTGTTTTAAGATCACAGGTTCTTCTCAAAACAATTGGAAAGGAAGACATGGAGGGAATGTTGCAGAGAACTTTTGGTTATTGGCATTTCTAGAGGTTGAGGAAGCAAGAAAGAGTGGCTGGATTTGTAGCAAGAGTGTGTCCGGCTTGATGAGAAAGAAGAAACCACTGTCCTGCATCTTTCCTCTCCAGCCTTCTTCCTCTACCTCCCACCCACCCCCCATTTCCAGTCGTGATCTAGTGTTGGACATAGAAGGAGCAGAAGTGTATCTATATCCCTCAGCTCAAAGGAGGAACACACTGCTCCCCTGGCTCTGACACAGAGAAGGGGAGCAAACCATGTGGCTGAGCTTCATTTGAGCAACCTTGAATGACTAGAACAAGGGAACCCTACTCCAGGGTGAAGGAAGACTGGAAAGCAGGGACTTCCCAAGGGTAGGATGGAAATCTCCAGTAAAATTTACATTCTGAAAGACCTGGAAATAAAACCAAGCCCAAGCTCATTTCACTCCATGGAGGTACCATTGAGCAATACAAAGAGCTTTGAAGATAACAAAGAGGAAAGTGCTACCCACCTGTTACTAGATAGCTTTGTGTTCACTGCCATAGTTGGAGAGGTGGCTTTTGAGTAATTGGGTGTTTGAGATGAAGGAAGTTGGTGTGGAATGGCTATGATGGCCAGATAAAGGAAAATATTGCCTGGCTTGGTTTCATCATGGTGGTTGTCCCCCTTCACCATCTTGCCCACATCATATGTGTTATTGTTGTGAGGAGTGGTTGTCATTTGGACATAGAGAAAGCATTAATCAGGGAAGCGTTAGAATGTTAACTCACTGCAGGGTGAAGGACTCTGGTGGCTACATGTGCACTCATGGCAGAATGTGCCCGTTAAAGAAGATCTTTATCTGTTTGATAACATGTTTACAAGATCTTTTAGTTATGTTGTCCCCTTGCCCAGGTGGCTGCTGTCAACTGCCTTGCTGTTAAAATCATCCATGGTGCAGCTTTCTGATGAATAGGCTTGCCCTGCTAATATTCCTAATACCGAATGTCCAGCAAGATGCAGCTCCAGGAGTGGAAAGGAAATAGCGTCTGGAAAAGGGCAGGGAGGGAGGGGGGATAGTGGAGAGATGGCTGAGAAGAAGGGAGCAATTGAAGGGGAAAAGAATAGGAAAGAGAGAACCCAAGAAAATCAGAGAAATGAAAGAAGAAAGGTAGGAAGGAAAAAGAGGAAAGTGACACATTATACTATTATAAATGGAAGTAGCTGCCTTACTGTGTGTCAGGCAGTGCACTAAGCGCTTTCCTTCTATGAGTTGGGCTATTCTTATGTCTCCATTTTTTTAATGAGGAAACCGAGGCACAGAAAGGTTAAGGAACTTGCCCAGCGTTACCCAGCAAGTTTTAAGGGTAGGATTTCAACTGCTTCTCATCAAGGCAGTAGTGCTTCCTCTTGGCTGTGCATTAGAATCACCAGAGAGCTTTTAAAAACTGGAGGTCATACTCCAGGCAAATTAATCAGAATCTCTAGAGGTGGGACCCAGTGTGCGTTGGCAGGGTCGTAACCTCCCCACATGATTTCAACGTGTAGCCAAAGTTGAGAATCACTACACTCCATCAAGCTCCAATTGAAATTTAAATATGAAAAGAAGAATACATGTGAAACTTTCTTACATTATTTCCCCCCCCCAGGGGTAGGAATGTGGGAGAGAATTGCTGTGTGCCGTATCATGGGTTGCCAAAGATAAAGTTGGCTGAATTCACAGTTTTGCCTAATGCCCACCATGATTCCAATAGATCAGAAAATTACTGCAGAATCCCTAATACCATCACTTCAAGGAAGAAGGAAATTGGAGCACCAGTGGCTTCCTTGTTTTATTATTGCTCTTAGACTGTCTTGCTTATATGCATTCAACTACAAGAATGAGAACCTGCCCAAACCCCTCAAACATGGGTCTGCATCAGGAATTATCTCCTTGTACCCCTGAAACTGTGCTCTTACCAGGAGCAGTTTAGACATCTTCCATTTCCCAACTGTGTATATGCCAGCCCAACCCTACCTACACTCCTGACCTCATCCCTGTGGAAACTGCCTTTATTTAAACAAACCGAGAGAATAACAATATCTTACAAAGCCCTGGTACCTAGCTCATTCTCACCATAACCTTTTGAAAGAAATACCACTGTCCTAAAAAATTAAACCAAAACCCAGAAAGATTAGAGGACTTGTCCAGAATCATACAGAAACTAAGTGGAAGCGAGACAGGACTCAGATCTTCAGTTTCCAGATCCATTGCTCTTTTCAACCCATCTGTGAACTGAGGAAGAATGGAATAAAGATATTGGAGAGGAAATGTAAAAGGAAGTCCTACCTCCCCTTTGGTTTTCACCGGGCACCTGAACTAAGGCCTTTCATTGTCCATGGATCAATTTACAGCTGCCCAGCTATCAGACTTCTTTTTTTCTAAATCCCCTGGATACAGTCCTTTTCAGATTAGTCTGTATCAGAAAGCCAGAACACAAAGATTGGAAAAGCCTTAACAGCAAGTCCTACAGTAGAGACCAGACCAACCACTTTGGTTTTTCTGCCTCCCTCCAGGAGTCTCCACTGGGGCCCTCTGGTTCCCTAAGGCACCTTCTGAGAAAAATTTGTGCTCAGGAAATGCCTGGCCCAGGTGGGCAGATCCCAGGAGCGTCAAGAGAACTGAAATCTTTTTCAGGTATCTCTCCACTTAACAGAGCCAGATCTGGATAGATGGGGGTTTTATAGGTTTGCTCATGATCAGCAGCTCTCTCTAATCAGTTCCAGCACTGTGTGAGTGGGGGCCGGAAAGCTTGCTTTCCCAATTCTTTGCAGCCTGGGAGCCTTACTCCCAGCCAGTAATTGACTCCAGCTTCCTCGAGGGTTGTGTCCTGGAGTATGAGAGTCAACACTCACTTTCCCATCAGGGCCTTGTTGAGAGTCCTAGGCCAGTAAATGGGGTCCCTTGACCCTGATCCAGGGACCTCAACTCGGACCCTCAGCAAGGTGTAGAGAGAAATCTCAGACGGGCCTTCTAAAAACAGGATCTGAGCAGGCACTGAGCCACTGAGGAGTGGAGAGGGAAGGGTGGGGACCCACGGTGGCTCTGGATGCTGAGACAGATTGCCCGGCCCGCCTGTGGGCCTCGCTCAGCTCAGCAAGGGTTTGAGTGTCTGTGGAAGGAAGGGGAGAGGGAAGGCCTTGTAGCTCATTACAGAGTAGAAGGTGGGGAGCAATCCTGAGAAATCCCTTCTGCCTTTGATTCTAGGGATTGCTTTAAGACCAAAGGATGCTTTTTGGTTTGTTTGTTTGTTTTTGTAAAGAGGCCATGTGTTTTAAATTTAAAGTGTAAGCCTGTTAATATACTTTTCGAATTAAATTTTGAGTGTATTTCCCCCAGTTTAATTACGTGAATTATGTATTTACAGAGGAGAAAATTGGGGCCCCCTGAGCTTGATCGACTTGCTCTGGGTCACAGAGCTGGTCAGAGTGTAGTACTTTTCCCACTCGACTGCACTGCGTTTTGCCTTGACTGAGGCTCCGTTGAGGGGACAGTGGGACAGATCTGTAAATGATCTAACTTGTCACTGGAGAAAATATAAATCAGTGGCCACAGAATTTTAGCCCTTCAGCCAAACTTCATCTGTCACATAATAAAAAAAAAATAACTTGCCAAAGAGGGATTTGAAAATCCAAACCAGATCCTTCTCCACTGCTCGAGGAGCCAGTTCCATTACACTGCACTGAAGCCAAGTGTTTCCAGCAAGCCTGATCAGCTGCATGTTAGGGTTTGGTTGTTTGAGCCGTCATGATAAATGAAACCTACTGGGTTAATGTAATCTGTTCCACAGAAGTTTTGACTGATGCTGCCCACGAGGAAGGAAGGAGGAGAAAGGGTTCTAAGGAGCCAGTGTCCCAGTGAGCGAAGTTCCACACAAGGGTGTGGGGTCCCAGCCCGTGGAGATAGCCACGTTCAACACCTCCCTTCACACAGAAGGCTGCCACTTGAGATGCAAATGCATTTGCATCGCCACTGGCCATTGAAACCTGGAACATTCATCAGGGAGAGAATCAGCAGTCGTGAAACCAAAGGCACCGGTCCAGGGCCTGTCAGAGGCTGAGGCAGCAGGGTTTTCATTACTGCATGGCAACGCTGAGAACAGGCGCAGGCCCTCCCGGGGCGTGATTCTCCAGGCCAGGACGACATCACTTGTGTCGGCCTCAAAACCTGAGATTTTTGCTGATGGTTCCAAACATAAGTGCTGAGAGAGAGAAAGTATACTTATTCTAGTCAGTGGGATATGTTAGAGATGTTAGAAGAAAGAATCGATCCAGAGTTTCCTTCTGAAATTAAAAAGGGGCGGGGGGGAATGAAAAGAAACTTAATGTAAGAGAATGTTTACAGTCCTGAAAACCCCACCATGAGGCCTTGCTAACATTCTCTCCTGTGCCTCACCTCAGGGGATAGAGGTTACTAGAGTTTATTAGACACAGGAAAACACTGTTCACAGGAGACTTCTTCATTGTGCAGCGATCCTGCGTTTGGGCTTGTTCACCAATGAGGAGAACAGTACTTTTCAATCCAGGACTCTCAGCCAGAACAACCTTCTCACTCATGAACTCAGCCAAGTGAGTGCTTCCTGTGTTTCCACAGAGGCTCAGAGGCGGTCAAGGCATAGTGTCTGCCCTCTGATACCTCATGACCTCACAGGGGAGGCAAAGAAGGAAACCAATACTTACTATGCAATTTATAAGTACAATATACTTATAATCCAGCATTTGAAATTAAACAGACTTAGATTCAAATTTCAGCTCTGCCATTTGCTTGGAAGTGGCAGATCTTGGGCAAGATTTAGCGCCTTTCTCTAAATCTTCATTTTCCCTCCATAAGACACTGACCTCATGGAGTTATTGTGAAGATCAAATGATATGTTGTGTATAAAGCCGTTAGCACATTCTTTGGAAAACAATAACCGTTCAGTAAATGTAGTCTCATATGGTAGAGATCGAAGTGTTCATAAGGTGCTACAGGGTCCAGAGAGAGGGGATTAGGAGAACAGGGGGCGGGGAGGGATAACGTCAAGGAGGGCTCCCAGGACATAGGAGACACAGGCTGTATTTTGAGGGATAGGTTGAAGTCCGTAAGAAACTTAAAGAAAGTTAGGTAAGATGAGTGAAGGGAAAGGAAGACTGTTTCAGGAGGGAGGAACAGAATCTGCCTCAGCATAGTCATGACAGAAAATAGGATATTTGAGGGACTTAGTATGATAATAGCTTAGTATGGCTAGAACAGAAGGATGGTTCCAGAAAGTGAGGCTAGAGGATGAAGGGTATAGTAAAAGGTAAGTAAAAACTCCACGGTGCTGTAGTTTACAGGGAAGGGGAGACGAGCCAAGGTGAAAAGCCTTCAAGAGCTAAAATTCGGAATCAGTATAAGATATCAGGTGAGTGTCCTGAATGATGTACAAGAATCTTGCACCTCTAGTGAGCTTGCTTGAGAAAACCTTAGATGCTAACCACAATGCAACAAACTTAGAAATTAGAATATAAAACGTAGAACGTAGAAAATAAGACAAACACCCAAACTTTCCACTTGGAAATTTTAAAACCTGCTCCTGTATAACCCTTAGATTAAAATTGAAATCAAAATAGTAAGACATATTATTTGGGAAAGAGCTACATGAGTACTATTTACCAAAGGCTATTGGGTAAAACCAAAGTGACACTCAGGAAATTTTAGAGTCTCAAGTGCATCTAACAAGAGAACAAGAAATACTAAAACTAAATTAATTAAGCATTCAACTCAAGAAGCTAGGAAAAGAGAAAAAAATAAACTTAAAGAAAGTTAGGAGAATGAATTAGTTAAATTGAATATAAAATAGAATTTTTAAAAAGTTAATAAAACCAAAAGCTGTGTTTCTCCAAAAAGAAGAAAAAAAGATAAGCCTTTAGCAAATCAGATTTTTAAATGAAAGAATATACAAAATTAAAAGCATTCAATGATAAATAGAAATGATAGGAGATTTCAGGTTCTGAGAGAATGTCATTACAGCTCTATTCCTATATGAATTACAAAAATTTTACTTTTATAAGGAGTAAAAGGTCTTTACTAAATCTTGACTAAGCTCTCACTAAGGAGATTAACACTGTAGAAGAAAAATTAAAGCGAGCCAAAGATTTACCATCAGGCTCAGAGGGTTCTGCCAGTGAATTCCAAGAAGCCATCAAGGAACAGATCATTACTACATAGAAACAGAAGGAAAATTTGTCACCTCAGTCTATAAGGCTAGTTAACATTTATGACCAAAACAGACAAAGGATGGCACAAAAAACACATTTCTGGATCAATCTCACAAATTTTAAAACTCAAAATAGGAGCGAATACAAAGATGTAGGGAAATCTATTAATGTAATGTATGTACCATACTAGATTAAGGTAAAACCATATGGTCATCTCTTTAGAGAGAAAAAGTTTAAGGCATTTGATGAAATGCAACAACCTTCCTGACTTAAACAAATTAAAAACTGTGTAACTCTTGGAAAGCCAGGAGTAAAATGTATCTACCATAATCTAAATATCATAGTTGTGGTAAGCCATTAAGAATCATTTTCTTTATGGTTAGGAATAAAATAAGAATGCCTCCTACCACTACTGTTATTTAACAGCCATGTTAGAGGTATTAGCCAATACACTATGGCAAGGAAAAGAAATGGGAAGTGTAAACACTGGAAAAGAAGAAATAAATGAAACTACCATTATTTGCAGCTGTCATTGTCTACCCAAAATAGAAAAATAAATCCAGGATAAAAACTATTTGAATTGACAAGAGTCTAGGAAATTGGAATGTATTCAGTTCAGTATACTGAAATCAATAGTTTTTTCCGAGCACTAGCAGGGATATATTAGAAAAGATCATGAAAAAGAAGCATAGAATACTATTAAGAAAAGAAGTAAGTTAAAGAAGTAAAGAACACTATTTAAGGATTCATCTAACAAGATCCAATTGAAGAAAAACATGAAAAGTTTAAAAGTAAATTATATCATTTAAAAATTCAAATAAGGAGAATATAAAGAAGAAAGTGAAAATTACCTCACCACTCAGAACATAGCTCTGTTAAAATCTGGGGCTCTGTCCTTTCAAACTATACCAGTATTTTAAAAATATGTCTTGTCTTATTGAAAATGTACATGCTGGGGCACCTGGCTGGGTCAGTTGGTTGAATATCCAACTTGTGATTTCAGCTCAGGTCATGATCTCACAGTTCGTGAGTTCAAGCCTCACTTTAGGATCTTTGCTTCTTTGCTGACAGCACAGAGGCCCCCTTGGGATTTTCTCAATCTCTCTCTCTCTCTCTCTCTCTCTCTCTCTCCCCTTCACACTTTCTCTTTCATCTTCAGAAACAGACATTAAAATATACATATGCTATATAAGGAAATATATATATATGCTATATTAAGGGGAAAAGGCAAAGCTGGTTTTAAACGCTTTTTAATGTGACTTACTTTTGATAGCACACAAGGGGGGAGGAGAATGAGAGAGAGGGAGACACGGAATCGGAAGCAGGCTCCAGACTCCAAGCTGTCAGCACAGAGCCCGATCCAGGTCTCGAACCCACAGACCATGAGATCATGACCTGAGCCAAAGTCGGTCGCCCAACCGACTGAGCCACCCAGGCGCCTCAAGGCAAAGCTGGTTTCAAAAGCATATCTAAAGCTGTGGTGAGAAAGTAAGTGGAGGTTATAAAACAGACTCATCAGGAAGGAGCAGAAGTTGAAAATGAGATTTCTGAGTGAGTAGAAACATGCTGGCAGAAGAGTCCTCGGTGTGGGGGAAGGATTGCGTTGCCACCATGTTATGTCAGCTGATGAGACAGATTTGGCCCCAGCCAGGAAGCGATGCCCCGGAAAGAGCTCTGATAGCCTTGCTTTCAGTCCACCCTCCTGCCCCACTGTCTACGTAACCTCCCTCCCCACCTCATTTTAGAACCAGAGCAAAACAAGCCATCAGAAAGACAGGTGAGGAGTTTGGCTGCTTATGCCTCAGATGTGGGGCCAGAGACTTCTGTAACGGAACCTCTTGTTCTTCTGCCCCCCCAGACCGCCCAGGTTTGCTGAATGTGAAGCCCATTGAGGACATACAGGACAACCTGCTGCAAGCCCTGGAGCTCCAGCTCAAGCTGAACCACCCCGAGTCCTCCCAGCTCTTTGCCAAGCTGCTGCAGAAAATGACCGACCTCAGACAGATTGTAACAGAACATGTGCAGCTATTGCAAGTCATAAAGAAAACAGAGACAGACATGAGTCTCCACCCGCTCCTACAAGAAATTTACAAGGACTTGTATTAGCAGAGAAGTCCGAATTCACTGACCATGTTTTCCTTCTTCCAATTGCACTATTATTTTGAGGGAAAATCTGACACCTAAAAAAATTTACTGTGAAAAAGCATTTTAAAAAGAAAAGGTTTTAGAATAATAGATCTATTTTATGCATATTGTTTATAAAGATACATTTACAATTTACTTTTAATATTAAAAATTACCACATTATGAAATTGCTGGTTGTGTTTGAAGACTGCATCTTAGGTGTTCCCTCCCCCAGCTCCCCACCCCAGGCTTACTTCCTCTTATTTCCTTCCCCTTCCTTCCTTCCCTCCCACCCATCCCTCTTCTTTCGCACTCCTTTGTCAAAATGGGAATGGAACTGCGGATCGACTTTCATTCTCGGTAAATTAATTTTTCCTCCAATTCACAACTTTTCTGAACCCTCCATCTGCCTTAACAAGCACAACTAAGAAAGGAAGGTAAACCTCGGGACCAAAAACTTCTCAGAGCCTGTGCTTCTTACCCTGTGTGTGCGAGTCCGGGGCATTTCCCAAGAACCCAGTCTTCTTCCACACCCCCACCCAAGACGTGCACTCACCGAGAACAGCCTGCTGGCGGGATGCCAAGGCGCACGCGCTGTACCCGGCGGCACGTGCTAACTGCTGGGATACGTGGGGAACGGGGGCTTGGAGACTGGGCACCTGCCAAAAAGAACCTAGAGTTGAATCAAGGAGAAAAGATGAATCTTTCTTAAAAACAGTATAATGCTCAGTATAATCCTGTACCAATACATGGCTCAGACTCTAAGTACTGTGAGAGTTCAAAGGATGTAAGGATTGATGAAGATTGGAATAGTTAAGCGTGACTCTAAATTCATTGAAGTGGGTCTCAGAGGATGTGTTGGATCTGGGATAGGTAGAGCGTAGAGTAAGAGGCGTTCCAGGAAAGAAAACAGCAAGAACGACACCAAGGAACCAAAGCCAACCACGGATGCAGGAGAAGAGCCACGCTCCAGTTCTGATGGACACAGACCAGCTTTACCATAACTACTCCTAACGCCCTCCTTGGGACCACGGTGCCCAGAGATCTCTTACTTTTCTAACCTCAAAGTCTAATTATCTGTATCATTTAGGTGATGCAGACCTCCCCGGCATGCAGGTTATGTGTTCCCTAAAAGAAGGGACCTTCTTGGCACATTGATAGATTCATTGATTGAAGCCACCAAATTCAGTGACTTTGAATAAATACAGTGACTTTGAAGAGTGCCTCCAAAGAGGAACCTCTCCTGAGCTCTCTACTGCAGGATGGTTCTGTCCACTGACCAAAATTATTTCCCTGCTGCTGCTGCCTTAGTTTTATCTTTCCTTATGGCGCTAATACTTAGGAGGACATAACTTCATGTTTCAGGCTTTCAGGCCAAAATATCAGGAAACACTTTTTCATCCTTTACCCAGAAATAAATATCTCCAAAGAGTCTGGTTACAGAAGTGAGCCCTGGAAATGTAGGATCCCTAACCCCTTAGGAGCAATGACTTTGTAGCTGAAACCTTTAGATACAACCGCAGCATTTTGGGACTAGAGACTGAAGTCATTGTCAAAGTGTTATCAAAACACTGAAAAGAAAAGTCACAAACTCAGTCCATCACATGGTTATTTTTCCCTTGATGCCAAACATCAGGATATTCTCAAACATCCCCATGACTAACCAGAGGCTTCACTGCTGTCCCATGTGGAGAACTTATCATCCGGCAGATCTTAAAAAAAAAAAAAGAACTTGTGCGCAGTAGACAAGGTGAGGATTCCACCTCAGAGGAGATCCCTTGTTTACAGGATTTCTTAAACAAAAAGCCTTTCAGCACACTCTCGCTCTGTGTTCCCACCAGCCCCGTGCGGCCGGTCCAAACCCTTTCCACATTCTCGGAGCTGTGGCTGCCAATGTGGGGAGGAAGGGAGACGCTCTCAACTCTTTGGCACTGATGGTTAGCATTAAATAGCTTTTAAACCCTGGCAGCTTTCAAGTTCCCATCTCTCTGACTTCTTCCCTGTGGTTTGGAATATCATTTGCTAAATATTTTACGACACATCTTCTACAGCCTCCAAAGCTCCTGCTCCTTTCTCTGGTCTCCCGTTCCCCCCAGGATGATTCACAAGTTAATCAACAAATGTATCATCAGTTATTCATAGTGCTTTCTCCGGACATAAACACACTTAGGGATTTGTGTTAATAAAAATAGGAAGAAAAGTGACTTTGGTCAAGAGTCCAAAAAAGGGAGGTGGGGAGATTTTCAGGGCTCCCATGAGAGCCTACACCCAGCGCCGCCCTTGAATGTGGCCTGGCTCCCCTCTAGCTCCCGGCTGCCTGTGGAGCACTGAACAGCGGGGTTCCCGTGAGAGAGATCATATCTACACACCCCGTTCCGTAGCCACCATCAAAAACTGGGCTGATCTGAGTTTCCGACTTCTTTTTTTTTTTTTTTTTTTTTAATTTGGGAGGGGAGCAAGAGGAACTCCGTCGGGAGGCGCTAGCTGATGCCACACTGCAAATTCTGATTGCTAACCCAGGGGGCAGAGCCGGGGGACAGCCGCATCAGTGCCACTGAAGGGAAAAGGGGTGATGGGGAGCTAGGCTTCTGTGGTACGCCTACTTACTTGCTACTGGATTCCAGTGACTTTTCCTCATGTCCCTAGAGGCTGACGAAGCCAAGCCCTTTTTATGGACAGGCCCAACTTGCTGGATATCTGTTACTAACTCTGTAGTGCTGATACAGTGGGCCAGGGGTGAGAGGGGTTGGAAATTGGCCCCCAGATACCTATTCCCTTAGAAATACCCACTGGGAAGCAGGGGTGGAGGCTTCTAAACAAAGCCAATCTCATTTCTAAATCCCAAAAGAACCAAAATTCATTGCCAGCAGGATCATCCCCATTGCTTTCTCGTTCCTCTTTCCCACCCACTCACTGGAACAGTTTGGGGCCAAGAGACAGACCAGGACGCCCGTTCTTCGCTAGGTAGCCACCTCCCTATTCTCCTCTGTCCTCACCACATCCTGGTTCCTGGCCCTGACTCCTGTTGTCTCTGTTCACAGTATTAGCACTGTTATTATCTGTGTATCCACAACCCTCACCATGTGATTGGACGTGGTTGGCCCACCATTTTAATGCTTATTGAAATGAAAAAAAAAAAAAAAACAACCAGCAGACTCTTAGCATTAAGACTGCCTGATGTCATCGAATCCTGCCTCATTCATTGCTATGTACTCAGTTCATATCAATGAACTCACTATGCCACCCTATGAAGATGAGTGTGACCAGGCCGGGCCCTCAAGGGGGCTCCTCATCTGTTGACAAAGTCAGATGCGTAATTACAAGTCAGCCAAAGGGATGAATTGCCCAAAGGTGTGAAAAAAGATTAACGGGATGTGGGTAGACTCAGAACTGTAAAAGCATATCATGTGTTCAGAAAACAGCAAGAAATTAGGTGTGGCTACCAGAGCTGAGGTAGTGCGAAATGAATGTGGCCAAGTCCGCATCACACTGTAACAAACCTCACCCTCCGTGGTAAGGAGCTACCTCAGACCAACTGGGTTTTCGTAACCAACTGGGATCCAGTAGATGCTTCCTCATATGGAAAATAGGACAATAATACCCATCTTAGAGGTAATCATGAGAATTAAATGTAATAGTGGCTGTAAAACACTTCACACGGTTGCTTGGCACATCTTAACGGGTCAATCTGTGTTGGCTACAGGTAACATTATGGCCATTGTTGTTACTAAAGGGCCCTTCTTTCAGGGCATCTGAGTGGCTCAGTCGGTGGAGTGTCCAACTCTTGATTTCAGCTCAGGTCATGATCCCAGACAGAGCCCTGCGTCGGGCTCAGCACTGAGCATGGAGCCTGCTTAAGATTCTCTCTTCCTCTCCCCCTCTCCCCCACTCTCTCTCTCTTAAAAATAAATAAATAAAAATAAAGTGCTCTTCATTCAAGAAAGCATCCTGGGCTCATGGAACAGGATCTTCCCCTTCAAGTATTCTAGGCCTTACCTGAATATCCCGGGAGACTGAAAAGCCAGGTAAAGGGATTAGATTTCAGCATTTGGCAGTGCAGTGAAAAATACATTCTCCCAAAAGTATTTTGCTTCCAGCCCATAAACACTAGAAGAAAATAATTATATGAAAGACGACTGCTGTGTTCTGATTTAGAAAAAAATGCCGGGATGAGGCTAGGAAAACATTTTCTCCGAAGTAGTGGGACTTTTCTCTTGTGGCTTATGCTCCTAATTTTAGACTAATATTACATAGTTTGCGTTTCCAGAGGGGTTATAAAGAATAAGAAAATTGCTAATTTGGGTCTGTAGGGAGTGGGTTGGGATATTTCCATCCCCTCTAGAGTTTGTAAATATGTTCCAGGCCGAAAGTTCCCAGGAGAATAGCATTCCTAGGGTCTATTTAGTGCCATGGGCTGAACTCAAGGAGGATCCAAGTGGCTTTCCACAAGAATTGGAAAACTGATCCCGTGGCCACTTTTGCTTCATACTGGAGGCCATGAAGTGTATCTTGGAGTAAGTCTGAGGCTTAACTCTGCCACTTTCTAGGTGTGTGGCCTTGAGTAAGTCGCTTTCCTCGTCTGGGGACAAAGAACCTGACCCATAGAAAGAAGTCCTTCAGCACATCACATCTAATTCATGAATAAGGGAATGGGTCTCAGTTTCCCAATCTGTAAAATGGGAGTAAGAGCACCTACCCTGCATGTCTTATAGAAATCAGGGCAGGCCTGATCACCATATTCGCAGCTAAGAAAGTGAGCCCCAGTGAAGTGCAGGAAGGTAGCCCAAGTTGACACAAGGAAAGTTAGAGGTAGGGCTGAGGCTAGACCTCTGGCTTCCTGAGGCCCGGCCCATCTAGGGCTCTTTCCCACCACATCCCAGGATACGCAAAGACAGAGTTGCCTGGTTGGCAGAAGACAAGCTTATGGCATAAAAGACTCCAGTCTGAATTTTGGCTCTGCCACATACTAGCTGTGCAACCTCGGGCAAGCCGCTTCCGGTCTCTGGGCTTCAGCATTAGGTTTGTGATGATCCCAGTTCCTACCTTCCAGGGCTGCTGTGAGCACTAGAGGTCACATGCAGGTGACATGCCCAGAGCCCCTAAACAATTAACATCTTCTAAAGACGATCTCACACAATCCGCTAAGGCGCTTGCTCTGACCCGGGGACATCGGTGTGTCTGTGTCCCCAACCACAGAAGAAGCCCTGAGATTCCAGCCGGGGAGGAATTGTCCAGCGTCGGCCCGACGGCCCTCAGTTTCCCCATCTACCCAGTCAGAGGCTCTGATCTGTCCTTCCAGCTCTGACACCCCAGGTCCTTGGGAGCCTCTAGGGGAGGCTGGAAGGAAGACAGGGTTCCCTGGCTGACCAACAGATGCCTTGTTCTCCGCGGCCCGAGCGCGTTCTCCCCCAGCGCGGCCGGGGGCCTGGACCCGACGCCAGGCCGCTCTCGCTAGGGGCCTGGAGCGGCTCCAGCCAGAGGGGGTGCAGCCTCCAAGGGGCGGGGCGGGGCGCCGCTGGCCGCTGGGTTCCCACCCGGCCGAGCTGCCGCGCGAGGGGCGGGGTGCTGAGTCAGCGGCCCGGCGGCCCCTCCCCGGGGCTCCCTGGCCGCCGAGCCTGCCAGCGGAGACACGGCCAGGAGGCCCCCCAGGAGCCCGGCGTGTTACCGAGGACGCTGCCGCGGCGGCCCCAGCCGCGGGCCCCGTGCCCTGCAAACGCCGGCCCGCAGCCAGGCCTCCCCGGGCTCCGGGGCAGCGAGCTAGGGAGTGGCTGCCGGTGAAGGCCCACGACGTTTTTCGGAGCTGCCTCCTTCTGGCAGGATTCGGCCCAGGGCCGCGTCTGCCATCCCGGGTCTCCCCGCCCTGTCGCCAATGGCAGCCATTATTCCTCTCAAACATCAAGTACAAGCTTGACTTATAAACTGCTTTGCAGCCATTTAATCCTCTCCAAACCCAGCGAGGTGGTTCATGGGTCAGTGGCCCACAGGAAACAAGGGCACACTCAGAAGGGACCCCTGGGGAGAGCTTGGGGGGGGGACTACTTACAAACTGTGGGAAGGTTAGGGGACACCACTACAGCAGGACAAGACCCCCCCCCCCCCCAGGCTAGCCAGGGCACTGAGGCCAGTGGGGAGAAGGTTATTGGAACCCGAGAGAGGGTCGCTGGGGCCGCATGTCTATGGCCCAAGGAAGTGAGGAACATTCTCACTGCTGTCCCCTAGATGGCAGAGGGCAAAGTGGTAGACACACGCCCCTCTTCTCTCCCCTCACAGGCTCCCTCCTGAGGGTCTCATTGGCCAAATCCTACTGGAAGCCAGGGAACAAAAGAACCAATTGATACCATTAGGCTCCCAGGCACAGAGCAGGGTAGAGAGGGAGGAGGGCCAATGCGTAGGACAAGCGGAATATCCAGCGTGGGTAGGGGTATCATTAAGCCCATGATGTTGAAAGGAAACAGAGAATTTTAAGTCTGAGGTCACAGAGTGGTAACTGCCGGTTCTGGGATTTTCAAACTCAGGTCTGTGTAGCTCCAAGACATAGTTCTTGCCACTGTATTAAGCCAGCTGTGGGAGAGGGACCTAAGGGACCAGAACAAGACGAATGGAGTGTATGGGGCGCCTGGCTGGCTCAGTCCGTTACGCGTCCAACTTCAGCTCAGGTCATGATCTCACGGTTCGTGGGTTTAAGCCCCGCGTCGGACTCTTTGCTGACAGTGCAGAGCCCGCTTCAGATCCTCCGTTCCCCTCTCTCTCTGCCTCTCCCACACTCCGTGCTTGCTCTCTTTCTTTCAAAAATAAATAAACATTAAAAAAGGAGGATTGAGGCACTCAGCATCTCCTTATACCCCTAGCCAGGGCGGGCCCTGGTAGCTGGGAAACTGGCACAATTTTATTGGGTACTTCCCACATCTTTCCATAATAATCCCTGGAGACCTAAGGCATGTAGCCTAAAGCAGCCCATGTAAGTTTCATCCTAAAAGTTAACGTAAGCATTGTAGTTTATGTCGAAAGAAAAAAAATGCTTTATTAATGTTTAGGGGCATGTGGTAGCTCAGTCGGTTAAGTGTCCCACTCTTGATCTTGGCTCAGGTCACGATCTCACGGTTCATGAGACCAAGCCCCCCATCGGG
This sequence comes from Hyaena hyaena, assembly GCF_003009895.1. NCBI lineage: Eukaryota > Metazoa > Chordata > Mammalia > Carnivora > Hyaenidae > Hyaena > Hyaena hyaena. The sequence continues at coordinate 1,212,980 of NW_024080688.1, read as the reverse complement.
TTCTGCACTGACAGCGCCTTCCGAGCCTGCTTGAGATTCTCTCTCTCCCTCTCTCTGTCTCTGCCTCTCCCCCGTGTACACGCTCTCTCAAATAAATAAACTTAAAAAAATTAATTAATAGGGGTGCTTGGGTGGCTCAGTCGGATGAGCATCTGACATTTCAGCTCAAGTCATGATCTCAAAGTATGTGAGCCGGAGCCCTGAGTCAGGCTCTGAACTGACAGTGTGGAGCCTGCTTGGGATTCAATCTCCCTCTCTCTCTCTGCCCTCTCCCACACAACTCTCTTTCAAAATGAATAACATATAAAATATAAATAAATAAATAAACTTGGGACGCCTGGGTGGCTCAGTCAAGTTAGGTGTCCAACTTCAGCTCAGGTCATGATCCCACAGTTCATGGGTTCAAGCCCCATGTCAGGCTCTGTGCTGACAGCTCAGAGCCTGGAGCCTGCTTCAGATTCTGTGTCTCCCTCTTTCTCTGCCCCTCTGCCACTCATGCTCTGTCTCTCTAAAATAAATAAACTTTTTTAAAAGTTTTAATAAATAAACTTTTTTAACAGGTAAATTAATGTTTAAAATAATGCTTAGAAGTTAAATGACTTTATTTCTACCAAAGAATTAGAAGAGAAAAAGGCTCTCCATGGAGGGGTGCTATGTGTTCTCGATGGCTTTAGGTACCCCTGGGAAAGGGCCCTGTACCCCACTCTGAGAAGCACAGGCGCCAGTTTCCTTTAGGGAAAGAATTTACTTGCCCAGCACCTCATAGCCTAACTATCAGACTTGGAGTCCCATGACCCTGCTCCTTGCGTGGTGGAGAGAAAGGAAACCTGGCCAAAACAGAGCCTCAAAAGGGAAAAAGGTCCCTAGTGGTCAGCCTGGGAGGGGTGTGGAGGAAGGAGTATGAGCTCAATGTCAGCAAACATTCGCTGGCATTATCTGTGCCCAGCTCTGGGGACACTCAGACATGCCTGGCATGACTTGGGTCATCCAGGAGCCCACCGTCCTAGAGGAGACAGGCACATAAGCTGCCAAAGCGAACACCGTCTGACAAACAGAAGGAAGAAGTTTCAGAGGCAGGCAGGTGGGTTCAAAGCCCCTTCTCTGCCAGTTCTTGGTAGTATGACCTTGGGCTAGAAGGGTTTTCTAATTCCTCCTTTATAATTGGGCAAGGTCGTACTCACACCATAAAGTTACCACGAGGGAAAAAGAGATGAGGTTTGAAAGCACGCAGCACTTTGACTTGGCAACTGTGAATTCATTGTCGTCTTTGTGCTGCGATAAACACGAGACCGAGGACCGTGCGCGCCAGGGCTAAATGGCACAGCCGTGCTCTTTCAACCAAACTCTGCACTTGAGGGGCGCCTGGGTTGCTCAGTTGGTCAACCATCCGACTCAGGTCATGCTCTCGTGGTTCGTGAGTTTGAGCCTCACGTCGGGCTCTGTGCTGACAGCTCAGAGCCTGGAGCCTGCTTCGGATTCTGTGTCTCCCTCTCTCTCTGTTCCTCCCCTGCTCATGCTCTGTCTCTTTCTCTCAAAAATAAATAAATATTTTAAAAAATTGCACTCGTGATCCAACGTCAAAATAGATTATCTTAAATTTCCCAGAGAATCTGAGGTCTATGGCTTCTGTTACCGTGGAAGTACAGGAGAAGTTTAACTCTGGGTGGGGGTAAGGGAAGGCTTCTTGGAGGAGGTGACATTTGAGATGGACTGAGAGGATTTGTAAGGGTTGACCAGGCAGACAGGGAAGGGCTGTCCAAGCAAGGGGTTCTCGTGCAAAGGCTCATGTACATGGCATGTTAGGCAGAATAAGTATTTTGGTGTGGCTGGAGGGGAAGGGTGGTGGGGGGCGTGAGGAGAAATGGCTGGAGCAGAATCGAATCAAATTAGGCAGGGTCTATACTAATGGACAGAGGAGTTTGGACTTTATCTTAGGGGGAACAGAGAGCCGTGGCAGATGTTAAGCCGGGAAGTGTAGATACATTCACCCTGTCGGCCAGCAAGGAGATAGGATTGATGGGGAGGTGGGAAGACCTTTAGGAGGCTCTGGCTGTCACACGGATGAGCGATGAAGGTGGCATGAGTGAGGGGAGGGCATCAGCAATGACGACAGAACAGGTGGACAGTTTTGCAGAACAGTCCAGGGCCTGCTTAATGTGGGGGCAGGGGTGGGGGGCACACAAGGGTGATCCTCAGGGTTTGACCTTGATGACATGGCAGGAACAGGACATGCTCCTTATTGAGATGGGGGTTCAGGGGCGCCTCGGTGGCTCAGTCAGTTAAGCGTCCACCTCTTGATTTCGGCTTAGGTCAGACCTCGCGGCTTGTGAGTTCGAGCCCTGCATCAGGCTCTGCGCTGACAGCGTGGACCTTGCTCAGGATTCTCTCCCTCTCTCTCCAATCCTCCCTCGCTCATGCCCTCTCCTCTCTCAAAATAAATAAATAAACTTTAAAACAAGAAGAAGAAGGAGATGGAGGTTGATCTGAGGGAAGGATAACAGATTTTGTTTTAGAAATCCTAAGGGTGGGAACCCTGTGGACATCCAGGAGGGGGTGGAGCCAGCTGTCAGATAGACGGGAGTCTGCAGCTGAGAGGCGAGGTGGGCTGGAGGGGCGCAGTCGCGGCAGTGCAAAAGGGTGAGGGCAGTCATAGGACAGTGACAGTCATGGAGAAGACCCACAAGCATTCCAAAAATTCACGTTGACTCTCTCAGCCCAGTTTTCCCACCGAGGTCAAAAAGAGGTTTCACTTTCTCTGTTTCCTTTTTATCCATTGGTTCCCTAAGTATCAAGTGCTTTCTACTTGCTGGGAGCTGCTGGAGTAACAGGATTCCATTCAACTACCAGTTCTTTTTTTTTTTTTTTTTAGTGTTTTATTTATTTTTGAGATAGAGATAGAGACAGCATGAGCAGGGGAGGGTCAGAGAGAGAGGGAGACACAGAATCTGAAACAGGCTCCAGGCTCTGAGCTGTCAGCACAGAGCCCGACATGGGGCTCGAACCCACAAATGCGAGATCATGACCTGAGCCGAAGTCGGACGCTTAATTGACTGAGCCACCCAGGTGCCCCTCAACTACCAGTTCTTAAGATCCTCCCACAAGCAAGGATATATGTCATCTCATTTCTCCTACTCAGTGACCCTCAGAGATGAATACTATTCTCTCTGTCTCACTCTCACTCCCCAGGCACTGGGGCTTAGAGATCTGCATAAATGGGGCCCCTGTGGTGTTCCGGTCTCATCTTTACACACACAGACACACACATACCATTGAAGACGTGTGCCTTGCCCTGACTCCTTCACTGGACTCTATTCTCTCCCATCACTCAGCAGAAAGCTCCCCTGAGATCCTGTCTCTGCGTTCAGAGAGAGTTTTATTATCAGGAAGCAGTGACCCAGACAGATGGCAGGGCCCAGGGCCAGAGTCCTATATCACTCTTAGATTCCTTCTCCCTGCAGGTGACTGCCTCCCACTCCCAGACTAGGAAACACCTCCTTCCCTCCCCTCCCCCCAACCCGTGTCCCCTGGGCCTCAGCCAGCACCAACCGCTAGACTTGCTGTCTTTGAACTTCAGCCTCTGAGTCTGACTCCCCATATTTTCCATCCCCATATTTTTCAGGCCTGAAACCTTGGGACCTCAGTGTTCTCATCAATAAAATGGAGGTTATAACCGTTTTTTACAGACCCACCAAGGCTGTTTGGAGGACCGATGAGGCAGTGGGAGGAGAAAGTGCTTCGCAAACACTATAAACTAGAAATCCTGGGGCCACGGAGTTATTGTGCCCTTGTTAGCTCTGTCTTCCGCACCGGTCTCCCTGAGTCAGGCCTCAGGGCAGGTACTGCCAAGGCTGAAGCCAGACTCCAGTCCCAGCCTAGGAAGATAAGGTCAGGGCACTACAATCCCACCCCAGGGAATCAGCTTACTCCCCCCGGAGCTATTGGAGGTTCCTGAGCCAGCTCTCTGCCCAGGTTTTATGAGCTCAGAGAGGGTTTACACTATGACTAATATTCCACCCTCTCACCACCACCCCCCTTGGGTCGCCACTACCTGCTGGGCAGGAAGTCCGTGGGACTCAACCCCCCCTTAATCACCGCCACCTCCCCATGACCCGCCTCAATCAGGTCTCTTTACAGTCGGGCAGAGCCGGCTGGGCCTCCTCAAACTTCCATATCGGCGCCGGGAGATCGCTGATATGGCTAATGGCGTTTGCTTGCCTCCACGCCCTGGGCCCAGCATTCCGGGAGTCACGCAACCCCACAGGCCCAGGGCGGAAACCGATTCCCACAGCAGCAAGGCCCGAGCCTGGGGAGCCTCCCACCCCATAAAACACAGGCAATGAGCCTTTCTTCACGGCCACCCGGCCAGCCCGCCTCAAAGCCGCAGGGTGCTCTTCCCTCCTGGTGACGGTCCGCCTCCGTCCATCCGCTCATCCATTCCCGCCCCCACCTGCCTTCTCTCTGGGCTCCCAGGGGCCTCCGGGCCTCCCACGCCTCCTGCCAGGGAGGAGGAAAGTCGCCAACCTGATAGCCGCTGTTTTTCGATCACTCTTCACTCGCTCACCCAAGCCTTCCTTCATTCATCCCGTACTCACCAGGCATCTTCTCTGAGCCGGGCCACGGTTGCTGAATGCTGGGGACATAGAGACCAATGGGATAGTCACGGCCCTCGGGGAGTGTGCCGTCAGGATGGGAAGGGGGAGAGTGGAGGTTGCAGAATACGAGGGTAGGAGCCCACCCCTTCCCCTCGCCCTTAGTGCTGAGTGCACGGGGTCGGCTCCCCCCGCCGCCTCGGCACCGCTTTGCCTGACTGGATTTACCACCGGCTTCATGCTCTCCGAGAGCAGCCCAGTCAAGGGCTGATAGGTGTGGGGGAGAGACATCCCAGCCCCCTCACTCCCCAGGTCAGATACAATCTGTCCCGACTCCCGGAGATGCCCAGTGGGCTTAGGATCCAGCTTACAGACACCCTCCACGGGATGGACTTCTATTCCAGGGCCTGGACAGGATCCTCATCACCTCTGTAATAAACGTACACTCAGATCTTTGCGAAGAGTCTGCTTGTGGGCAAGTTCAAACTCAGATACCCAGCTGACAATGACAGGAGCCTGTTAAGACAGTGGCATTTACCCATTCATACAATCGGGGTATGTTCATACAATCATACACCCTCAGCACCTACTGTATCCTAGACCCTGGGTGCTGGGAGTGACCCAGCCGTGGACCCTGCCTCCCAGACAGTGTCTAACAAGGGAGTCAGACAAGTAAACCAGCAGTTACCAGTCAGAGTGACATGGGCAATGACAGAATCCCGTTCAGGATGGCGGGGGGACGCAGGGAAGAGACCGGAACTCGGTGTGAGGGACGGAGCAGGCAACAGCTGGGCTGAATCTTAAAACTCCAAAAGGAGCTGATCAGGTAGAGAAAGTGTGAAAGTGTCCAGGTAGAGGAAAGGTACAGGTAAAGGTACGGAGATATAATAGAGCCTGGCCTGGTTCTGGAAACACTAAGTCCTCCACTGGGGATGGGACATGTCGCGTAGGAAAGAAGAGTGAAAATGAGACAGAATCCAGATCCTAAAAGGCCTTTCGGGTTTCCAACATTTGCATTTTTTAAAGAGAAATCTGAACAGAGCGGCGTTTAACCCCCACGGGAAGGAAGCTCAGATGAGGGTGCGTTTCAGACACAGAGGGGTAGTGGTGCTAAGCGAGGTCCCCCACCTCTCCTCGTGCTGCCTCCCTAACGCTCCAGGCCCAGCTGTGACTGGATGGTGGTTTGCAGAGGGTGCTGTGGGCATGTCTGCAGCGAGGACTCGCAGGGCTTTGGAGGACGGATTAGACCAGAAGGTCAACAGTGGGGCGGCACGGGTCTCCCCGTCTCCAGCCAGGGAAAACCAGCCATGAAACCTCTCCCTGGTGGGATGCCCCCCGGGACCCAGCTCCCGCTCTTCTCAGAGATCCCTGTATATTGAAAATGTGGGAGAATTGGGTCTGCGTTATAATTTATGTGGGTACAGGGGAGGGGTGATTCAGGCATTCCTGGCCAGGTCAGGTGAGCCAGTGGAAGGGAGCCACAGAAAGCCAGTCCCCGTAAGGGGCATCTGGGTAGCTCAGTCGGTTAAGCGACCAACTTCTGGTTTCAGCTCAGATTCATGAGATTGAGCCCTACATCAGTCTGCGCTGGCAGCGTGGAGCCTGCCTAGGATACTCTATCTCCCTCTCTCTCCCTGCCCCTCCCCTGCTCACACACATGCAGGTGCACACACTCTCTCTGTCTCTCTCTCATAAATACATACATACAGAAAGAAAGAAAGAAAGAAAGAAAGAAAGAAAGAAAGAAAGAAAGAAAGAGAAAGAGAAAGGAAGAGAGAGAGAAAGAAAAAAGAAAGGGAGAAAAAGAGAGAAAGAGAGAAAGAGAGAAAGAAAGAAAGAAAGAAAGAAAGAAAGAAAGAAAGAAAGAAAGAAAGAAAGAAAGAAAAAGAAAGAAAGAAAGAAAGAGAAAGAGAAAGGAAGAGAGAAAGAAAAAAGAAAGGAAGAAAAAGAGAAAAAGAGAGAAAGAGAGAGAGAGAGAAAGAAAGAAAGAAAGAAAGAAAGAAAGAAAAGAAAGAAAGGAAGAAAGGAAGAAAAAAAGAAAGAAAGAGAGAGAGAGAGAATGGGGGAGGGAGGGAGGAAGGAAGGAAGGAAGGAAGGAAGGAAGGAAGGAAGGAAGGAAATGAGGGTGGAGAAGCCTAACTGGATAACAAAGTCTTCAGTGGGGGCAATTCTGAGCACAGCAGCAGCTGTCACGTAACTCTCTCCAGCTCCACTGACATATCCTAGGAAAGAAGAGGCCTCTGGGTAAAACCTAAAAGCTGCGTTAATAAAATCTCTGTTCCAAATCCTTTTCACGAATTCTCTGTTTAGTCTTAAAAGAATCCACCAAGGCACATGTTAAATTCCTATGCCCCCTTTTAAGAGGAAGCTGAAGTGCAGAACTGCTAAGTAAGTTACTCAAGGGCACAGTTTTTAAGTTGGCGAGAAGGGAGGGAGCCAATTTCCCACACTGCATCTCTGCCCAAGGCGAAGCTCTGACGTTCCCCCCCCACCCCCCAAGCCCACCGTGGCCAGGCGGCCGCAGATCAGGAATTGCTGCTCTTTTCCGGTAGCGCGTGCCAGAACTTCAGCCTGATTGGACCAGCCCAAGTCACATGACATACCACCTAACCAATCACTGTGACCAGAGGGATGCAAAAAGCCAATGAGCGTATCCCTATGTTCCAACTCTTCCCGGAAACAGAGGGTGGACCACGTTGGGAGGCGGGAGCATTTCCAAACAAAAGGCAAGGGAAAGGACATGGATTCTGGGGGAGCACACACCTTGCGGCCACCGCAGTTTGGTGACGGCAACATGATTTATTCCATCCACAACAAGGCCTGGTGCACAACAGAACCGTGTCAGGATCCCGCCAAGAAACAGCAGGCATGCTCAGACTGGGTAATTTGCAAAGAGTTTAATAAAGGGATTACGTACAAAGGAGTGGGCGGAGTGTGAAGAAACCACAGGGACAGTGCAGAACCTGGGGCCAGGCACAGTGACAAAGAGACAGCGCTTGAGAATCACCCAGGGAACTCTCATAAATGCGGTTTCCTGGGACCCACTTTGCAGACTCCGGTTCAGTATGTCTTAGGATCGCTCTACCTGAGCCCAGACAGAGTCATGGGTGCAGGTGGTGTCCGAGGGGGATGACTAGAGGAAGCGGTAGTGAGAGAATGAAGAGAACAAGACAGAGAAGGAGGAAAAGTCAGTATAGGTGTGCGTTGCTGAGGTCGCTGCTTGCTCTCTCAGTAAATAAATACTCCAAGAGTATGTGCCAGAAGGACAGTTCCCATCCTCATTGGTCAAGGATTGCCCTCGGGGCATCTTGACTACGTTTTTGTGTGGGCTCCCCCAACCTTGGAGAAAGTCCCAGGACACACACCAGGCATGGACACTTGATAGCTCAAGGTGAGGCTGAGCATGCACAAAACTGTCACCACATCTGTGGGCGACTGCAGAAGAGCACCTGCCATGTGACGTGGGCACCAGAGACACACATCTGTCCAATAAGTCTTGTGTGGAGCCCAGCATCCTGCACTATGGGCAAGCGTCCCAGCTGTTCCTGAGAGAGATGGCCAGGAAACCACAGTTGGGGAAACTTCCATGCAGGGCAAGACACCGTGTTTCAGGCACTGGGGGCTGTGAGCCAGTCAGAGTCCCTCAAAAGAGGGAATGAGGGATCGATTATACTGATATATCGTTTTGTACTCGGAGTGTATCAGTTATCTATGGTCGCATAACAATTTATCCCAAAATCTGGTGGCCCAAAACAATGATAATCATTGATTATCTCATACGGTGTCTGCGGGTCAGAAATTTGAAGGCAGCTTAGCTGGAAAGTTTTGGCTCAGAGTGTCTCATGAGGTTGCATCAGATGTCAGCTGGGGCTGCATCATCTGAAGGCTTGACTGGGGCTGTGGAGTCTGCTTCCAAGATGACCCTCTCACATGATATTAGCAGGAAGCCTCAGTTCCTTGCCACGTGGTCCCCTCTGCTTAAGTGTCCCCACAATATGACAGCTGGTTTCTCCAGAGTGAGTGATCTAGCAGTGTGGAATCCTTACTGCCCTTTTATGACCTAGCCTTGGAAGTCAATTTTATCATTTCTACAAGACCCTATTGGCCATACAGCTCGGCTCTAGTCACTCTGAGAGGAGACTGCACAAAGGTGTGGATACTAGGAGGCTGGAATCATTGGAGGCCATCTTTGGAGGCTGGTTACCAGCCCAGTGTTAGCCCAGAGCCTGCCATACACAGGTAACCCAGTTAGTGCTGGGTGAGTGTTGTGCCCTCGCACAGTGCGAGGTCTGCCCCTTCCTCAAAGAGCTAATGTTATTTTTAGAAAGTAAAATAGAGATTTACTAACGAGAGGCCTGCACAAGCTAGTACTCAAGAGAGCCAGAAATTGAATAGGCCCAGGTGGTTAAAAGTGGCCCAGGAGAGTGTCCGGACACCTTGATGGCAGGCAGAGAGCCAGCCACACCCCTGTTCTGATGGAATAGAAGCAGAAGTTCCTTGCTGCCTGAAGGTTTGGGGCAGGAAGCTCCTGCTATCTGCATCTTGCCCTGAGCCGCTAGCTTAGTGGCTGAGTGACATTGGGCTGATTCTGCCTTCTGTTTCTTGCCTGATGGCTCACACCAGCCATGACTCTTGTTCCAGTTTGGGCCAGGCCTGGAGACGGTGAGAGCTAGAAAGACCCCAAGAGGCCATCAGGTCTCATGTCTGATGTGAAGAAACTGAAGTCCAGAGAGAAAAGGGGGTCATCTGAGAGAAAAGGGAAACATACTCAACAGCCACTGGGGTCTGGGCCTTTTGCTGGGACCGTGACACCCAGCACGTCCTTTAATCTTTTTTTTTTTAATTTTTAATGTTTTTATTTATTTCTGAGAGAGAGAGAGAGCATGAACAGGGGAGGGTCAGAGAGAGGGAGATACAGAAACTGAAAGAGCCTCCAGGCTCTGAGCTGACAGCATAGAGCCTGATGCGGGGCTCGAACCCATGAACCATGAGGTCATGACCTGAGCCGAAGTCAGACGCTTAACTGACTGAGCCACCCAGGTGCCCCCCACGTCCTTTAATCTTTACAGCAACACTGAACTGTGGGAATGATAAATCCTGTTTCACAGATGGGGTCAGGGAAGGAAAGCGCACTGTACAGTCACATAGCTAAGAAGGGGATGAGCCTACTTTTGAACCCCAGTGTCTCTGGCCTGTAAGGCAGTGGTCTTGCAGGGTAGAAGGTAGGCAGGTTGAAGTCGGACATCTGCGTCCCTACCAATGGTGGGCTCCGGGGGCCCTGTTTATCTCCAGCCCCCCACCCCCCAGCCCTGGCATGAACTCCCTGAATGGTGCCAGGGACACAGGGCCATGTTTAGCAATCCCAAGCAGACCGGGCCCGCCCTGGGATGGCGCACACAGTGGTGACACCACCGGGCTTTTGGCTGCCTCCACGCTCCTCATTGCAGGAAGGGCAGCCGCCATGTGAGACGATTATTACCACATGCATGGGGCTCAGCATCTTAGGATAAGGCCATGGGGACTCAGGGGATCTGAGCTCTGGCGCAAAGGCTCATGTGATCAGGACCGATGTTGTGCAACGGTTTGGGTCAAGGGTTTGCCAGTCAGAGGCCCCGATAAACAATTCTGGGCTCCTTAGATACAAACACAACAAGTTTTTCTTGGGTATCTATTGAGTGGCAGCCACAGGCCAGGGCACTGGGCATGCATTAGTTCCTATTTTCATAGCACTCCTGGGCTTTTCGAGATGAGGAAACTGAGGCCCAGAGAGAGGAAATGGCACCCAAAGTCACAGGGGTTTTTTAAGTTTTTATTTTTTTGAGAGAAAGAGAGGGCATACACACACCCACCCCCGACACCCCCCCCACACACACACGCATGTGCTCACGCAAGTGGGCGAGGGGCAGAGAGAGAAGGAGAGGGATTGAATCCCCAGCTGTCTCCACACTGTCAGCTCATAGCTCGATGCAAGGCTCGAACTCACAAACGGAACAGTGAGATCATGACCTGAGCCGAAACAAAGAGTTGGACATTTAACAGACTGAGCCACCAGGCGCCCCCCCCCCCCCAAGTCACAGTTATTAAGTGCCTGAGTCAGAATTTGAGCCCAGGATTATATGACCCTCTGACCCCCACCCCCACCCCAGTCTTCCACCTCTGTTCTAAGTCCACGCTCTCTGCACCGCGGCTGCATGGCTTGGGGAGGGGAGGGGGCGGGGGAGGCCATTTCTTTGTGTCCTCCATGGGAAGCATGCTCACATGCAGCAAGCATCTGGATTTGCAGCGTCATCCAAGGTCAAACCTGGGCCATTCAGTGCCTGACGGGACCTGCGTCCGAGTCGTGATCCACTTCAAGTTCTGTGGCTTCAGCCAAGTGCCTTAGCCTTTGTGGTCTCCATTTTCTGGAACCCAGCATAGGGTGGGAGCCTCTGTGTTGTGATTTGCTCTAGGAGTTCAAGGAGCTGAGGCCCCTGGAGTGCCCTGAAAGCACTCAATAGATACTCACCAACCCACCGGGTGTTTTTTAATCAGTTTGGGTCTCTGTCCTTAAAGGCAGATGGGAGATCAGGGACCCCATGAGTTCCACATGAGCCTGAGAAGCCCATTCAGGGACAGTCACCTTCTTATTTACCATCACATCTGCCATAATATGGAACCTAATGAGCTGCCAGCAGACCTGTACAAATGACACCACCTCTGAGAAGCCACCCTAGATTTTGCTGGCTCCCATCACCGTGTTCTCACTTCTGTATTCCTTTAATGCCCTGGACAGACCTCTGGGTTGGCATTTATCAGATTAGAAAAAAATACAGTTTTGTGGTCAAGAGCCAGATAGATCTGGAGTCAAGTCTACCTCTGTCACTTTCTAACTCCATGGCCTTGGACAAATTACTCAGCCTCTTTGACCCTTAACATCCTTCTCTGTAAAGCAGGCATGTCTTCTCAGGGTTATGTTGAGAATGCTGTTCATGCTCTTAGCACAGGGATTGACACAAAATAGATGCTCAATAAATGGCAGCACCATTGCCGTTATCGTTGCCTTCATCATTACTCTTATTGTGTAAACACTCTCGTGTCCGTCTGCCTCTCCCCTCTGGCTCTGAGCAGGGAAGTTTCAGAACACCCGAGAGGAGGACAGAGGAACAGAACTTCTGTTGAGCATCTACGTGGTGCCAGTCTCCACGCAGGGGCTTTGCGTAGGCCGTTATCCCATTTAATCCTGATGACAGCCCCCTCAGGGAGTGTGGCATTCTCCTCATTCTTTTTTTAACTTTTATTTATTTCTAAGAGGCAGAGCACAAGCGGGAGGGGGGGGGGGTGGGCAGAGAGAGAGAGGGAGACACGGAACCCGAAGCAGGCTCCAGGCTCTGAGCTGTCAGCACAGAACCCAATCCAGGGCTCCAACTCACGACCCACGAGATCATGACCTGAGCCAAAGTCGGACGCTTGACTGACTGAGCCACCCAGGCACCCCTCTCCTCATTCTTACAGAGCAATGAGCTGAAGCCCAGAGCCAGTAAGTAACTCGCTGAAGGCTGCAATGCACAAAGAGGCGGAATGAGCACTGTGAGCTCAGGCTCCTCCCACCAGACCTATCCCGTTTACCTGTGCATCCCAGGGCCTAGCAACAGCTGGGACCCAATGAACGCCCGCCATTTGGGAGGGGGATACTGAAGCTATATACTCTGCAGGGGTAGGTAAGCGCACCTTTATACAAATGCTAACGTGGGGATGGACAAGGGTGTGATGGACAGACAGCCTTTGGAATCCAGTCCCTCGCTGCCTGGCCAGCACAACCCCGTTGCTCAACACAGGCCCCCATGGGGACTGTCCTCACCTCAGCCTTGGCCGCCTCCACATCATGTCCCCCACCCCAGTGTCTTTCTTCTCATTTGCCCCAGAGGGGTAGGGGGAGACGCCCTACTTCCCCTTTTGAAAATATTTTCATTTATTTTTCTTTACTATACACTCATTTTGTTGTCGGAAAAAAATAGAGTCAATGGAAAATGAAACGCTCTCTTCATTTCAGAAGGAAAAACAAGATGTTAAGCATCAACTACACCCTGATCACTGACAGACGAGTGCCCTTACCATCCCCTAAACTTCTGGTCTAAGTGGATACATACCCACATTTACAAAAAAAAAAAATTTTTTTTTACCAAAATCCCGTTTGGAAATCCGCTTCATTGTCATAAAAACAGAATTATGACAATAATAACTCCTGTTCATAGCAAAGTGCAAACCGTGAGCGTCACAAGGTCAAATGCGAACATCACGCACTGCTGCCAGTATTTGGTGATTTCCTCTCCATCAATTTTTCTGGGCCGATAGAAGGAGGTATCCAGTTGCCCCATAGCATTTGAGTATAAAGGTAAATATATTTCCTTTCTAAATCAAATGAGTATGTTTTCAGGGTGGAGCCACCTGGAGAGTCAAGGAAGGGCCTGTGGTCTGCAGTCTCTCGTGGCTGCTCCTGCCGTCCTCACCGGCTCTCAGCCGAGCTATGGTCCCCAGGTCCCAGCCCCAGCGTCTGCCCCAGGGCCTGCGTGCCAGTGCACCTGTCAGTGGCTCGGCTACCTCCAGGCCACCTCCCAGCACCCCCCCCCCCAAGTCTCGGAGGACACAACCTTTTCCTCCCCACTTCTGTTCCCTCTGATCCCTTGAACCCGTCTTCATCCAGAACCATCCAATACCATCAACTCTGGGAGCACTGGCTTTAGCAGGGGAAAATCTGGTAAATTCTTCTCAGTGAGAAAGCTGATGTGGTGGGATAGAGATGCTACCTCTCTTTCTTCCTTGAGCCCCTTATGTTAAGCAAGAACAAGTCAGAAATTAATGTGGCAACAAGTTATCCTGCGCGAAGCGTGCACCTGCGTGAAGCAAAAATGCAAGTCTTGTCATCTTTTCCATTCCTTCTCTTCATCCCCCCCCCCCCCCCCCCCCCCACTCAAGCTCTTCTCTTTCTCCTTCTCGGTTCCCTTTCCTGGCCATCCCAGCCCTCAGTGGCCTCGCCCTTTTTTGAACTCCTGAGGCTTCAGCATCATGGATCAGAGGGTCCCCGGATGGGGCGATTCAGGCCACTACGATGGAGCCTGGTCTTCAAGCATCTCAAGGTCGGGATCTGCAGGGGTCGGGTGGCCGAGGGCTAAGCAGGAGTGGCTCTTGACTGAGAGTTATGACATTGGACAGAGGGCATCTGTCCCCAGACCTTATCTCCACCGGTACAGCATAGAGGTTCCTCCCCAGATGGGTCCGTGGAGCAGAACAGGAAGTGTCAGCCCGAGCTTAAGGGCAAACCTGGTGCTTTATGGCCACCATGGAACAGTAGCAGAAACCCAGCGGAAGCCTCGGTGGCATCATCTGGGGCGGAGGGAAGCCCAAGGCTGGTGACCACTGTCCTGGGTCACGGCAACAACATCTGTGCAAGGTGACCCAAGACCAGGCAGTGAGGAGGAGGGGTTCCTGGTGGGTGGACGATGGGTGAATGATGGGCTACCCCAGGGACCCCAATGGCAGACGGGTGGCCTTCGCTGCCCCGGAGCCACCTGTGGCTTCACCCACATGGGTCTGGCTTCGCTGCAGCACGAGTCAGGCTGTCCCGGAGAGCCGACAGGGACCCAGAGAGACGAGCTGTTTCTATCACCTTTTTTTTTTTTTTGGTACATGCTCATTGCTTATTTATTCATGGTAGTGATAAAAGGAGCGATTCCCGGCAGTGGCAAACAGGGTGTCTGGACCGCAAGTGACTCCGTGTCATCATGAGGAGCTGCCGCAGAGCTGTTTGGCCTGACTGGCGACCTCCGCTGTTTCCCTGACTGACCCGTGGTACTGCTTTCCCAGCTGGGCGCCGGCACCTCTCGTGATTGGCCGCTCTCCGCAGCGCTCCCCGCTCACCAGACTGTCACCCGCTGTCTGGTGGCTGAGTTACCACCTTGTAAAAGTGGTGCATTTGCTGAAGGCATTTCTAAACCCAACAGGTGGCCCGCACCGGGCAGGCACTCAGCGGTCACACTCTCCTTCAGTCTGGGGGTGAAGGGCCCGAAAAGGGGAGCTGTTCTCCTGCCAGCGGCTCAAGGCCCCTTGGTCGGGTCATGCGGTTGCTCAGACACCATCAATGGCTCCCTTTGACCTACACAATAAAGTTTAAAATCTCTATCATTCAAGTCCCTTATGGTCTGGCTTCAGCGGGCTTTTCCCTGACACAGCTCTTTTATTCTAACCTTCATCAAAATGGAACTTAGGTGCCTGGGTGGCTTGGTCGGTTAAGCATCCAACTTCGGCTCAAGCCATTTTCTCACAGTCTGTGGGTTTGAGCCCCACGTCCTGCTCCGTGCTGACAGCTCAGAGCCTGGAGCCTGCTTCAGATTCTGTGTCTCCCTCTCTCTCTGCCCCTCCCCCGTTCATGCTCTCTCACTCGCGCGCTCTCTCTCTCTCAAAAAATAAACATTAAAAAATTTTTTAAATTAAAAAAATGGAACTTTGATTACCCCAGGATTTTGTCTGCCGTCACATACATCGGAACTTCTTAGGGTTGGGGGTCTGTTAGCTGTGTGTCCTCCGTTCCCCGCACTCAGGAGCAGCTCCCTAAACCAGGGTGGATGCTTTGCACAGGCAGGCTCGCTAATCACCATGGCAAACTTGCAAACTAGGCACTGTTTGCTCCCAAATGAAGTCTCAGGTTAAGCAACTTGCCCCAAGTCAGATATGCTTAGTTTCAAAGGCAGAATTCTTTCCACGACGTCTAAAGTGTGTCTGATGTTTGCGCACTCAAACACAAAACAAAACAAAGCCCACTCTGCCTCATACAGGCAGCATTACCTGGACCTAATCCCTCCTCTCCTGGGATCAAATGGCTTTTCGGATCTCTCTACCTGGGCAAACACCCCCACCTTCTCTGAACTTCGGTTTCCTCCACTGTCATGGGGTTGATATTAATAGCTTCCTTCTGAGGCTGACAGAGATAACACACACAAAGCACGCAGCGCCGTGATAAGTCACCTTCCTTCCTGGGTGCCCTGCCCTGTCTCAGGCTGAGAAGGGCTGGCGGGGGCGGGGCAGGGGGCGCGGCCTGGCCCCTCCTGACCGTCCTCCAGAATCACACATCTGGCCCCTCGGGGTGGGAGAGGGAAGGAAGCCAGGCTCCCTGGACGCTGATGAAACGTGTCTGTTGTGGGGCCTCTTGGGCAACGCTGAAACTGGGGAGGAAGGAACGGCAGCCGCTGCGTCTCCTGCTGGGTCCGAGGCGGCTTGAGCAACGCCCCGAGCAGTTGCTTCACCTCCGCCAAGCAGGGTGATGATGCCCCAGGGTGGGATGTTGCACCACGTTCTTAGAAAGCTGCCTCTGTACATGCGTTTCCATTTGGGGCCTGGACTGGTTTTGTTTAATCGCCGTCTTTTTCACTTCCAAATTTCTGAGGGCAAATTGGGAGACCGTGATGTGGTGAAATGGTCATTATTAGCTAACCTTCCCAGAGTACTTACTCCACATCCTGCACTGTGCTAAGCCCCTTTACGTATATGATCTCATGGAATGCACACACCAACCCTCTCAGGTGGGTACTGTTCTTCTGCAGGCGAGCCAGAGAAGAAACTGAGGCCCAGAGTGGTTGAGCGCCTTGCCCATGGCCACACAGCATATAAATGACGGATGCAGGATTTGAGCTCCAACTGCGTGATTCCAGGACCCTTAACCACTATTTGGGCACTGCCTCCCATGAGTGAGGGAAGTCAGGCTGTTCTGGAGTTGAATCTCAGCAGTGCTGCTGACTCATTACATACCCCCAGCAGAGACCTTTCTCTTCTCTGGGCCTCAGTTTCCCCATCGGTAGAGTAAGTGGGTTAGTGTAGATGACTGGTTCTCAAATCCTCCTTCTGCTTATTTAAAAAATAGAATGCTTCCAGCAGGGACTGGCTGCAAACAGGCACGAGAGAACCGTAGAGGGTGATAGAAACATTCAAACACTGGATTGTGGCGACAGTTGCACAATGGACATTTGCTAAAAAGCCTCGAATTGTACATTTCCAGTGGGTGGATTTCACAGTATGTAAATTATACCTCCACAAAGCTGTGGACGACTAGAATATTGTATGAAACTGCGACACTCCGTCCCCAGTCCCCCCACAGCATTGTTTGAAAACCAGTGGGCTGAGTGGATTCTGGATGGCCTCAGACTCTGACCTTCTGGAGTCCTGAGTTCACCTTCCGCGCCTGCTGCGTGCGGATCGCTACGGTTATGTGTGTGCAAGAGTCCTAGCTCCCTTACTGTCATCCAGCCCCGCACCCGGCGCACCGTCCGTGCCCAATGAGCATTATTCGGTGAACGACTGAGGAGCAATGCCCATTTTCACAAGGGTGGACCAGACTTCAGGCTGCTTGGAGGCAAGCACCGTGTTTTCATTTTCCAAAAACCCAACCCCCAGCACAGACCTGGTACAAAGTAGGAACCTGGTTACGGTGTGTTGGATAAATAAATGCATGACTGAATAAATGACTCAGTTCCTGCTCGTGAGACGCATTCGGAAAGCAAGATGTCAGTGTATAGAGACAGTTGCCCCCCTCTCCCCTTATCTGCAATTTCGTTTTCCATGATTTCAGTTACCCACGGTCGAGCTCCTGGAGCAGATGATCCTCCTTCTGAGGTATCGGCAGAAGATCAGAAGTGGCCTAACGCCACGTCACAGGGCCTACGTCATTCACCTCATCACTTCTCATCACGTGGGCATTTTATCATCTCACATCAGCACAGGAACAAGGGTGAGTACGGTGCAGTAAGATTTGTTTTTAAGTTTATTTATTTTGAGGGGGGAGGGGCAGAGGGAGAGACACTGCTGGCTCCGCACCACCAGTGCACAGCCCCACGTGGGGCTCACACTCACAAACCACAAGAACATGACTGGGGTCGAAATCAAGAGTCGGCTGCTTAACCGACTGAGCCACCCAGGCGCCCCACTAGAGTAAGATATTTTGAGAGAGACAGTCACATAACTTTAATTACAGTACATTGCTACCATTGCCTCATTTTATTGTTGCTGTTAATCTCTTACTGTGCATAATTTATAAATTACACTTTCTCATAGGCCTGTGCATATAGGACAAAACATAGCATATGTAGGGTTTGGGAGCCCCTGTGCTTTCAGGCATCCATGGAGGGTCTGGAAACATATCCCCACGGATAAGGAGCCTACTGTATGCAAGTTAGAGCTGCACCTTGAGCGCAAACAAAATTGGGAAGGGATGGGGATGAGGGCCAGCAGATCCCACCACGGAAAGGATGGGTCAGAAGCTGTTCCGTGGGTCCAGCAGCAGACCTGGCTCGTGTCTTTGGGAAACCTCTATGGGATCAGGCAGCTCTAACCGTCTTCAGTCCTTGTGTGATTCCCCGCGAAGATTTGGGTCTCAGAGAAGGGCATCCGATTGGCTCGGCTGGGATCAGATGCCGTCCTTTAGCCAAAAATAGCTGGGCACTTGTATTGACAGCCTGTAAAGACTGCATTTAGTGAGGGGTGGGGGTGGTGCTCAAAACCAAACCTGGGTTCTGATTCCTGAAGAAGGGGAGGTAAACGCTGGAGAAAGTAAAACAACCAGTCTCCCAGGTGCCTGCCTGGCTGGCTCAGCGGTAGAGTGTGCAACTCTTAATCTTGGAGCTGTGGGTTTGAGCCCCACGTTGGGTATAGTAATTACGTAAAGACAAAGATCTTTTTTAAAAATCTTGGGGCACCTGGATGGCTCAGCCAGTTGAGCATCAGACTCTTGACCTCACCTCAGGTCATGATCTCAGCTCAGGTCATGGTCTCATGGTTCTGAGTTCAAGTCCCTAGTCGAGCTCTGCACTGACAGTGCAGAGCCTGCTTGAGATTCTCTTTCCCTCTCTCTCTGCCTCTCCCCCACTCATTCTCTCTCTCTCTCTCTCTCTCTCTCAAAAATAAACTTAAAAAAATCTCCACCAGAAAAGTTCCATAACAGCAAAAGGTGGAATGAGAGCTGAAAAAAATTAATAGATATGCCAGCAAGACAGGTAAACTCAGAACCAACAATGCAGGGCTGCCCCTGAGGGCCATGGCGGGCTGGGTTCAGAGAAGCCAGTAGGCTAAGATGTTCAGGAGAATTCGGACAACTTAGAGTTTCTTATTTCTTCTAAAACTCTTGGCTAGGCTCCTAACTACTGCTGATAGCCATCTCTTAGCATGGGGGCCATTTCCTCTCTGTTCGGGAAACTCAGGAGTCTGGTGGCTTTGACTGAGTGGTCTGGGGAGAACCGTGAGCAAGGTGCCTCAGTGTCCCCTTGATGCCTTCCCTGGAGGCGTCTGCGGTGTAGCACTTACTACTACTTAATCCAACTTGGATTTCAGAGGAAACGGGGAAAGAATAGAATACTCTCCAAACCCCTGTGGCCCCTCCTCTGAGTCTGTTTTCTTATTTAATGCTTGCAGCTGGTCTGTAGGGTGCGTACGATTAATACCATTTGTCAGTCAACGCGTCCGAGGTTTGATGAAGTGGCCCGCCCAGGGACAAGTGGCAGAATAGGATTTGAACCTAGGACCAAGGAGCTCCGAAGACTTTCCTGCTGCAACCATGTGCCCCCACTGTCGGTTTCAGCTTAGACACGTCATGTACCCCCTCTGGGTTTCCCCATCTGCAAACCAAGGAGCTAAAAGCTAAGTGAGGGGGTCGTCTCCTGCCCTGATTCAGAAGTGTCCCAGACGGCCACAGGTGGGTGCAGCCGGGGCGGCCTGGGCCCACAATGAGTGCTAGCGAGAGGTGACTGATTGAAGTGGCTTTCGGCAAAGGAGCCAGCCTATCACAGGCTGGAGGCGAGACCTAAGCCTGTGAGTCACCCCCGGCTCTCCCTGCCACCAGAGGGGACGGGGACAGCCCGTGTCTGGTCTCCTTGGGTCCCTACCCCCCACCCTCAGGGGTGTCTTATAACCAGGGCACAGTCTCCACCAAGATTAGGAGTACGTGCTCAGACACACACACGGACTTTGCAAACAATGCAGGGAAATAAAGTTCTCACAGGAAACATTATCATACTGACTCACGACAGACCCATCCATAAAACAAACTCCTGGTACCTGGGGCCGGCTCCGAGAGAGCAGCCCGGGAGATAGCAGGCCCGCTCTCCCCTGGGCCCCGGAGGAAGTGGGTGCCGCCGGGGGGAAGGGCAACTTCCCCTCGCTGCCCCGATGGTGGCCTGGGATCTGAACTATTTGTCAAAAAGAGGAAAAAAAAAAAGGATTATTTTTAAAAAGAAACACAAGTCCCAGAGCATGATAGCCTCTTTGCCTTGTCACAAGAGCCCTGTTGCAAAAACGTCTTTTAACGCCGTGGTGTTTTGCAAGTCGTTCGCCATGCCAGTGCCGAAAGCATCAGCGTCTCCAGGGACCTGTGTCTTCGTCAGCCCTTGCTCGGCCCCGCAGGCTTGACTGGGCCCGGCGTGGAAAGAGATTTTTGCTCCAAGTCTGTTTTCAGATTTGAGAAGGCAGCTT
Organism: Hyaena hyaena; assembly: GCF_003009895.1. NCBI lineage: Eukaryota > Metazoa > Chordata > Mammalia > Carnivora > Hyaenidae > Hyaena > Hyaena hyaena. The sequence continues at coordinate 1,192,905 of NW_024080688.1, read as the reverse complement.
GATGCGTCTTCCAGACATCAGATGGGCAGTTCTCTTACCTGTTTGGAGCCTCGGTTTCCTCATCTGCAACACGGGGGTAGTCACGAGAAGGAAAGCATGGCTACCACATGGCTCCGTGTTCGTTTTCCTGAGCCTCTGTGCCAAGCAGCCTGGAAACGCGACTGCTCAGGAATCTGAAAATCCCCGTCCAAGTCTTGGGGATTTCTTTCTTAATCCTGGGATGATTAAGCCTGGGCCCCCATCCGTACCTCCATCTCCAGCTCTGGAAAAGCAAGGGGTCTAATCAGCCCCGATCTGCCTGACCCCCAGGGAGCGACAATGCTGTGAGGGGAGCTGGCCCGTCAACCAGGCTTAGGACACTGGCTCATGAGGGGTTCAAGTACCAAGGCGATCGACGGGGCCCTGCCTGAGCCCTGGCCATTTTCACATCCTAGAACAATACGTGTGCCTGGGATCGGCCCTGAGGGGGAAGAGGGTCAGCACCCCCTCTGGTTGTGGGGAATAAAATGGGTCACTACTGGGAAGGGTTCGCACCCTCCTCCTTCGGGCCCTGGCACACCCTAGCCTCCCCCCAGGAGTACTGCCAGCCGACCTCCATCCTACGAACACAGCGTGGTGTTGACACGCCGCACGTCCTCGGGCCACAGCTGGCACTAAGGCCCTGCTGAAATCGCTCCTGGCCTGGTTTCTCCATCCAGTCCCCCTCACGGTGACCACGGTGCTCTCAAGAACATACTCTAACCAAGTCACACCTCTGCTCGAAACCCTGCAGTGGCTGAGGCCCAAACTCGTTATTTTGGCCCTCAAGGTTCTTTAGGGTATGGCCTCTGCTGAGCTCACCAGCTTCCTTCCCTCCCCCCATTTCTCTCACCCCCCCTGGGCTCTAGACTCGCTCAAGGACTCACAGTTTCCTCATCCCGCCGTGGTTTCACATCTCAGTGCCTGATGCATGCTCTTCTCACTGGTAGGTTGTTCCTTTTGTTATCATCTAACAAGCTTCTATTCATCCTTCAAAGCCCAACTTCAATGTCCCCTTTCCTGTCAGATAGCCCTAAACCACCTTCCAAACAGTGCCTTTCTGTGCCCCGGCCCTCTTTCTGGTGTCCGCTATCACACCATCTTATCATTTCCTTCTTTATAGATCTGTCTCCTGCGTGGGACCACAGGCTTAGTAGGTTAGGAATTGATTTCTGAGTACTTTGTCTCAAACCCTTAGAATTTCCTCACCACATTTAGGAAATTTCCACCACGCCCCTGCCCCCAGCATGGTGACTGTGTAGACTGTCGCTGTTTGAGGAATCTCTGAGGTCGCTCAGATGTACAAGCAAACGTCCTGCAAGCCAGCCAGCGGTGCCTTCAACCTTTAGTAGCTTGTTTTTCTACCAAAGAGATGCCAAGCAGGTCTGCAGCGGCCAGTGCACTAATGGCAGCTGACGCGTGCCCGTGTTTTTAGAAAGGTTTTAATGTGTAACTGTTTCATTCTTCCCAGGGTGATATTTTCTAGGCGATAGAGATATTTTGTTAATAACACACTTCTTTTGTGTTGGAGGTAAAGCAGGGAATGAAAAGCCAACGCACCACCACCACTTCCGCACAGTGTTTTGCCAGCCCCTAAGTCAGCTCAGAGGATGAGAAATAGGATGCATTTCAGCCCGAAGGAATGAATGCCTAGGGATGTATGTCTGTCAGGCAGAGTCGTCTGGAGCACTTCCTAGAAATCTTGACCTGTCCCTGTCAGTGGGGAAGGCTAATTAAAGGAAATAAAAGACCAGTAGCCAGGAGATTCCAATGTGCTGGAAAAACAAAGGCAGCCAACCTGCAGACTGCGAAGTCAGCTCTCTGCTTTGCCCCTGTCTGGCTCCCCCTCCCATCCAGCCCAACACTCTTTCTTTTCTTGGCCTGATTTGCCACCAGCAACATCTACTTGTCTTGTCTCTGTTCACCCCAAGGCAGAACATGCAGGGCCAGGCAGCTGACCGCAGTGGTTCAGAATGAGGGCAGGGAAATGCAAATTTAAACTACTAGACACCTCTATTCCTCCATCAGAATGACTAAAATGAAAAAGACTGACCTGGGGCACCTGGGTGGCTCAGTCCGTTGAGCATCCGACTCTTGTTTTCAGCTCAGGTAGTGATGCCGGGGTCATGGGATCAATCCCTGCATTGGGTGAATGTGTAGCCTGCTTGGGATTCTCTCTCTTTCCATCCCTCTGCCCCTCCCCTGCTCCTGCTCTCTTTATATATTAAAAACAAACAAACAAACAAACAAATAAATATAAAAAGACTGACCTTAGCAAATGTTGGTGAAGATGTGGAGCAACTAGAATGCTCACACGCTTCTGATGGGAATGCAAACTGATGCAGTACGGCACTTACAAGGTCAAGTGCACACCTGACCATATGAGCCAGCCAGCCACCCCTAGGTACTTTCAAAAGTGAAATGAAAACATGTAGCTACACAAACATCTGTAGATGAATGTTCAGAGCGCCATGATTCATTCACATGAGCCCAAAAGTAGAAAGCACCGAAAGGTCCATCAACAGATGAATGGATGCAACAAAATGTGGTCTGTCCCTACGGACGGCAAAATGTGGACTATTATTTGGCTGTGAGAAAAAGGAACGAAGTACTGATAGATGTTATAACATGGATCAACCTTGAAAATATTATGCCAAGCAAAAGAAGGGAGTGACAAAAGACCACGCATTGTAAGATTTCATGTACATGAAACGTCCCGAATAGGCAAATCTAGAGAGACAGAAAGTAGATCAGTGGTTACAGGGGCTGGATGGAGGAAAGAGGAATGACTACTGATGGGCAGGGCATCTGTTTCTGGGGTGCTAAAGATGTTCTAAAATTGACTGCGGTGACACTGTGAATATAGTAGAAAAAACCAACCACGCCCTTTCAAAGGGTGAATTGCATGGTATTCGAATGACATCTCCATAAAGCTGTCCCATGCATACCTATGTCCACATGGTGGTGAGGACCGTGACTGCAGCCCAAAGCAAGCATGCAGGCAGTGTGAGGAGCGCCATGACGAGACCTGCAGATTGGATCTGGTCGTGGGGTCTCGGTGGCTGACAGCACTGACATCCTCACTGGATCCCTTTGCTTGGAGGCTGGGCATGTGCCCTCCAGTCCTTTGCTGGGCACACAGGATTTGCTTATTACACAGTCTGCCTGGCTTAATGTGTCCATCTCTGCACCAGGTCAGGGGGCCCTTGGATACCCGGGGCAGAAGGGACATGGCCCCGACCTAGACTGAGTTCCTCTAGAAGCCACTGTACCTCACCCTTTCACTAGTGTTACATCATGAAATGCCGCAACGCTGGCAACTAAGGCTACTGCATCTATGAACTGGCAGAAAGTGAATCCTGGAGGGGGCCCCACGGTGCGTGTGAGAGGAGTCTGAGGTGCTGCTGCTCCCTCTTTTGTATAATCGCAACAGCAGAGAGCATTTATGAAGTGCTTACTACATGCTGGCACAAGTATAAATCTTAGTATGTCACGTCTCCTTTGATTCCGACCCTAAGGGGGCATCCAGGATTAGCCCCCTGTGTGCCCACTGGTGATTGTACACCTTGTTCAAGGCCACCCAGAAGTAAGTGGTAGAGGGGGGAGAGGAACCCTAGGCAGTCAGGCTCTAGACCCGCAGGTGGCCTCCCTGAAGTCACAGTGGGGAGCCGAAGGGCCTGAAGCCTTACCTGCTCCTACTGCACCTGTATCAGTAGAAGGCAGAGAGTGGGGAGGACGCAGCACTTGCCCGAGGATCAGGCAGCCAGAACAGGCCATTCAGCCCCGTGACACCGGAGCCAGCCACACTGGCTACAGATCAGGGGCGCAAAGGAGCAGAGTATTTACCCTGTGATGGGCAGGAAGGACAGAGAAGTGCCACAGGTGTTTCTGTCCTGAAGAATTAGATCGGGGATATTACCAGGCAGAAAGGGGGCTTCACACTGATGGAGAGGGTGCTAGGGAGGAAGGGAGAGGGAGGGGAGGGAGGAAGGGAGGGGAGGGGAGGGAGGAAGGGAGGGGGAGGGGAGGGAGGAAGGAAGAAAGGAAAGTTTTCTCAGCTCAGTGAATATTAAGATGAATGGTTTTATTTCTTGGTTGTTTCGTTGGTCGGTAGGTTGGTTTTCAGGGTCATGGGTAATGGACAAAGCATAGGTTCACTTGCCTGGTCAAAGTCCCTGAACTTCCGTACTGAAGAAAACCCCGGCAGCCAGGCGTGTGGCTCCTGGAGACCCCACCCTGTCCAATTCTTCTTTGACCTTTCCACTGCATCTTCCACTCTACACCCATTGAACAGAGACGCAAGACCAAGATTTTGATTTTGAAAGGTTTATTCAGTTACAGGATGTTAGGCGAGGCTCACTCGTAGTGATAGATACAGGTCATTTTCTTATGCGCAACTCGTTTTAAATGGTATGTAATAAGTCCAAAAAATTGACTTATTAAGTGATGTAATGTGGATAATGTCATTTCCAAGTACTAAGAGAAAGAGTAGCTGGCGTCCTTGAGCAGCCACTGCCTGCCAGGGGCAGAGCGAGGGCCCGTGCACGTCATCCTCCGAGCTCTCCGCGTGCTTACGACGTTAGCTCTGCTTCCCCCATCTTACAGGTAACCGACTAGCGGCCTCCCGGGGGGGAGTCGTGTCACACAGGGCACATAAGTGCCAGCTCTTGAATTCTCCAGTCTTTGAGAGTGGAAGCTCTTTCTTTTTATCTCTTTTGGCCTTTGCTGATGCCCAGTGATAGGGCTTTCTACAACTGGGCCAACTTCCCCTGTCAGGCTCTTTACCAAACATTCCAGGTAGACTTATCACGCTGTGGGTTACATAGGAAGTTCTCCTTCATTCCATCTGCTTCACAGCCTAAAAACAAAACGAACAGGAAACTGTATGCATAAAAAAAATATATATGAATTCAATTGTATCAATCAAGAAAAGTCTGTAGAATTGTTTAAAAATGTATTCATAAATTCCTTTTACCTCTGTGCTTCATTAGTGCAAATGACATACCCTGTTCTGGTATCAGGGCCGCAGCTGTTGTTACCCAGCTGTTGTCTCTGCATCCTGGCCGTTCCCCTGCTCACTGATGCCTCTCTGGACAGGGCCGAGGCCGTGTGCTGGCACGGCAGGTGGAGACGAGGAAGACCCAGGCCGCTGGAGGCCATCGGGCCTGCTCGTTAGCTAGCAGTGAACGCAGGGCCTTCTTGGAGAAGCACTGTGAGGAAGGCTTAGATGAAAGGCGTGAGAGTGTAGAGAAGGAAAAAGGCCTTTCTGTCTCAGGAAACCAGCAAGGCTGAAAGACGGGCAGGAAACAAATGGGGAGACACCGTGAGGAGGGCCGAGGGCCCAACTTCTTTCTCACTATCATTGCTGCTACCATGGATGGCCACATGCCAGGCACCTCATCCCCATTACATCACTTAATCCTCAGAGCAACCCACAGAGGCAGCGACTACTACCGCCTCCTTCTTTGGAATGCGCGATCTGAAGCTCTAGGAGGTGAAGCCCTTGCCCAAGGTCATCCAGGTAAGTTCCAGAAGCAGGCTTTGAGTCCAGGGCTATCAGAAGCCAGAGCCCCTGCTCTTTAGAGTGATTTACCATTTTCAAAGAACTTTCAAATTCGTTATCCCATCTGATCTTCCTGTACCCAGAGTTTCTCTATGTCTCACCAGCCTGTTGGCACAAATGAGTCACCCTACCCGTAACAGTGTGCGTTTTGCTTGCCCGGCCCCTCCCCCTCCTTTGCTCACCCAGTTCTCTGGCCACCTGCAAAGCCTCGCCCACCTCTAGCGAGAGTCCCAGGGGGCATCTATGGTCACCTTTTCCTCCACTGCTCCCCCCTTAAAGTTCACTGCCCAGGAAGCTTATGGAAGGTCCCACCAGTCTGTGCAGACGTGCCCCCTGTGAGAATCCTTCCTCAGCAAGTCCAGCCTCAGGACCCTACACGAGGTGTGTGACCTCAGCTCAGCTACCCCTGGCCTGCTCCACCCGCCCCCGTGAGCCTCAGTTTTCTTATCTGGGAAAACAGAGAGGTCAGTTCACTTCCACTCGTGTTCCCTGAGCAGAGGCTAAATGTAATGGTGAACCGTGAAACCAAAGGAAGGGAGTGAATCAGGCCAGGCCCTCGATAAGACACACACATAAGCAATTATACCCCCAAGCCCCATGTGTGGGGCGTAAGGGCCACAGGGGAGTCAGACTGTTGTGGGAAGGGCCATTTCTGGCTGGGGAGAGGCCCATATGGCGGCCATTCACGGAGGCCTTAACATACACCAGATCCTAGGCTCAGAGCTTTACCCGCGTTAACCTATTTAATCCTCCCCCAAAGCCAGTTGAGGCAAAGGCCAGAAGCATCCCCATGTTAGAGAGGAGACGGAGGCTCAGGGAGGCGAAGTCATTTGCCCAAGTTCACACAGTTCGTAGGTGGTGGCAGAATTAGGTCCGACAGCCCCGAGCTCTTAATTGCTATCTTCACAGAAGTGGAGCCAGTAAACTTGGCCTTGTAAATTAGCTCAGCCCTGATGCTGCTCAGCTCCATCCTTCCCATGTTATGATTGTAGAATCACACATTGTTTCCCCATCTGCACAGTCAGCTGGAATAGAAATTCCTGGAGCTCAAGTAAAACCATGGGGATCGTCTCTGAAATCATGGAAAAACCTCAAGTTCATGGTCAGGGCTGTTTCATTTGAAAGTTTTTCTCCCGTGCAGTTTTCAGAAAACTTGGGAGCCCTGTGTCCCTTGTTCGTGCTAGACCTCAGCCGACAATGGTATTTGGCTGATCAATAATAATCATAACCGTGAATATCATGGAGCACTTCACATGCACTGCCTCATTTCATCCTGACAACAACACGCAGAAGGTATTTGATCTCTGTTTTACAGAGAAGAGAACCAAGGCTCAAAGAGAGGAAGTGTCTTTCCGGAGGTGACCCGGGCAGTAAACAGCTGGTCCTTGAAACAGGTCTGGTGGCCCTAAAATTTGCCCTCCTATTCATGACTTGTATGCGTTTCTCATTTTCCATGGTCTCAGGGATTCTCAACCGAGGCCGCCCATTCAAAGTACCTGGGATACTTATGGTGAGGCCCATCCCAGACCAATTAAATCATTCTCTGGGAATGGACTCAAGCAAAAACCTTGGCTCTAAGACATGCCTGTTGTTCTACCAAGAGCCTCAGCCAGACCTAGAACTTCAGAGAGAATTGGATGGTAGGAGGAGAGAGGAAATTTACCTGATTCTTCTTCCCCTCCCTTCCTCTTCCATCTCCTCCCTTTCCAGCCACTCAAGGGACTGGCCTCCAGCCTCACTCTTGAGCTGAGATCATTTGGCCTTTAGGATAAGATTTCTCTGTGGCCCCTACTCCACACTGTGCCTCAGAAGCCTGGCACATAATAGGTGCTCAGTAAACATAGTAGGTGGTGAACAGATCATGAAGAGACCCCTCCAGCCATTCCTTCCAGGCAGGTGAGATTGCATGGATCTATTCCGCTGGAGTTTAAAAAGCATGCACCGGAAGGAGACTTGCCTGCCCCCAGCAGGTAGCACAATGCTCCCATCAGCCACACACGAGGGTGCCCTCTGCACCACCTCCTTCCCAGCAATAGGTATTAACTTAAAAAAAAAAAAAAAAGAAAGAAATCCTTTCTAATTTAATGGGTAGCAAACAATCTCGGTTTTGGTTTGAATTTACATTTCTTTGAATACTGGTGAGGACGAACATTTTTTTCATGTGCTTATTAGTCATTTGTATTGCTTCTTCTGTGAATTGTCTGTTCCCAATTTACTAATTTACAACGAGAAATGTAACTGCCAAGGGGACCGGATACACGTGTCCTCCAGCCAACACACCAGCTCCCTGTAGGCACACGCCTCAGGATGCCAGATTCTAATCAGGAGATGCTTGGTGAGCACAGAATGAGCAAATTCCAGGATTTAAGGCAGCAGGGCAAGCTAGACCTACGCCGGGCTCCACAGAATCCCTGACCGTGGCATCCTCCCTCCTTCTCTTTCCTCTGACTCCCTGGCCACCCAGCCCTTCTTCAGAAGGACCCTTCTTTCTTTAGACACATTACTACATTCATTGTAGGGCTTCCACTGGCCTACGATCCCTCCTTGGTTGTGTGCTTGAACTCTCAAGGCAATCCTCATCCCGAATTCCTGCACCTCCTTGGACCGCCTTCCCATTTCGTGGGGACTTACAGAGTGTAGCCCATAGCTTTGGGGGCGTCTGCTCCTCTCCTTGTTGTACTGGAATTGCTCGCCTTCTATAAAGTGAAAGTAGTTTCAGGGGGCCCAGACCTTCCACATTCAGAACGTTTACGTACTAGTGCCTTTTCCAAGCCCTTCCGTAGACTCTCCCGGGGGGCCTCTGACTTCTGCACGGTTAAGATCCATCGCTGTAGGAGACTCAGAGTGGACGGGAAGGTATAAAGGGCAAAGCCCAAAGAAAAAGAACTAGAGGAACCAGAAAGAGGGGATCCGGCTGGGTGTGTGGTCTGGGGGTGCCTGGGGCAGGAGAAAGGACTTTCGGCAGGCAAGACCTGGGTTTCTCTGACCTTGAACGTGCTGCAGTCTCCTTCCTGCTGGCCTCCAGCGCTCTTTACCCTCCTCTACCCCAGGCCTCCAGAATGATCCTCCTAAACCAAATCTGAAAGACTCAGTCCCCTCCTTCCCCCCTTCCTGTGTGCCCACTACCCGTGGGACAAACCCCACATTCCTGAGGACAGCATGCAAAGTCCTTCATGGCCTGGCCTCAACCTTCCCTTCCCGGTGTGCTGCTTTTCCCCAGCAGACCGCTGGATGGTTCCTGAATCCGCCGTGCGTGTTCACACCTCCGGGCCTTGGCTTGGGCAAGGCCTTTCTGCCTGGGATGACCTCCCCGACTTGGCCCACTCCTTCTTGTTTTTTAAGATCCAGCTCAAATGTCCATTCCTCCCTGGAGTCTTTCCTGAGCCCCTTCCTTCCTCAAAACCTTTCACTAAGGCATTTACCACTTTTATGAGAGTGTAGCTTTTCCGAGCACCCTCCTCTCCTAGACCAGAAGGACCCTGACATCAAATACAGTGTCCGGTTTTTCTGGGGGTCCTAGAGCCCAGCATGGTGCCACACGTAGTAAGGCTGAATGAACGAGAAGTTCTCTGTTGCAGACTTGCCCGTGGGGAAGCCGCATGCAGAGAGAATCAGGAAGTCAGGCTCTGGTTCTTACCCTCTGGGGCCTTGGACAAATTCCTTCTTCTCTCTAGTCCTCAGTTCCCTTCTCTGCAGGAAAGCACTGGGACCTGACTATCTACAAGGTTATTTATTAAAACCACCTCTGTACAAGACACTGTTCTAGAAATAAACACATTATAACAATCACACATAATGCATATAATATATGCATTGTATAATACACATTGTATATATTGTATGTATTTATTATACAATAATGTACATAAATATTTCTGGTAGGATGAAAATATAAAAACAAAGCCCCTTAAAGTTACATGCCGTCTAGTTCTGGAACTGAGGAAAGCAAGACTAAGACCTCTCCCGGGGAGAGAGTTTTCACTTTGGGGGAACAGCGTATTTATTTCATTCCAAGAAGCATCATGCTGCCTTGGCCCCAAAGAAATAGTGTGGTGAAGTGAGACAAACGTGGATGTGAGAGGCTGGCAGAACCCAGCTCAAGTCTCCTGCGTTCTGCACTCCTCCGTGTGACCCTTAACAAGTCACATTAGTTCTCTAAGCTCTGAAAGCTGGACATTGCCCGGCTACCCCCAGAGAGCTGCTGTTAGGACTCAGCTGGATGTAGAACACCATGAATGTCAGAAGTCCTTTCCTTTTACTCCCAAGGAACGTAAGCTAAAAGGAAAGGGAGCGTGGACCAGAGACTCAGTCCTTAGCCTCAGTTTTCTCATCTGCCAAGAGGGCTGATTTGAGATGAAGTGAGATTGTGGGTGCAGTCATCCATGTGTTAGCTTCCCTCCCAGCCATGGCCGCGGGCTGCAAAACCCCTGCTCTGTGTTCTTGGGAAGAAAGCTCGAAACAAGGGATTCAGAGCTCTGGAGACAGCTGAGAAGGAAGCACAGTCAAGAAAAAGAGTCAGAGGAAGGGCTGTGGAACACGTGATGATTTGCCTTCTCCCATCAGAAAACGCTCTTAAACAAACAGCAAGTTTCCTCCATTAATAAGGCCTGTGGAATGCAGATGAGATTTTTTTTTTCCTCCTCCTTTTTTGCTGATTAAGTTCCCCCAAAACCCCCTTAAGAATTTTAATAAGAAATGCAAAAATCAACAAAAGTCCTGCAAACCCTTTCCTGTTATTAAGTAAAGGGAAAGTAAATATTGCAAATTGGACATATTTCATAAGAGGATGTTTTGTTTGGGAAAAAAAACGAGAAAGAAAGAAAAAGCCATTTGCTTTCTGGCAACAAATACAAGTCTTTGCTGAATTTTGGTTTCAAATTTGATGACTGAGGCATTATTGCCAGCTTGCCTGGAATCCAGGCCTTTTAATATCTGAGGCAGACACAGCCAGGAGTGCAGGAAGGCCCGGTTTGGGCCATGGTGGGCTTCTCCCCTGTCTCCTGTGAACAGAGTAGAGAGTTGTTCAACCACCAAGAAAATTATGATCCTCTCAGGGGTCACACACAAGACAAAAGCAACTTGGAACAAAGAAGAATTTTATGAGAAAGTAAAAACCACAAAATGTTCTCTGTACCTCCTTTATAGGATAAGAGACCTTTTATGAGACTATAAAACATATTGTATCAAGTCCTGCAGTTAGGTGGACATGGATTTAAATCCCACCTTTGTCATTTCTTAGCTGGGTTACCTTGGATAAATTACTTAACCCCTCCGTCTCGCTTTCCTCTTCCAAAATGGGGAGAATAGAGGGGCGCCTGGGTGGCTCAATCAGTGAAGCATCTGACACCTGATCTCACAGTTCGTGGGATCGAGCCCTGAGTGGAACAGTTGGAGCCTGCTTGGGATTCTCCCTCTCCTCTCTCTCTCTGCTCCTCCCCTGCTCACTAAATAAATAAACATTTTTTTTAAGGGGAGAATAGAAGTATTGACTAATAGGCCTGTTATGAGGAATAAATGAGTGGAGAAATGAGCCAAGGCAAGGAAAGTGCTAGGCTCTCTATGTATCTCATATTATTTTGTGTAATACACAAATGAAAAGGAAGAGGAAAAAGAATTCTCTATTTCTTTATAGCGATCGGCAGTTTGCAAAGAACATTAGCACTCGTGACTTTACGCGCCTGCGAGCGCGGCCCCAGGAGACGGGCAAAGTGAGATTACCCTTAGCTTGTGGCTGGAGCACCTGGGCCTGGAAAGTGGGTGTGACCCCGCCAGGACTCACATGAAGAACAGTCTGTGACCATAAGGGCAGAGAAATGACCAAAGGAAAGGAAAGGAGGGAGAGAAGCCAGAGGGTGTGGCCATTTGCAGCCACAGAGAAGCCACATCTGCCCCAGGGCCCCGACCCCCCTCCTCTCCTGTCCCCCTTTGGGGCTCCTGTGACCTCAGCTAGCACTGGCTTCTCCCTGGCAGGGACAGCAGTCACAGCATGGTACAGCCACGTGTAGAAGGCCAGGATGGGCTCTTACGCGGAGATGCCGGTGCCTTGGACCCCGCTGGCCACATTCCCGTCGCAGAGTCCTATCGGGCCACAAGCTGTCTGCCACTGCCCCTGATCCCGTCTCCCGGGCGCCCCTCAGACCCAGGGTACCGGCAACCGCCCTCATCAAAACACTGATGCCAAACAGGACAAATATTTTGGTTTTGTGGTTTTCAATCCTTGTATTTCTTTGTGTACCTGAAGCATCTTTTTGTGCAAAAATTGAAATCAGTGAAGAAACACAACAAATAACTTGACAATCACCTATATTCCCACGGCCATATTTGCTTCCAGTTTTGGTTTGTTGGTTTGTTGGTTTGTTTTTGCCCAGTGCAGGGCTTGAACTCATGATCCTGAGATCAGGACCTGAGCTGAGATCAAGCGTCAGATGCTTAACTGACTGAGCCACCCGGGCGCACCCCCGCCCCCACCCCCGCTTTTTAAAATTGCAAACCATCATGCCTTGTTTTTAAAAATTCTCTGTATGATATCTCTTTGAACATCTGTGCCCAAGATTCTCTAAGGAATTTACCCCTCAGTCAAATGTGCTGGATTGTTAAGAACCAGACAGGAGTAGGCATACCTGGGATTCATTCCCCCTCTCGTGCTTACGCCCTGTATGACCTTGGACAAGTCATTTCACCTCTGTGAATCTGTTTTCTTACCTACGAAGTGGGTATATGATAATTCCTAACTCAGTGGGTTGATGTGAGAAAATTGAGACTATCTCTAAAAAGCAGCTGGAATACAGCAAACGGCAGGAGCCCGGTAGCTCTCACCGTTCATGTTACAGAGCTTTCTAGCAACCAAAGAAGGATGGAAAGGCACACCCTTTGTGTTTTGCACAAGGGACCTGGGCGCAACAAAACAATGCGTGCGAGGCTTGCCCAACCCACCTTTACCATATGCTGTCGGCTCTATCCCTGGGCCTGGCCTGGTGTCAGCTCCCCAAATAATTGAGCAAATGCACCTCTCAGCATCTCAGTTTCCTTGCCTGTAAAATGGGCTAACACCTACCACACACGGCTGTTGTGAGTCCCCAATGCTAGATAATAAACGCAGGGCACTTGTTAAAACGGTGCCCTTTCCGGCTCACCCTGGACCGTTTCTCTCTCTTTCAAAGCAGTGAAATTACCTGAGGTTTCGTCTCACTGTCAGCGTCAAGCTGGGCTGTCGGTAGTTTGATTTTGGTTTCCCAGCCCTTGGACTTTGCTTTGCGGATGCCGCAAGTCAACACGCGGCGGTTTTGCGAGGTCCCGGTGTTTGTTTTTCTCCCTGGAAATTGTGTCCAGGAAAGGCCGGGCGCTTTAAATTTGCTAAAATATCTCCATCTAGTGGGCTCGCTGCGATACTGCAGAGTTCGGCCCTGTCTGGGAAAAACAATGGGGCGACGTCTAGGGCCGCCCTGCCCTGCTCAGAAACGCCAGTGGCTCCCCATTGTCTACTGGGTAAAGTCCAACTGCCAAGCCTGGAATTCGAGCGCCTGCACAATCGGCCCCCGCCCTGCCTATCGGACCTTATCGGCGGCGGCGACCTCCTGCCCCGCCAGCCGGCCCAGCTCCTCCCCTCCAGCACCTCAAAACCCACACCTGCTCGGCACGCGGATCTGCCGCGTGCCCCAGCCCACTGTCTCCCTCCCCTCCTCCTCCCACTCTCTCGAAGCGAACCCCGCTTCCAGGCTCCGCTCAAGGCCACCTTTTCCCGGAAGACCCCCTGGCCCTCCAACCCATCCAGACCTTCCCTGACCTCCCACCAACGCTTGTTGTTGGCTACTTTTGTAGTTCATATTGGAAGCTGTGCTCTGTCAGTGCACTGCCCTCTCGTGTCCAACGCGGTGGATTAAAACGATCTCAAGCCCTGTAGTCCCCCAGGATCTGGGCCCTTATCCCGCCTTTACCACTTCCCAGCTCTGGGAACTTGGAAGAGAGAGAGAACCTCAACTGTGAGATAGAAGTGAGAACACCTGTCTTACAGGGCTGTGGTGAGAAAACAGTATGCCAAGAGACCAGCACATATAAACACCCAGCAAATCATCATTAGAGTGGTCAGATATACGGGGTATATATACAGGATAAATACAGGATACCCAGTTGAACTTGAATTTCAGATAAACGATCTTTAAAATTTTTTTATTCTAGAGAGAGAAAGAGAGCACGAGCAGAGGAAAGAGGGCAGAGGGGGAGAGAGCAAGAGCGAGAGCAAGAGAGAGAGAGAATCTTAAGCAGGCTCCACACTCAGCATGGAGCCCAACCTGCGACTTGATCCCACGACCCAGGGATCACGATCTGAGTGGAAATCAAGAGAACACTCAACTGACTGAGCCACCCAGGCACTCCAACGATTTTGTGTTTAGTATAAGTATATCCCAAATATTACATAGAGGTTCCATGTAACATTTCACAGATAAATGATGCTAAGGATTATTGTTCATTTTTTTGTTTGCTAATGATGTCGGGGATATACACACACACGCGCACACACACTCACACATACAAATTGGCGGATTCTGTCTTTGAAAATTCACCTACTGGCTAACATTTATTTGTAATGACAAAATCAGTATTCATAGCACCTGGCTGTTTACAGACATGCACATGCAGAGCACAGAAAAATCTGAGCCTCCCAATATGCATGTTCCCAGCCGAAGTCAACAGTCGATATTCTTCTTGTTTCAACTCTCAGACTGTAAATAAGTTTGCTTTTGGCAGTTTCTTTAGTACCACATTTTTTCTCATTTTGGTGCTTTCTGTTGGTGATTTCACTGTTTAAAATGGACACCAAGCAGAGTGCTGAAGTACTGTCTAGTGTTCCTAAGCCAATAAGGCTGTGATGTACCTTTCAGAGGAAAAATACCTGTGTTAGATAAGCTGCGTTCAGGTATGAGTTACAGTGCTGTTGGCCATGAGTTCAATGTTAATGAATCAACAGTAGATATTAAATAAAGTGTCTTTAAACAGAAAGCAAGGTTATGTACTGATCCGTTGATAAAAATATTGTGGCCAGAGTCTGTCAAGAACCTAACCCTGTATTTCCGCATGAGCAATAGTTCGGTGTTCATGGTGACTCTGTAGAACTGTGAATAATAAGAATCAATTATATATCATATCTATGTATATACAAACTTATGAACTATGCATTTGAAATATATATAATATGCAATAAAATGTAGCTATTTATCTATTAGAGATACACGCAGAAATATTATGAGTGAAATTAAATGATGTCTAGGATTGCTTTCAAATATTACAGCAGTGGGATAAAGGCATATATAGGCAGAGTATAAAAGACACAAGATAGCAAATGTTGAAGATTGTGGAGGTGATGATTTATTAGAATATTCTCTCTACTTCTGTGTTTGAACATGACTATTATAACAAAAGGTTTTAAAAAACACGAAGAGAAAATCTTGGGGGATGAGTATCTTATTCAGTAGCTTTCACTCTAGACCTCTGTGGGGACAGGGCTCTCTATGATGCCACCTGAGATCTCCTTACAGGCGAATGCCACGCCCTTGAATGCAGAGTATCACGCTGAGAGGTCCCGGAGACATGGCTGTAGCGTCGGGGGCACCTGAGACTTGCTCTGCCACCTCTGGCAACAAACAGTGCCTCTGAACCATTCTTTTCTTATCAGTTAAATAAGGAAATTGAACTGAAGAACCTCTGGGCTCCCTTTTCCTTGTTAAAACGTTCTCATTCTAGGAGCACCTGGGTGGCTCAGGCAGTTAAGTGTCCGACTCTTGATTTGGCTCAGGTTATGATCTCATGGTTCCTGAGTTCGAGACCTTTGTTGGGCTCTGTGCTGACAGCGTGAAGCCTGCTTGGGATTCTCTCTCTCCCTCTCTCTGTCCCTCCCGCACTCCTGCTGTCTCTCAAGATAAATAAATAAACTTTAAAAAAAAAAAGAAACCCTCTCTCATTCTAAAACCAGTATTTCCTAAACTGGAATGTTCTGGTAGTCCAATATTAGAGCCTCCCACCAGCTGCCTCTTCCCTGCCAATTGATCCTGTGATACCACTGTCCCGTGAGCCTTGATGAAGTTCTCCCTCTTCTACGACCCTCTAACCAGGAAGCTATTCTGACTTTGATTTATCTAAAGTGTGAACTCTCAGCAGAGCAATTAAGGCCTGTGCGGGCACCCCATCCCCTGAAGACCTCTGGTTAAGGACCAGGAAACAGGGAGCACAGAGTGTCGGTCAGAATATTGCAGGAACATAGAGGAAAGGCATCCAAGTCAGCTCAGGGAGTCAAAAGGAAGTCTCCTGGAGGAAGAGATACTTGAGCTGAGGCCTAATTACTAAGGAATCACCGCTGCAAACAGAGGGGAGAAGGATGCTCTAGGACAACGCAAGTTGTGTGTGTAGAGGCCTGGAGACAACACAAAGTTGGGGGAAAGGCCCAGATTTCAAAGCCTATCACACCCTAGCCCCATGAATCTCTGTCATTATTTGCCACCCTTCCCTGTCACCCACCTCCCCAGCAAGTGTGGTATGTGTGCCGGTGAGCCTGGGATTCATATTTGGGGAAGGCATATATGGGACTCCCTGTGCTTTGCTCACCCAGCATCATTCTAACGGCCCACTTGTAGCAGAGGCAACGGAGTCGTAGGAAAGTGAAGTCACGCAAGACACCCCAGGAGGCGAGCATTCAAAGGCAGGTCTGACTGCTGGCTGCTGACCTTCGCACTGCACAGGGCAACCAGGGCACACAGAGCCTTTCAGCCAGGTGTCTGTAAGGGCCACTCCTCACAGGTTCCGGGCATGCTGCAGCTTACACATACACACTGCGACAGCGGAGGTCAGTTCAGGGCCAGGGCATACAGTAAGTCTGGTCGCCTCAAGTGTCCCGTCCCAACTCCCTCCCCACCCTCTCCCCTGGCAGTCTCGTAAGTCTCCATGCCTGGGTTACAGCCTCGGCTCCACTACCTCCTAGCTGTGTGACATCGGACAAACAACTTCAGATCTCATTTGTAAAGTGAATCTTGCGGGACTGTTATGAGGATTAAACGAAAACAGCATCTGTGCAGGAAGCGGTCCGTACAATCCTGGGGAGGGGAGGGCTGACGACTCGTTTACACCCGCCAAACGCGGAGCGCTCCGCACAGAAAACCCTCCTTCCGGCTGTGCGCAGGCGCTTTCGGCAAAGACGCGGCGGGCGCTCCCGCGACTCTGCGGCTGCGCATTCGCCCGGTTTTGCGACCGTACTGCTTGACGGCGGCGGTGTCCGCCCTCCGGCTGGTGTTGCCGAGGTAACGAGGGGCGCGTGGGGCTCTGGAAGGTAAGGCTGCCGGGCACCAGCGATCTGCGACTCGTGACGCTGAGCATCGCGGCGGCCGCTCGCTGGGGGGAAGGCGGGGGGGGGGGTCTGCCGCGAGAGGAGAAGTCCGGCTTCTTCGAAAGCCCCCGGGAGCGGGAGCCGAGAGAGTTGTAGAGACTTTCCCAGGGTCGCACAGCCAGGCTCGAAGGGGCCGAAATGGGGAGCCAGGCTTCCCGGTTCCGCCGGAGTTAGCGCCTCTCCCCTTCTCCGAGCACCTGTGTCCCTTCCTACTTCTCTTCTTCGTTCTTTCCGAAGAACACGACCCCACGTTCAGTGCTGGGGGCTGGGGACGGTGAGGTGCTTCGGGCACCCTCTGTGCCGGAGGGGAGCCTCAGCAGCCAGTGCGGTTGTTGGGGCGTCAAGGAAATCCGCAAAGGGATAAGTAAGGACAGGGAGTTCTGAATTTGGTGGGCCCGGAACACTTTCTGGCTCGTGTGCAGTCCTGTACTGCGGTTGCAGCCGCCGTCTGACTCGCTTTCTGCCCAGTACGAGGCGCCTTGGCCTTTTTCACACAATTACCCACGGAATCCTCACAACGGCCTTCAAAGCGTTATCGCTTGTTTATGTGGCTTAGTCTCAGGTCCTAACCTGAAAGCCCCCCAGGGACTGGACTGTTTGCCTTTCGCTTTCATCCTTGCCTCCCTGAGCCCAGAGGTACCCCGTCGGGGCCTCAAACATTTTTTAATTGGGAGGTAGCTTTCCTGGGTGGGAGGTTTTCACCAGCCTTATTTGGCAAGGTGTTCCAAGTGGGTTGGAAAATTAAACGGGGCTACCTCCCCCATTTTTGTTTCTCTGTGTTTTATTTGGAATACACATTTACTGAACACCTAAACGGTGTTTGCTAAAGGGAAGAATCCGTGCTTTTGATAGTAAGTACGCTTAACGCTGCTTGTGTCTGGAGCCCAGTATGCCCAGGTTTGGGAAAGGAAAAGCAACAGCCCCTTACAGGTGCATAGCACTCAGCCCCTGAGCCCCTTCCTCTTCTGAACAACAGGAATAGTGATAGTACTTCTGTTGGGGACTGTTGGGATTAAGTGAGGTTGAATAAGCCATCCTATCACCAGTGATTGGCAACTTGGGCTGCATGTTGAACTCACCTGGGCCCCACCCCAGAATTTCTGATATAATTGCAGGTAAGTTCTGAGCATTAGGAGTTTTAAGATTTCCCTGGGTGATTCTAAGGGCAGCGAAGCTAGAGAGCTTTTAGATTAGTTAGTCTCTCTTCAGCCGGCGTTCCCTATTTAAGAGTGTGCATTGAGGAGAGCCTGGGTGGCTCAGTCGGGTGAACATCCGACTTTGGCTCAGGTCATGATCTCGCATTCGCTAGGTCCAAGCCCCGTATCGGGTTCCCTGCTGACAACTCAGAGCCTGGAGCCTGTTTCAGATTCTGTGTCTCCTTCTCTCTCTGCCCGTCTCCTGCTTACCCTTTGTCTCTCAAAAAATAAAAATGTTAAAAAAAAAAAAGTCTGCATTGACTCCCAAGGCTGAAGGAGGCTTCACATTCCACACCCCTTGACAACTGGCCCAGTCATCCCTCTGAGCCTGTGTGTGCTTCAGACATGGGTCCTCTTTTAGGCCAGTCTTCTTGCAATGCTATGTCCGTGCATCAAGGCTTGGGCAACTGACTGGTCCTCTTTAAGCCTCAGTTTCCTGGTCTGTGAAGTAAGAAAAGTAGCACCCATGCGTGTAGCATATGGCATAGTCTGCCTAGTGTGTTGCACCTACCGATGGTGATCTCACTGCCTCTAATTTTATTCACCTGCCACCTCTCACATTCTGCTGTGCGTCTGTAATAGCCCCAAAGAAACATTGCTTAAATGCCTGTTGCAGGTAGGAAGAATAGTGAATTCGGTCCTTTCTTCCCCTCTTTGCCTTTCAAGCTCAGCACAGGACAACTCTTTCACAAAACTATGAAATTAGAGATCATTTGGTTTGTCCTATTTAATTTTATTGAGAGCCCATTCACCTACCATAAAACTCACCCTTGTAAAATGTACAGTTCAGTGATGTTTAGTACATTCACAGCATTGGCCAGCCATCACTGTCCCTGCAATTTAGTTTTAAAACCTTTTCATCACCCTCAAAATAAACCTGTACCTATAACCCCATTTCTCCCTTCCCTCAGCACCAGGAAATTGCTAATCCACTTCGTGTCTCTGGATTTGCTATTAATGGATGTTTCATATGAGTGGCCTTATATAATATGTGGTCCTTTATGACTGCTTTCACTTAGCATAATGCTTTCAAGCTTCATACACTCTGTAGCATGTATTAGCACCTCATTCCGTTATTGCTGGTAATCCATTATATATGGATTTACTGTATTTCATTGATCCATTCATCTGTAGATGGACATTTGGGTTGTTTCCACTTTTTTGGCTGTTATGAATCACACTGCTGTAAACATTTGGGTACAGATTTTTGCATGAACATGTTTTAGGGTTTTTTGTATCTGTACAAAGTGGAATTGCTGGATCATATGGTTATTCTTTGTGAATTTTTTGTGTTTATTTTGAGAGAAAGAGTGTGTGTGTGTGTGCGCATGCACAAGCAGGGGATGGGCAGAGAGGAGACAGAGAATCCTAAAATAGGCTGCATGCTTTCAGTGCAGAGCCCAACTCGGGGCTTGACCTTACAAACTGTGAGATCATGACCTGAGCCAAAATCAAGAATCAAACCGACTAAGCCATCCAGGCACCCCGATCATATCACTCTGCGTTTAATGTTTAAATGACTTCCAGACTGTTTTCCAGTCCTGTTCAATTTAAAGATGAAGAAACAGGCCTCAGAAAGCTTAAGTGGGTTATGCGGGCTCACATGATAATAATGCAGGTTTGCATATCTAGGAGGCCTACTCTGAGCCAGGTTCTTGATGTGCATGTCTACATGGGCAGAAGTGAGCCCAGATCACAGACTGAAGTTTTGTGAAAAACGGCGTGTTTTGCGGCAGGAAACTTTCTGTTACACACACTTGGGTTGGAGTACAGGGTTTTTGCCACCAAGTATCCTAGCTTATTCTTGTTTTGTTTTTTTACGAGTAGGGGCGCCTGGGTGGCTCAGTTGGTTGAGCGTCCGACTTCGGCTCAGGTCATGATCTCACGGTTCGTGGGTTCGAGCCCTGTGTCGGGCTCTGTGCTGACAGCTTAGAGCCTGGAGCCTGTTTCAGATTCTGTGTCCCTCTCTCACCCTGCTCATTCTCTGTCTCTCTCACTCTCTCAAGGATAAATAAACATTAAAATTAAAAAAAAAGTATAGTAGCAATCTGAGGGAAGATTCCAACCCAGGCAAATTAAAATATAACTTCATTTTCACTTGTTCAAGAGAATTTAATTGGAAGTTCTTGCAGTTAGCCATTTAACATTTCCTCTTTTTCAAAAATTCCAAATGTAGCCTATACAAGTTAAATACTACCCAGAAGTTATAAAAGTGAAAAATCTCACAAAAGTCCAGATTGTTCGTGGGAATCTCTAGAAAGTTTCTCACTAGATTCCAACCTCCTGCCTCAAAAAAGCCGACACAGCATTGTTGTTTAAGTTTTAGAGTAAGTTGCTGCTGCTTCTGTTGAATACTCAATGCTATAGTTGGCTTGGATTGAGGGATAAGTCAGCAAGTAGAAATTTAGATAAAATGTTCTTGAAAGAAAGTCTCTTAATTGTCCATCAACATGCAATATACATGGGTTTATTATGAATGCTTTAAAATAATGTGTGTGTATATAAATAAAATGTATATGAGTTATGCTCAGTATGTAATTCCATTGAGAGATCTTACTTAAAAATTAAATTATTCTCACATTTTGCTGCTTAGCATATTCGGTCAATTCTATGAAGGTTCCAACTTGCTGATTCTTATTTTTCATATTTATCTTTGTAATTGATTTATCAATCTCTGTAACTCTTCCTTGGTCTGTGTTTGCCTTTGTCCCCATCTAATTCCTCAGTTTCTTTGAGAGGATGGATGGATGAAGGTATCACACATTGGACAAGCCATTCAATTTCTTGTTAATGGTCATAAACCCATACAACCGCTTACCTTCCTCAGATTTGGTGACCATCATTGGCTGTTTCAGGTTTGATCACATCCATTGCCCAAGGGGATGCTGGTGTTACGTGCGGGAGGCATGTTAATAAGCAGTTTTACTTTGTTCTTTGGATCCATGTAGATGAAACGTGTGATCTGCTCCACCGTATCTTCAAGCACTAGATATGCTCGCAGCCGAAATCGAGCCCAGGCCTGGGACGGAGGGAGCAGCCGATTCAAGTCTCCCTTCTTGTTCCAGCGGGTCTGTTGGGAGAGTGGAGTGTCCAAACTCTTGCACTGTTTACATTTTCCCTCCTTACATGCCGTTGAGTTTTCCTAAGTCAAATGTGTCTGCTTTGGCTCTGTGGCTTTATCACCCAGAGCACTCAACTCTGTTTCCTTCCTTTAGCCATGATTGAATTGCAGCTTGTTGTGTTACCTTCGATTTGCTTTTGTGTGTGTGTTTTGTCTCCTCAGATTGAGTATACGGCCTGGAAGGGAGAGGTACTCACTTTGGCTTCCTTTACTTCCTCAGAGTGTTCAGTGCACAGTAAGCAATTCCATCATTCTCCGGAACCCTTTAGCTCCTAACCTTGAGAAATAGTGAGTCTTGAGACAAAGGGAGACAGATGCAGCCTGTGCTCGCAGCAGAACCCAGAGAGAAGAGCGTAGGCTTTGGAATTCCATCGACCTGGGATCATCCGAAGGGGCCTTTTACAAAATTTCTCTGACCTGAACCTGTTTTCCTCCTCTGTAAACTGGAGCTGGTAGTACTCACCCCATAATAATAATTAAAGCACATACACCCATAGCGCTCGTTATGTACCAAGTACTCTTCTAGGCCCTTTATGGGTCTTAACTCTAAGATGGAGTCTGTTTTTATCCTTATCTTGCAAGCGAGGAAACCGAAGCGTGGAAAGATGAAGTAACCTTCGCCCCAAATCACACAGCTAGGACATAGTGATGCCAATTCCGATCCTGGCACTCTGGTTTTAGAGTTCTTGCTCTTAGCCACTCGCAATCTACCTTAAAAATTGGGAGACTGTTGACCTAATGTTTAGAATGGATTTTAAGGTCCTTTTTTGAAAAACAAAATACTGACTAGATTCAACCTTTGTGGACAGTGTCTCCTTTGATTTTATCCTTATACCCCCAGCACCTCTAGTTATTAGGAGCCACTGGTAGGTACTCAGTAAATGTCTGTTGCCTGAGTGAGAGAATGGAAGTAAGCCTAAAAGGCAGGAATCCCATTGTGCTTGCTATCAGGAGACTTTTGTGTGGCATTGTGACTTTGGGCATGTCACTAGGCCTCAGTCTTGTCCACTATAATTAGAAATCTTGCCACTGGCTTCTTGGGCATGGTTATGGGAATTGAGATATTCTACATGATTGGGATTTGCACTGCTTATACAAAATGTTCTCAGTACCCTTTCTTTTAGTTCTCCGCTTTATAAATATTTTATTCTTCCCACAGACTACAACATTTTCTGAGCCTAGAGATAAATGCACTCCCATTTTTCATCAATATAGTTATTGATTGGCTCTCTGTTTCTTTCTCCCTGTTATGCTCTTTAAAATACAGCTACGCTTGAGAAATGGCGGAAGCAGTTTTCCATGCCCCAAAACGGAAAAGAAGAGTGTATGAGAGTTATGAGTCTCCGTTGCCAATCCCTTTTGGTCAGGACGGTGGGCCTGAGAAAGACTTCAAAATATTCACTGCCGAAATGATAAACAACAATGTAATTGTGAGGAACCCAGAAGATATTGAACAGCTCTATGGGAAGGTAAGTGCCGGCTGCTTTTGGCATGGCTATTTCCTCACAGCCCTGGGCCAGCTGTCCTTTCTGCTTCTCCCATCCATTCCCAAAAGCAAGCTATAATTGAGCCACATTCTTTCCTTGCCGTTGGGTGCAGTGTAGGATGGGAACAGCACAATTTGAATCAGGTGCCCCGAAACCATATGTTAATTAGGATACACCCCCCTCAACGAACTCCTATTTCAACAATAAAGGAAGGTCAGTGCATTGACCTTTCCTGTCTCTCAGTTATAAAAGCCATGCGTGTTCATAAAAATGTCCAGAAATTTACAGAAATGTAATAAGGTAAAAGTAAAAATTCCCTGCTCGCTCCCATTCCATCCCCAGAGGTAAACCTAAGTGGTATATTGTTCTGTGTCACGGACAGATGAGGCTTCAGCACGTCCTTGGCTCCTTATCTGTTCTCTCTTCTGATTGAGGACCTCTTCTTAGATGAAGGCAAGTTCTAGTTTTTGCTGTTTTCCATCACTGATGGGTGTGGGTTGAGATTGGTGTAGCTTGCTTACTTTTTTTTTCCCTCCATAGCCAATTCATTAATGGGGGCATTTTTTAAAAAGTAATTAGAGGCAAGATGTAAAGCTATGAAAAGTAGAATGAATCTCTTGTTAACTCAAAGAGTTGTTTTCCCTCTGCTAAAAAATTAGTAATTAAACATGAACTAACTTTGTTTTCTCTTTTCCCGGTAGGGTTATTTTGGGAAAGGTATCCTGTCTAGAAGCCGTCCAAACTTCACAATTTCAGATCCTAAGCTCGTTGCTAAGTGGAAAGGTAAACTTACATCATTCAGTTCTTTTGGCAAGTTATTTTCTTTTGTCTTTGATCTCACGCTTCAGATTACGTAGGAAAACTCTTTAAAATTTTAGAGGAAGATTCTCTGAAGAAGAGTTAATGCGCACAGTGGCAATTTTACTGCTAAAACTAGCAATTAGAATAATTCTAATCGAGGCGGAAGGGTTCTTATGGTTCGTGAAAATGTGTTTTATCTAATTTCTGGAATTATCAGAAATGTTACTTAGGCTTTTCTGTTGTTAAACATTGACTAGGAGGGTACTGTGCACGCAGAAGGTACTGGTAATTAAGTGCCTCCTCACCTGTATGCAAAATGAGTTTTCTACTTTTTATTTTTAGAATTAGAATTTACAACAATAACATTAATGAATTGGTTAAAACATTAACCAGTGTGCGTGGTTCTTACTTGCTTAACTTGACTTCTGTAACTTACCCTAGTATATTTGTTTAAGGAAGTCTCATGGTGATTACATAACCAATGCCAGCAGATTAAAACATAATTAGGGTTTTTAAAAACATTTTACTGTAAGAAAAAATACAACTTAAAACTGCGCTAAGGTACCATTTCAGCAATAAGATTGGAAAAATCCAAAAGTTCGGCAACATTCTCCTTGGTGAGGCCCTGAGAAGTACTGTCAGGCATTGCTGATGGGAATACAGGTGGCCCAGCTCTTACAGAGGGGAATTTGACAATGCCTAGCAAAATTATAGATACATTTGCTTTTTTTTTTTTTTTTAAGTCTATTTATTCTGAGAGAGAAAGAGAAAACGAGTGGTGGAGGGGCAAGAGAGAGAAGGAGAGAGAATTCCAAGCAGATGCTGCACTGTCGGTGCAAAGCCTGACGCAGGTCTCGAACTCACAAACTATGAGATCATGACCTGAGCCAAGATCAAGAGTTGGACGCTCAACCGACTCAGCCACCCAGGTGCCCCTGTATACATTAGCTTTCTCCCCCAGTCCTCCTGTCCCCCTAACCACTGGTAACCTTAATATGTTTTCTGTCTGTGAGGCTGCCCATTCTAGATATTTCATATAAGTGGAATCATATTTTGAAGCCATTTGTGCCTTTCACTTAGGATGTTTTCAAAGATTCATCCATGTTGTAGCATGCATCAGAACTTCATCCTGAGTAATTCTCCATTTGATTGATGGATATACCATGTTTTGTTTATCCGTTCATCCAAATATAGACATTTGGGTTGTTCCCACTTCAGAGCTGTTATGAGTAGTGCTGCTGTGAACATTCATATACAAGTGTTTGTGTGGAGATGTGTTTTCATTTCTCCGAGGCACCTACCTAGGAGTGGACTTGCTGGATCATATGATAATTATAGTTTCATTTTTTTAGGAAATGCCAAACTGTTTTCCAAAACACCTGCCCCATGTAACATTCCCACCAGCAATGCACAACGTTTCCAATTTTCTGGCTTTTGGTTTTTTGGTGTTTTATTTTGTTTATGATAGCCATCTCCACGTAAAGTGGTAAAAGTTTTCCATATTCATGAAGTCAGTTTGTCTGGGTTTTTTTTTCTTTCATTGCCTCTGCTTTTGGTATCATATTTAGGAAACCATTGCCAAATCCAAGCTTATGCAGACTTTCCCCTGTGTTGTCTTCTAAGAGTTTTACAGTTTCAACTCTTAAATTCAGATCCATTTTGAGTAACTTTTGTGTATGATGTAAGGTAGGCATCCAGCTTCGATGGTGTTTTGCCCGTGCATATCCAGTTGTCCCAGTATATGCATTTACTTTTAACCCAGCAATTCCATTTCTAGGAGTTTATCTGAAAGATACACTGGCAAAAATATGAAAAAAAACAGCACAAGGCTATTCATTTCAACACCGTTTCTTGTATTAAAAGATTGAAAATGATCCAAATGAGCATGAGAAGGGGACCAGTCATTAAACTGCACTGCAGTCATATAATGAAGCGCTGTGGAGCTGAGCTAGGAGTGAGGGATACAGGGGTGTGTTCCTAAGAGTGGGGGGGGTCTGCAGAGTACGCTGTGGTTTACCTGAAGGTGGAGGTTATAAATATATTTTTAAATTTTAAGGAAGGATAAACCATAGATTCTTTTTAATGTCTATGGCAAAGGGCCAGAACAGGATGGAGCAAGAAGTGAGACTTCATACATTTGACTTTGGAACCTTGTAAAGATACTACATGATAACAAAACACAGTTAAATTTTAAAAAGTGGTTTCCAAAAATGGTACCTTTACATATCAAGCTGGTGTTCTAGGCACAGAGGAAAAGTATTTTGAGTGACTGTAAAACATGGTGACTTGATGTTTAGTCCTAATGGGACAGACTTTTTTTTTTTTTTAATTTTTTTTTTTAATGTTTTATTTATTTCTAGGAGAGAGAAAGAGACAGCGTGAACAGGGGAGGGTCAGAGAGAGAGGGAGTCACAGACTGAAACAGGCTCCAGGCTCTGAGCTGGCAGTCAGCACAGAGCCCGACGCGGGGCTCGAACCCACGAACCGCGAGATCATGACCTAAGCGAAAGTCGGACGCTTAACCAAATAAGCCACCCAGGCGCCCCTAATAGGACAGACTTTTTGTCAGTTATCTTTGGCACGGTGTTGTTGAACAAGCCAGGGGTTTTCAGCAGCAACCGCACTGCTCACAAGTCTGCAGGTTTGCTGGGTAGCTGATCTTGACTGGATGTGCTGGTCCATCTGGTTAGTTATGGAGATCAGCTGGCTATTCTAATGGATCTGGTCCAGGAATGGATGTAGCCAGACTCACTAATGTCTGGTTGTCTGTCAGTTGGCTGTCAGCTGGTCTAGGATATTCTCAGCTGGGACGAGGGGCAGGGGGCGCCATGTGTGTCATCCTCCGGCTGGCTAGCCCCAGGCTCGTGCTCGTGGTCACGGTGGAGGGTCCTGGCCCCAGTGTGCCAGTGCTTTTCAGGCCCTTCCTGCTCACAGCATGTTTGCTGTGATTCCAGCTGGCCCAGAGTCCAGGGGTTTGGCAGATGGAAGAGCTCAAGAATTGGGGCCATCAGTGCAATCAACCTGCCCTCTACTCTAAAGAAAGAAAGTGTGGCAAAATCATCTTCACATTGCTTTCAGCACTGATTTTTTTTAAATTTTTTAAATGTTTATTTATTTTTGAGAGAGAGACAGAGACAGAGTGAGCAGTGGCATGGCAGGGACAGAGAGAGGGAGACACGGAATCTGAAGCAGGCTCCAGGCTCCATGCTGTCAGCACAGAGCCTAACATGGGGCTCAAACTAACAACCTGAGCTGAAGTCAGATGCTTAACCGACTGAGCCACCCAGGAGCCCCTCAAAGGTTACTTTGTAGCATTGGTACTGTTATTCTGAGACTGTTATGTGTATATTGTGTAAAAAAAAGTAAATGATTAATTTGTTGGTATGATTGAGAGCCAGGAGTTTTTACATGAAACATCTTATACCAGGAAGCAAGGAAGCTTATCAAAAACTGCTAGGCTTGTTTCAAGAGACTCTGCAGGCTAAACATGGAAACTTTCGAGCATCAATAAGAATAATACTACAATTTGTTTTAAAATCCAGTCATTGGTAATACTACCCCCCCCCCAAATGGTTACATCTTTTAATTTATACTGGTACATACTGATACGGGCCAGAAGAAATTCACTGTTCACCTATGGAGGATTCATCATTTTGGGAATTGGTTAACATGATCTGGTTCTCAGGGTAAGCAAGTAGTGAGGCGTTTCTCTCTATAGAGGATTCCCACCAATAAACAAAGAAGGAATAATAGGATTCGAATATCACTGTTTTACATCCTCTACTGATCACGAGCAGTGCTGCTGACATACTAAGAGACAAGGAGACATTTTTTGTCTTGTGCGGAGACACACAGCGCCACCCCTGGTAGGTAGGCTGCCCCAGAACTTGAGCCTGAATCCGATCAAGTCTCTAACTCCACCAATTCACAGGAAACCCTTTCAAAGAACATATTTATTAAGCCAGTGCTACTCAGAGTACTGAAGTGTCACAAGGTAAGTCCTTTGCACCAGAATGGAAATAGATCCCATGCTGTTTAGTTATTTACTTACAGCTTCCTGCTCTGAAAATCTGGCTGTGAAAACAAGATGAGCTGAACTAAGCAGTGTGCTGAGTGAGTCGGTTGCTTCAAAGCTGGTGGAAGGCCTTCTTGGACCGTCCACGAGCAGTGGGCCTGTGACCTCCTTTGTTGAGCACCGTGTTAACAGCACAGTAGGGATGTAATCATCTGTTATCAGACCAGGGAGGACAGAAGACTCATTGCTTCAACAAATGAACTACAGGGGAAAAAAATCATCGCAGGAAAACATGTGTTAAAGCCAACTTCAGGTGTCTCCATCAGTTGCAGTGTATGGGCCTTACATGGATTTTGAATCAGACTCTCCAAAAAAAAAAAAAAAAAAAATTGAGACGATGCATAGATTTTGGATGAGGATAAGGAATTAATATTAAATTTTACAAGTAATGGCACTGCAATTATGTTTCTTTTTTTTTCTTTTTTAATTTTTAAGTAAGCTCTATACCCGACATGGGATTTGAACTCATGACCCCAAGATCAAGAGTTGCATGCTCTACCTACTGAGCCAGCCAGGCGCCCCTTTTTCTTAAAATACTTTTTTCTAAGCAATTAGGTTTTTTAAACAGAATCTTTATAGAAATACATAATGAGCCACTTAGAGAGGCTGTGATGGGATGTGAGGGGTCTTTTTCAAAATAATCTGGGGGCCGGGGAAGCGTGCAGGACAGATGAAGCAAGATTGGCCATGAGTTAATTATGAAAGCTGAGGGATGAGAACGTGGGAATTTATTTTACTGTTCTCTTTACTTTTGTATGTCTGAGAATTTTTCATAGTGAGTGTTTCGAAAAGAGAGGGGGAAAAAAACACATTACGGCCATTCAGCTTCAGCAGTTAGTCATATTTGGCCAGAACCCTGGAAAGTTTTCAAATAGTGTAATAATCTTAATAATGGAGAACCTTTTCCTGATCAGTGTAGGAACTGAGTTTTAGACAGTAATAGAAATTTGAAGGAAATGAGTTTATGCCAAGGAAGCAGGAATTAAGCTTGTGGGCTGCCCTGAAGGAGTAAATCTCAAATGTTCGTTTTAGGAGGTTGTTCAGATTCTGGCTTCAGCCCCATCTTGCACCCCCTCTGTCCAGTCTCTTCTGCTCGCTGGCCCTGAGGCCACCTCGGGCTGCTGGCCATTCCGTGGACCTGCCGCACATTCGCTCCTGCAGCCTCTGTACGGCTTCCCCTGCCTGTTTCCCCCAGTCTGTCTGGTGAACTCTTACTCCGTCTGCAGAGCCCCGCTCCATCACTCCTCCTCCTCCTCAGTGTTTTCCCCTGATCCTTTCAGGCAAAGGTAACCAGTCCTTTTCTAATCCTTCACTCGGTCCTATGTCAGCTTGGGTGAGAATCCATCGTTTCTGGTCTGTCTCCTCAATTAGACTGTACCTCAAGGAGAGGGGATTTGCTTTTTTACTTCTTTATCTCTTTGCTTGGCACGTGGAAGGCTGTCGGTAAAACTCGCTAAATTGTCACTTGTTAAATTACCAGAGGAGGGAGGTCATCACACAAAGAAAACTGACAAATTCCTAAGGAGGTAGGAATCTGTGAACTCACTTTCCTGGCCTTTTAACAGCTGATTATCATCTGTTCCAACCCTCTAATGCGCTGGGGGGAAGGCTGAGTTTGGGTAAGGAGAAACGTGCCCAAAGGCAGAGTGAAGGAAGACGAAGACTAAAACCCACACCATCAGGTGACCAGTAAACAACATTGTAGGTTGAAAGGCTCAACCAGCCAGATTCCCAGAGCTAGAACTAGAGCCCAGAAGTCACCGGTCCATACCCAGAACCAACACTGCCGTGAATCTTACCTCAACAACCCTTTCTGGAGGTACGCGGGGGCACTTGCAGCGAAGATGCACCCGGGCATCTTCGGGTGCTCTTGTGGAGCACTGGACAGTGGTGATAAAGTGCGCAACCTTAGGGCCCCGATGTTCTCATCCAAAAGTAGAGGCATGTACATTCAGAGGCGGCAAGGGGCTTTCCTCTGGCGTGCCACTGCTGCTGAGCTGCAGGGCTGGGTAGAGCCGGATTTGAGGGCCACATCTGAGCACAGCAAGACACCAGGATCGGTCAGATCGCCTTCCAGGGGATGGGTTCAGGGCGTGATGGCTAATGAAGCACGTGTTTGCCATAGTGGCTGCACAGGATTAGTCAGCCTTCTAGATATGTGATTTGGGGATTCTTAAAATTGCCTTTGTCTCTTCTGGATTTTCAGTGGTGTTTTTGCTTAAGGAAAATTTGTCTGAACTAACAGAACATCTTTGTTGTTACAGATATGAAGACAGACATGCCTATAATCACGTCACAGAAGTAAGTCATGATGGCCTGGGCCAGAATTACAGCTTAAATCTGATCTGTATATAGGTAACCTTTCCACTGTGGTAGTCCATGCCTTTTTTTTTTTTTTTTTTTTTTTTTGGTAGCGTATGTCCTTGAAAATTATGTCTGAATTTATCACTTGTAGATCTTGCAATATTGTGGATCATATGTATTTGAATGTACTGTTTACTTTTTTAAATAATCCTAATCTTTTGTCACTTGAATTCCATTCAAAATATGAATAATTACCCTGTAATGTATATATCTTTAAGTGCTAAGATGCATACACTTAGATCTAAAACTGGCCTCCTGCCCTGTCCTCCTTCCTTGCTTGATACTTGCAGGGTGACAGAAAGGCTTTCACTGAGACTCTTCCTCATCCACTCATATGGCCACGGTTCCTTCCTCTGGCTTTTCTTTACAGTCTTCCCATTTCCACCAAACTTTTCTCGCCGACCCCCCGAATACATGCATGCCTAGCTATCCCTGTGCATCCCACGATCCAGCTTTCATACCCCTCCCTCGAGGCACCACCAGCACCCCCTCGCTTGGGGTCGTTCCTCCAGCTCCCACGCAGTCTGCCTTGGCGCCCCTCCCTGGGCCATCCACCACGTACCCAGAGTTACACTATCGGTTCCTGGAGAGCAGAGACCATGCCTGGTTCCTGCCTTCAGCCCCAACACTTAGTGGTCCCTTGGTAAGATTTTGTTGACTAAATGTTCATGCATTTAAATCCTCATTGAGGGGTGTCTGGGTAGCTCAGTCACTTAAGCATCCAACTCTTGGTTTCAGCTCAGGTCATGATCTCATGATTCATGAGTTTGAGCCCTGCATGGAGCTCTGTGCCGACAGCGTGGAGCCTGCTTAGGGTCCTTTCTCTCCCCCTCTCTCTGCCCAGCCCCACTCACTCAGATGCATGCTCTCTCACACTCTATCTCTCTCAAAAATAAACACACTTGATAGATAGATAGATGATAGATAGATAGATAGATAGATAGATAGATAGATAGATAGATAAGGGCACCTGGGTGGCTCAGTCTGTTGAGCATCCGACTTCAGCTCAGGTAGTGATCTCACGGTTCATGAGTTCGAGCTCCGCCTCAGGCTGTCTGCTATTAGCACAGAGCCCACTTCAGATCCTCTGTCCTCCTTTCCCTCTCTGCCCCTCCCCCGCTCACACTGTCTCTCAAAAATAAACATTAAAAAAAATTTAGGGGTGCCTGGGTGGCTCAGTCAGTTAAGCATCCAACTTCAGCTCAGATCATGATCTTGTGGTCCGTGGGTTTGAGCCCTGCATCGGGCTCTGTCCTGACAGCTCAGAACCTGGAGCCCACTTTGGATTCTGTATTTCCCTCTCTCTGCCCTTCCCCTGCTTGCGCTTTCTCAAAAATAAATAAAACATTAAAAAAATTTTTTTTAAATTTAGGGGTGCTTGTGTGGCTCAGTTGTTTAAGCACCTGACTCTTGATTTCAGCTTGAGTCACAGTTAACTCACAGTTCGTGAGTTTGAGCCTCATGTCAGACTTCACGCTGACTCTGGCTCAAGCTTGCACTGTCTCAGGGTAAATAAACTTAAAAAAAAAAATCTTAAGAAGTGTGTTAAATAAATAAATAATTAAACACATATAAATAAATAAATAAGTAAATTCTCAGCAGCCTTGAGGGGCAGCTCAAAGTGCAACTCATCAATACTTGATTCATGATTTGGCCAAAATAATTACAGTCACAATCTAAATAATAAAAAATATTAAACATTATGAGAAATGGGCCCATTTTTATATTTTAGGTTAATTTTCCAGCTTAAATTCTTGTTATAATTGTTTCTTTACTTTTCCATCTGAAACTCTGATCCATTTCTCAAGTGGATTCACTCTGATTGGCCTTTTCCAACATTGTGATGAGAACCTTCCGTGTAATCCTTCCTGGAGGCGGGGATCAGGACCCTCAGATAATGCCCGAAGGGACTGAAGTCCGTAGGTTGTGTCCTTGAAGAAGCAGCCCTGAGGAGGTTGCTGGTCTCCCCTCCTCGTTTGTGGTCCTTTATCAGCAGGTGCCTGTGTGTCAGGCATTGGTAGGGGCTGCAGATAGAAGAGGAGGAAAAGAATGCATCCCTGTTCTCGAGGGACTTACATTCCAGTGGGAGAGGAAGAGAGGTAAGCAGTCGCGCTCTTCTGCAGTCGGTGTCATGGTGAGATATTACCATCACTGTAGTCATAGGAAGTACCAGCTGCTCCAGGAGCGCTGGTCCCCAGTCCCTGTGCTTTACCTGACATCCCAGTTCATCTTCTCAAGAAGCCTTTGAGGTGGATGTAGTCATTTCCATCTCATACATGGGGAACCTAGAAATAGCTTGTCCAAGACTGTATGAGCTCAAACCAGGCAGGTCAGTTCCAGAGCCTCTGAGGAGTTGCCACTCAGTGAGAAGAGTAATGCAGTTGTACATGCTGGTGTTTCCTGGGTGTACTCCATGTACGAG
Source organism: Hyaena hyaena (assembly GCF_003009895.1). Lineage (NCBI taxonomy): Eukaryota > Metazoa > Chordata > Mammalia > Carnivora > Hyaenidae > Hyaena > Hyaena hyaena. The sequence goes on along the minus strand of NW_024080688.1, from coordinate 1,160,487 downwards.
GTACTCTGCTGAGAACACACTTGGACTATCTCTGAAGTCCTCACATCACCCCTGGAGGGAGGTGAGGAAGCGGAACCAGAGGAGGTTATGTAACTTGCTCAAGGCCAGTACTTAGACCTTACACATAAACTCAGAACCATTTTGCTATGATCTTCCAGTGATAAATAGGCATTAATCAATAGGCAGTGGGGAAGGGTGTTCCATGCTAAAGAAAGAGGTGTGTTCAAGGAAACAGAAGAAGCAGGGTGTTTTCATCTGGTACACCATTTTCTGTAGTTGGTGGCCCTAAAATGAGTCTGCTTTTCCCTAGCCTCATTGTTGCTTCTACCATAGCTAACTCCATTTCCTCCTGCCACTCTGCCCCTTATGTTTCCTGACTTTTACTTTTCACTTTTTTCTTCCTGCTGCTTCTCCAGCAGCGTTTGGGGGTGATCGTAGCAGGATTTGGCTTTTTAAGGCATTGCCAGCCAATGAGCGGACACCTGGTCTGTGACTCACAGGCCATATGTCTTACTTAGTCACTTGTGTATCTGGCTGTTTGCATCACCAGTCTTACTCAGAGGCTTTCTTCCACATGCTTCTGCAGCCACTGTCTCATCTGAGCTTTCATAAATGAGCATCTGAGGGCATTATGAGGCAGGAATGCACATGTGATTCTGGCCTTTTGCAGAAGAGCAAAAAGTGACATAGAGTGTTGGGGCACCTGGGAGGCTCAGTCGGTTAAGCATCCAACCGGCTCAGGTCATGATCTCACGGTTCGTGGGTTCGAGCCCCACATCGGGCTCTGTGCTGACAGCTAGCTCAGAGCCTGGAGGCTGTTTCGGATTCTGTGTCTCCCTCTCTCTCTGACCCTCCCCTGCTCATGCTGTCTCTCTCTCTCAGAAATAAATAAAAAACATTAAAAAAAAAAAAAAAGTGACATAGGCTAAGCAGTTTAGCCCGGAATCACACAGAGGAGCCATCGGCAGGACCCAGATCTGGCACAGTGCTTGTCCCCACATGGCTGTCCCTGCTCTCCAAGAGTGGTTAATTAAGGTGTACATTTCCATTCATTAAAAATGTCATTTGTGGGGCGCTTTGGGGGCTTAGTTGGTTAAACTTTCGACTTCACCTCAGGTCATGATCTTGAGGTTTGTGGGTTCCATCCCTGAGTTGGGCTCTGTGCTGACAGCTTGGAACCTGGAGCCTGCTTTGGATTCTGTGTCTCCCTCTTTCTCGGTCCCTCCCCCACTCATGCTCTGTCTCTCTCTCACTCAAAAAATCAATAAACCTTAAATTTTTTTTTAAAAAAGTTAATGTTATTTGTATTTCTTAGTGTAATATGTGTGAGGCAAAATTATTTTTTTCATATTTCTTTATTTTTGAGAGACAGAGCATGAGTGGGGGAGGGGCAGACAGAGAGGGAGACACAGAATCAGGAGCAGCTCCAGGCTCTGAGCTGTCAGCACAGAGCCCGACGCAGAGCTTGAACTCTGAACTACGAGATCATGACCTGAGCGGAAGTCAGACATTTAACCGACTGAGCCACCCAGGTGCCCCAAAATGATTTTATTTTTTAAAGTCTCCCCTAAAAAACCCACAGTGGTTTACAGAGGAGGAATTGAGTCTTACCAGGGTTATGCAGCTAGTACGAGAACGTAATGGAACAAGAGTTTGAACCCGTATTTGCCTTGACCGCCCTATTGCAAAGAGCAGAGCAGAGGCCTGTGTGTGCTCTGTCAGTTCCAGCTCTTTTATTCAAAGGGGCAGTTTTTGAACCTTTCAATCAGTGGTTCTTTCACATATTTTGAGTCAAGGAATTTGATGAAAGTTGTGGATCCCTTTCCCAGAAAAGTACACATTGACACACAAATTTGTGTTCAGATAAAGGAGATTCATAGATCCATGAAACCGATAAAGCCAGTGCTGTAGGTGGTATGAAAAGCAAAGATTCTTTTTACGTCTCTCAAATGAAAGTTCTTTGAACTGTACGCAGCAGTGGCCATGCTTTCCGTGCAGGTGAGGAGTCACCCTGCTGTTCTATGAGCAGCTACATTTTTTATTCTGACATGAAAAGTAATACCTTATACCCTTATGAGGTAGTAGTACTGTTACCCCATCTTCTGGGTGGGAGAACAAACATAGAGAAGTTAAGTAACTGGCTCTGTCAAACAGTTACAAGCGACAGTAAGGCTGAACGTGAATTGTGCAATAGCTCATGCGCGTAATCACTGTGTCACCTTGCCTCTCAGGTGTGAGAAGAGCTCTGCTAGGTTTTAACCTTTAAATCTAAAATACAATTCCCATAGATAGGAAGGCGTGCTCACCCCTATGTAGGATAAACAGGGTGTGGACAGTTTGGAAATCCTTCTGTTGAGTCAGGATTAAGCAGCCACAAATCTCTTAAATAGAGCCAGTGTCCTTGTTCAGTTAGTTGTGTGTGAGACGTAGCAGTTTATGACATACTCATTTATCTGTACACAAAGCAAAATACTCAAGGTGAGTATTTGTCTTCCAGCAAACTGTGCCTTCTTAAGTGCTGTCAGGCTAATGCCGTAGGTAAAGGCAAAAAGTTGCCTTTAGCCCTTCCACGGATGAGAATGTATCTTGGGGCATGTTGGGGGGTTGCCTTTACATTTAAGGAACTAAGCAGGTATTTCCTCACCAAACTATACTTCAGAAATCATTGTGAGAACAAGGGCCCTTTCTGCTAGGATGCTTGGTTGTATGTGTAGCACTAGAATCATTTCTTTTCCTAGGTAGTGGAGACCTTAGTAGGTACTATGAAAAATATTTATTAAACTCTCAGTTTGGGGCTTCCAGGTGGCTCATTCAGTTAAGCATCTGACTCTTGATTTGGCTCAGGTTGTGATCTCATAGTTGGTGAGTTTGACCCTGGACTGACAGTGCAAAGCCTGCTTGGGATTCTTTCTCTACTTCTCTCTCTATGTACTCTTTCTCTCTCTCAAAATAAATAAAGAAACTTGAAATTCTCATTTTGCAATACTGAACAAAGGCTCTTTACATTATGAGTGGAATATTTTTTGGAAAATATTATGATATCCACAATTGAGACTAATGTAAAAGAAATCCTGACAAATGGTCATAGTCTCTTTATATTTACCTAAATCATGTGGCCCACCAGTTTTAAATTACATAAATTTTCATATTTCATTAAACTGGGGTCATTTTTTTTTCAAGTTAAGAAAATTAGGGGTGCCTGGGTGGTTCAGTATGTTGAGCATCCAACTCTTGATTTTGGCTCACATCATGATCCAGGAGTCATGGGATCGAGCCCCGTGCTGGGCTCCATGGAGCCTGCTTGAGATCTCTCTCTCTCTATCTCCCCTCCCCCTTTTCTCCCCCACTCACACACTTGCTCACCTTCTCTTTCTCATATAAAATATTCAAAAGCCAAAAAAATCAAATGAAGCACTAATAATAAAAACAAAAATAACACATGCTTATTACGGAATAGTTAGAAAACACAAAAGAATGTAGTAAGAAAGCATTTACCTATAGCCTGCCACCGAGAAAAACTGCTATAAACATTTCAGCATCCTGCCTACCCATCTCTTTTGCATGCTGTGTTGTCTTTTGAATATTGAAATTCAAGTGTTAACTTCATATGTGGAACTTGAGAGACTTAAGAGAGGACCTGGGGGAAGGGAAGGGGAAAAAATATTACAAACAAGGAGGGAGGCAAACCATGGAAGACTCTTAAATGCAGAGAACAAACTGAGGGTTGATGAGAGGGGCCGTAGGGGAGAAGGGAAGGTGGGAGATGAGCATCGAGGAGGGCACTTGTTGGGATGAGCACTGGCTGTTGTATTTAAGCAATGAATCATGGGAATCTACCCCCAAAACCAAGTGCACATTGTATATACACTGTATGTTGGCCAATTTGACAACAAATGATATTTAAAAAAAAAAAGAAATTCAAGTGTTACTGACAGTTTTTCCATTTTGCAGGTATCAGCTTAGTATAGAATGGGCCACAAAGCTCATGCAAAGACAGGGGCAGGATGAGAGGACAGTGCATCGAATCCTCGAGGATTACACAAAACCACTTGAGCATCCTGGTATAAAAAGGAATGAAGGATTCCAGTGGCGTGATGAGCTGAACTCTGAAACCATTCCCAAAATCGAAGGTACTGCAGATAGAGAGGAACCTTCTGTGATGAATGGGGACTCAGAAAAGTCACTAGACCTGGAGGGTCCCAGCAAGCAATCAGACCACCTACAAGAGAGCTCGGGGCCTGGCCCACTGACTCCAGATGGGCTGGATGGACACCTGGGAGGGGTTGCCACGCTCCAGCACTGCCCCCTGCCCCAAGTTCACTGCAGCAGAGATGTTCTCCCCCAGCATGACACTCAGCCGGGGGACAGGAGCCAGCAAGTGGATCTCATCTGTGCCAGAGAGAGAGGGCCCAGTGATGAGTACGTGCTGGTGGAGGAAGATGTGATTGATGTGAGTGAGGAGGAATGTGCCCCACGTGAGGAAGTGAGTATAACTGGCCTTTAACAACATGGGTTCAAACTGCATGGATCCACTATACACGGATTTTTTTGGATACAGTACAATATTGTAAATGTCTTTTCTATATGATTTTCTTAATATATTCTTTTCTCTAGCTTACTTTATCGCAAGAATACAGCATATGATACTTACATGTCTTAATGAGCTGTTTGTGTTCTCGGTAAGGCTTCCAGTCAACAGTAGGTTATGAGTAGTTAAGTTTTGGGGGAGTCAAAAGTGATACACAGATTTTCTGTTGCAGGAGGTCAGCACCCTTAAACCCTGCATTGTTCCAGGATTGACTGAAGAAGAAAATCAGTCACTTCCTCCAGAACCATCTATTTCTGGCCCACAGCAGATGTGGGCTAACAGGGTGTCCCTCACTGAGAACGGGCAGCAAGCCCATATTAAGTGCCCAGGGTATGTGAGAGGTGGTGAGACACTCTGAGGGAAACCGTGGGCACTGGGTCCCAGCCCTGGTGGCTCAGTAGCTGTGGGGGCCGTTTCTACTAAAACCTCAAGTCTGTGAATAACTTAATTTTTTTTTTAAGTATAAATTAAAGCAGGTGCAATAGTATTCTTTCCCTTGGGTGGGAGAGAAAGAAGTGCTGTGGTAAGTACACATGGCTTGAGCCTGGCTGTAGCAGAGGGTGTCAGGCATGGAAGCCATCCAGCCCAGGAGAAGCACTGGGAAGCAGACCCAGAGCCCCCTCAGTGTGGGATCCACAGTCAGACAGTGGCTCTGGAATTATCCATAATAGCTAAAAATGAGTACCTCTAATGGCTAAGTAGTACGTGAAACACCATTTGAAGAAATACCACGTAGCCTTCAGAATGAGGTTTGTGAAGCCTGGCTAAGAACCTAGGCGCACAACTTGTAAGGTACAGGTTGGTGAAAAGAAGGACATAAAATCGACCAGCAAAAGGATCACAATTGTGGGAAAAAATTCACAGGGAAAAAAGAAAGGACATAAATCAAAATGTTCATAGTAGAAAACCTAAAACTCATTTTTTCACATAATAATAAAAAATCTGTATTTTTTAACAGTATTAAGCCAATAAATGTGAATCTGGGAAGTTTATAAGAAGAATGTTCATTTTAAAATGCAGTCTTCCCTGTGGAACATGTAATCCTTCCATTTGTTCTCTGTGTATTTTCTTTCTTTCTCTTCAGTTGGCACCAAAAAAGAGATTGATATGCAGAAGAAATCCGTATCGGATCTTGGAGTATTTGCAACTTAGCCTGGAAGAGGTACGTTTCCTGCATGTTAAGTTTTCAGCTCTTGGTCTCAGGGCCTGGGCAACCTATAATGCAGTCCACCTGTAACTGCAATTCTGTTTGTAATTCAGTTAGTGAGTATTCAGTAACTGAATGTTATAAATCAGTATTGAAATGACCATAGGCAGCTTCCAAAGTAGGCCTGCCTAACTTTCACTCCTTAGCCTTCATTTCATCAAGTCTAAGATTTGGGGGACTCCCCTATATCATGAGATATTGCTTACATACCATACCTTTCACCCGTTTAAAGTGGACAGTTCAGGGGCGCCTGGGTGGCTTAGTTGGTTAAGCGTCCGACTTTTGCTTAGGTCATGATCTCGCGGTTCATGGGTTCGAGCCCCACGTTGGGCTCTGTGCTGACTGCCAGCTCAGAGCCTGGAGCCTGTTTCAGTCTGTGACTCCCTCTCTCTCTGACCCTCCCCTGCTCAAGCTGTCTCTCTCTCTCTCTCTCTCTCTCTCCTAGAAATAAATAAAACATTTAAAAAATATATTTAAAATAAATAAATAAATAAAGTGGACAGTTCAGGGGCACCTGGGTTGCTCAGTTGGTTGAGCGCCTGACTTTGGCTCAGGTCATGATCACGCGGTCCCTGGGTTTGAGCCCCGCATCGGGCTCTGTGCTGACAGCTCAGAGCCTGGAGCTGCTTCAGATTCCATATTCCCTCTCTCTGCTTCTCCCTCACTCGGTCACTGTCTCACAAATAAACATTAAAAAAATTTTTTTAATTGCATCATACGTTTCCCCTCTGATTTAAAGTTCCTCTATGCTGTGTTCATGTGTCGTTCAGTCCCTCCTTGTTTGCTTATGTTTATACTGTCCACAGAAGTGTCCCCTCTGCCCCAGCAGATAGCACCCCTTCCTCGCACTCATGTGCCTCTTCCCCAGGAGCGTGCTTGCCTGTCTCGGGCAGCCGCAGCAGCGTCTAGCACCATTCTCAGGAAATGTGTGTTGAATGCATCCACGTTGGTAACTTCATGGACGTGTCCACAGAGAAGTGATTGTGTCTCCATATTCTCTTGATTTCCTTATCTGTGCTTCCTTCCTCACAGTGAGGCCAAAGGTATAGCCTCACAAACCAGGAAAGGATGTTTGGAATTATTTACTTCATCTCCTCATTTTATATGAGACAGCTTAGTCTGTTGTCAGAGACAGTAGCTAGCCTCTAGGCACGCATGGCTGTTCTATCAAACTAATTAAAATTGAGCAAAATGCAGAATTCTGTTTCTCAGTTGTGCCTGCTACATTTCAGACACTCAGCAGCTGCGTGTGGATAGTGGCAACCATATTGGACAGCACAGGTGTAGAACATCGTCATCACAGAAAGTTCTGCTGGGCAGCACTGGGGATGCCCATTCTCTAAGGGCTTGAGCTCTCTGGTCCTTGGTTTCTTCTCTGTAAAACGAGGGTTATATAGTACCTTGTTCGTAAGATGTTCTGGGAATTAACTACTGCATGTAATGGGTTTGGCACATGCCTGATATATAGTAAAATGCTCAGCAAGTGTTAGTGCATGCTATTCTTGTCATTATCATCATTATGAAGTTATTAAATTACTTACAAATTACACATAAATCACTTGCAAAAGCTAGTTGGAACCTTTAATTTTGCCATCAATATTTTGCAAAACTTTTCACTGGGTACTTCCTGTGTGCCGGGCACTGAGCTTAGTAGTAACGATGCAGAAGTAAACGCACTGTGGCTGGGTCCTTTAGGTAGCCCAGAAATAACTGCATTCAGTGCGGTCTGTGGATTGTGCCAGAATTGCTCCTCTAGCATCCTTGTACCCAGGATGCTTAATAATTATGATTACTCATTATAGCTGGGAAGACTTCACAAGGTCAGTGGCATCCGTGGAGGTTAAAGGATAAGTGGGGGATGGCCATGGGGACACTGGACAGCACGGGCTTTTTCATGCAGCTCATTCCTGGGCGGCACGGCGGGAGGGCCAGACCGTGGAAGGCACAGCTGTAAGTGTCTACCAGGGGTCTGTCCTGGCCTGCGTGGCACCAGGGCACTGCAGGCAGCTGTGTCGGGGAAGGGCAGGGACCGGAACTGGCATTGGTAGGAGGGTGGGCCGGATGGCTGAGGCCAGGAGGAGCCAGCCAGCGTCTCGGCCCCAGGCAGCAGCAGCAGAGAGGGAGCGTTTGGCATCACTTTCTGCTCCAGTAGGTGACCTCTTGTGTTCCATTTGATGCTTTTGACTGACAAGAAAAGGGGCTGCTGTCCACTGCTGTCTCCCCAGCACTCCCTGAAGAAAGGCAGGAGTGTTGGGAGGTAGGTGAGGTTGCTCTATGTTCTTGGAAGCTCTTCGTTCCATAGGACATTCCAGAGAAGCGTTGCAGTTTTCAGGGAGCATGCAGTTAAACTAGCTCTGCTTCTCAGTTCTGTTCTGGAACATTTGCTTTGAATGAATCACCGCTGTACAGTTTAATGTGTTTCCATAAATGTCCTCAGGAACACGAGCAGCCCTTCTGTGGTGATTCAGGGCAGGTCTTTTTAGGCCTTGAGAATGGTAATACCACAGCTGACTTAAAGGTCTGAGTTTTAGAGATCTGTTACTGAGAGCTGTTTTTCCATTATTATGCTTCGGGCTCTAACTAGATTTAGTGAAATGACATTAAATCCTCATTACACTCTTCCCTCCATTTTGCTCTGATAGTAAAAACTTAGGAATGAGATCTCAAGGGACAGAATCGCTACCTCCCCTGACTTCGTCAGTCTGCTGATGATTTAATTCCAAGTAAAGCCAGCTCAACTGAATTAAGATCCACTCCACCTGTAATAAGTGCCTGAGGGCAGTTTGTGTACATTCATAAAAGCCATTTATTTAAGGCCAGTAAATACTAGTGAGGCATTGGTTTCATCAGTTCTTAGAGCAGCACTTGTTTACTGATAATGGTAAGTTTATAAGGAACTTAAACTCTACACACCAGGAAGGAGTCCTTGCTTAGCAAGCAGAGGATTGAATGTTTCCGGAGTGTAATATCTGAATGGTTTCGTAGGAAAGAAAACTAAAATGAATCGAGCAGATAGGTGCTTTGTGTAGCCTTTAAAGTTGTTATAAGATTTAATCTCATTAAATCTTTAATAAGACATTATCATCCCCATTTTTTAGATGAGGTAGGAAGGAGCTTAAGTGACACTTCCAAGGGCCAAGCTACTTTTTTTAAGTAAGAAAGAAAGAAAGCAGAGGAGGGACACAGAGAGGGAGAGACAGAATCCTAACCAGGCTCCCTGCTGACAGCCTGACATGGGGCTCAGTCTCACAAACCATGAGATCATGACCTGAGCCAAGCCCAAATCATATTTGATTTTCTCTATTTCACTTAGCAGAATACATTCTAGTTCCATCCACGATGTTACAAATGGCAAGATTTCATTCTTTTTGATGGCTGAGTAATATTTCAGTGTGTGTGTGTATACATATACACATGCATGCGTACATAGATACATAAAAATGTCACATCTATTCATCAGTGGATGGACATGTGGGCTTTTCCCATAATTTAGCTATTGTTGACAGTGCTGCTATAAACACTGGGGTGCACGTGCATCTTTGAATCAGCACTTTTGTACCCTTTGGATAAATACTTAGTAGTGTGATGGCTGGGTCATAAGTTAGTTCTATTTTTAATGTTTTGAGGAACCTCCATATGTTATCCAGAGTGGCTGCACCAGTTTGCATTCCCACTAGCAGTGCAGAAGGGTTCCCCTTTCTCCGTACCCTCACCAACGTCTGTTGTTTCCCACGTTGTTCGTTTTAGCCATTCTGACAGGTGTGAGGTAGTGTCTCATTGTGATTTTGATTTGTATTTCCCTGATGATGAGAGATGTTGAGCATCTTTTCATGGGCCCATTAACCATCTGGATGTCTTCTTTGGAAAAGTGCCTGTTCATGTCTTTTGCCCATTTCTTCATTAGATCATTTGTTTTTTGGGTGTTGAATTTGATAAGTTCTTTATAGATTTTAGATACTAACCCGTTATCTGATATGTCATTTGCAAGTATCTTCTCCCATTCCATCCATTGCCTTTTAGTTTTATTGATTGTTTCCTTTACTCTGCAGAAGCTTTTTATCTTAATAAGGTCCCAATAGTTCATTTTTGCTTTTGTTTCCCTTGCCTTGGGAGACACGTCAAGTAAGACGTTTCTGTGGCTGAGGTCAAAGAGGTTGCTGCCTGTGTTCCCTACGATTTTGATGGTTTTCCTGTATTATAGTTAGGCCTTTCATCCATTTTGAAGTTTTTTTTACTTATTTTTAATGTTTATTCAATTTTTGAGAGAGTGTGTGAGCAGGGGAGGAAAGGGAGGGGGGGACATAGAATCCAAAGCAGGTTCCAGACTCTGAACTGTCAGCATAGAGCCCAATGAGGGGCACAGACTCACAAACCATCAGATCGTGACCCAAGCCGAAGTCAGACACGTAACGAACTGAGCCACTCAGTCACCCCCATTTTGAGTTTATTTTTGTGTATGGTATAAGAAAGTGATCTAGGTTCATTCTTCTGCATGTTGCTGTCCAGTTTTCCCAACACCACTGGGGAGAGACTGTCTTTTTTCCATTGGATACTCTTTCCTGTTTTGTAGAAGAGTAGTTGGCCATACATTGTGGGTCCATTTCTGAGTTCTCTGTTCTGTTCCATTGATCTATGTGTCTGTTTTTGCTCCCAGTACCACACTGTCATGATAATTACAGCTTTATAATATAGCTGGAAGTCTGGAATTGTGATGCTTCAAGCTTTGATTTTCTTTTTCAACATTATTTTGGCTATTCCAGGTCTTTTCTGATTCCATAGAAACTTTAGAATTGTTTGTTCTATCTCTGTGAAGAATGCTTGTATTATTTTAACAGAGATTGCACTGGATATATGGATTGCTTTGTATAGTATCAACATTTTAACAATATTTGTTCTTCCAATGCATGATCATGGAATGTTTTTCCATGTCTTTGCATCTTCAATTTCTTTCATAAGCTTTCTGTAGTTTTCAGCATACAGATCTTTTACCTCTTTAGTTAGGTTTATTTCCAGATATTTTATGGGTTTTGGTGCCATTGTAAATGGCATCAGTTCCTCGATTTCTCTTTCTGCTGTTTCATTATTGGTGTCTAGAAATGCAGCTGATTTCTGTGCATTGATTTTATATGCTGCAACTTTGCTGAGTTCATTTACCCGTTTTAGAAGTTTTCTGGTGGAGTCTCTCAGTTTTCCAAAAGAGTATCATGTCATCTGTGAAGAGTGAAAATTTAATTTCTTCCTTGCTGGTTTGCTTGCATTTTATTTGTTTTGTCCAATTGCTGAGGCTAGGACTTCAAACACTGTGTTGAACAACAGTGGATAAAGTGAACATCCCTGTTGTATTCCTGACCATAGGGAGAAAGCTCTCAGTTTTCCCCACTGAGGACGATATTAGCTGTGGGTCTTTCATATATGGCCTTTATGATCTTGAGGTATGTTCCTTCTATCCCTACTTTCTTGAAGGTTTTTATCAAGAGAGGATCCTGTATTTTGTCAAATGCTTTCTCTGCATCTATTGAGAGGATCATGTGGTTTTTATTTCTTTTCTTTTTTTTTTTTTTTTTTTTTTACTAATGTGATATATCATGTTGATCGATTTGTGGATATTGAAACAACCTTACATCCCAGGTATAAATCCCAATTGATTGTTGTGAATAATTCTTTTAATGCATTGTTGGATTCACATTGCTAGTATCTTGTTGAGAATTTTTGCATCCGTATTCATCAGAGAAATTAGTCTGTAGTTATTTGTAATGAGGTCTTTGTCTGGTTTTAGAATCAAGGTAATGCTGGCCTCATAGAATGAGTTTGGAAGTTTCCTTCCATTTTTTGTTTTTTGGAACAGCTTCCAAAGAATAGGTATTAACTCTTCTTTAATTGTTTGGTAGAATTTCCCTGGAAAGCCATCTGGCCCTGGACTCTTGTTTGTTGGGATATTTTTGATTACTGATTCAATTTCCTTATTGATTATGAGTCTATTCAAATTTTCTATTTTTTCTGGTTTTGGTAGTTAATGTTTCTAGGAATTTGTTTCTTCCAGATTGCCCAATTTGTTGGCATATAATTGCTCATAATATTCTCTTATTATTTATATTTCAGCAGTGTTGGTTGTGATCTCTTTTCACTCATGATTTTATTTATTTGGGTCCTTTTTCTTTTTGATAAATTTGGCTAGATGCTTATCAATTTTGTTAATTCTTTTGAAAAACCAGCTCCTGATTTCCTTGCTCTGTTCTACTGTTTTTTTGGTTTCGGTATCATTGATTTCTCCTCTAATCTTTACTGTTTCCCTTTTTCTGCTCAGTTTGGGTTTTATTTGCTGTCTTTTTCCAGCTCCTTTAGGAGTAAGGCTAGGTTGTGTATCTGAGACATCTATTTCTTCTTTAGGAAGGCCTGGATTGCTCTAAATATCCATCTTATGACAACCTTTGCTGCAACCCAGAGGTTTTGGACTGTCACGTTTTCAACTTTCATTGGCTTCCATGTACTTGTTAATTTCCTCTTTAATTTCTTGGTTAACCCATTCATTCTTTAGTAGGATGTTCTTTAATCTCCAAGTATTCATGGTCTTTCCAAACTTCTTCTCATGGTTGATTTCAACTTTCATAGCATTGTGGTCTAAAAATATGCAGGACATATCGATCTTTTTTAATTGTTGAGGGCTGATTTGTGACCTAGTATGTGATCTTTTCTGCAATGTTCCATGTGCACTTGAGAAAAATGTGTGTTCTGCTGTTTTAGGGTGAAATGTTCTGAAAATGTCTGTTAAGTCCATTCAGTCCATCGTGCCATTCAAAGACATTATTTCCTTTCGATATTCTGCTTAGATCATCTGTCCATTGCTATAAGTAGGATGTGAAAGTCCCCTACTATTACGGTATTATTTATCAATGAGTTCTTTATGTTTGTGATTAATTGATTTACATATTTGGGTGTGCCAAGTTGGGGGCATAAATATTTGGAATTCTTAGACCTTCTTGGTGGATAGGCCCCTTCATTATGATATAATGTACTTCTTCATCTCTTATTACAGTCTTTGTTTTAAAATCTAGTTTGTCTGATATACGTATGACTATTCTGGCCTTCTTTTGCCATCCAGTAGCATGATACATGGTTCTCCATCCCCTTACTTTCAATCTGCAGATGTCTTTAGGTCTAAAATGAGTTTCTTGTAGCCAGTATATCGAGGAGCCTTGTGTTTTTTGATCCATTCTAATACCCTGTGTCTTTTGGTATTGCCAAAAGAGCATTTAGTCCATTTACATTTAGAGTGATTATTGAAATAGAAATGTGTTGCCATTGTGTTGCATGTAGAATTGTTGTTTCTGGTGATGTTCTCTGGTCCTTTCTAGTCTTTGTTGCTTTTGGTGTTTTTTGTTTTGTTTTCTCTCCACTCAAAGAGTCCCCCTTAAAATTTCTTGCAGAGCTGGTTTAGTGGTCACAAACTCCTTTAGTTTTTGTTTCTCTGGGAATTTCTTTATCTTTCCTTCTATTTTGAATGAAAGCCTTGCTGGATAAGGAATTCTTGGCTGCATATTTTTCCAATTCAGCACATGATCCTCTCAATAGATGCAGAGAAAGCATTTGCCAAAATACAGCATCCTTTCTTGATAAAAACCTGTCATTCCTTTCTGGCCGGGGACTGCGTCTCAGTCACCACACTGCATAAGAGGGCCCTCCTCATCTGTGACAGGCAGCGGCAGCAGAATGTTTGTCATTTGGTTATAAATTAATCTCCCATCCTCATCTTTATACAGAAAGTAACCGAGTACTAATAGCCACCATTTAGCCATTAGTACACAACAATATCGCATAAGTCTGTTCAGATGTAAACGTGAATCCTCTTCCCCTCTACAAGTAGAATGAAAAACAGGGCCTATTTGGTGCTATCCATTGCCTTAACTTTTATCAGAAAGCTATTGGGGCACCTGGCTGGCTCAGTCGGTAGTCGGGGTTGGGAGTTTATACCCCATGTTGGGTATAAGGTTATTCAAAAAGATAAATGAACTTTTTTAAAAAACTATTTTTATTTCTATCTAAGTATGATTTTACTCAACTAGAGCTGACTTTCTTTGCTTTTCCTCCTGCCTCTTCATACAAATAAAACATGTTACTGTATAATGGGGGTGCCTGGGTGGCTTAGTCGGTTAAGCATCTGACCAGCTCAGGTCATGATCTCATGGTTTATGAGGTTGAACCTCACATCAGGCTCTGCTGTCAGCAAAAGAGCCTGCTTCAGATCCTCTGTCCTCTCTCTGTGCCCCTCTCCAACTCATGCTGGTTCTCTCTCAAAAATAAACATTTGGGGGAAAAAACACATTACTATATAATGAAGTTCATGGAAAGATAGGGATTACTTAATAGGAAATCACTTTACTGCGCATGTGACTGAAAAACTCATGTTTTGTTACACGAGCCAAATCTGCACTGCCTACTTTTCACAAATTTTCATACATTTCTTTCTGTAAATTTTTTTCTCAGTTTAATATGGTTATTTAATTTTACAGAGGAGAATCTAGTGAGCAAAGATTTCTGTTGCTACAGCTATTTACATCATTTTTCAGTTTAGTATGTGATTTTTAAGGGGGAAAATACATGGAAATAATATACAAATGCTTTGGTTTTTGTTGATTTTTAACCAATTTGTGACTTTCATATTTTCTTAGATGGTTTTTAAATCCTTGAATTTGGGTCACATTGGTGGCTCAGTCAGTTAAGTGTCTGACTTTGGCTTAGGTCATGATCTCACAGTTCTTGAGCTCAAGTCCCGTGTCGGGCTCTGTGCTGACAGCTCAGAGCCTGGATCCTGCTTCAGATTCTGTGTCTCCCTCTCTCTCGCCCCTGCCCTGCTCACATTCTGTCTTTGTCTCTCTCTTAAAAATAAGTATTAAATCCTTGAAATATGCCTGAGTCATTTATGTTAAGAAAATGTGTGACCATTATGAAGATGATTTAAGGACATTAGTTTGTACTTGAGGCAAAGAGAAATCAGTCTGTAAAATAACTACTCAGGAATGTGGGACAGTTAATGAGCATTTTCTGCTTGCTCTGGTTTTAGGCCTTTTTCCTGGTCTATGCTCTAGGATGTCTCAGTATCTACTATGAGAAGGTAAGATGTCTTATTTAGATACAGTCCACCTAAAACTTTCCTGGCGCCTCCATGGCTCAATTGGTTGGGTGTCCAACTTTGGCTCAGTTCATGATCTCACAGTTCATGGGTTCGAGCCCTGTATGGGCTCTGTGCTGACAGGTCAGAACCTGGAGCCTGCTTCGGAATCTGTGTTTGCCTCTCTCTCTGCCCTTCTCCTGCTTACTTGCATGTGCACTTGCTCTCTCTCTCCTGCTCTCTCTCGCTCTCTCTCAAAAATAAATAAACATTAAACAGTTTTTTTCCCAGGGGTGCCTGGGTGAGTCAGTCAGTTGAACACCTGACTTTGACTCAGGTCTTGATCTCACAGTCTGAGTTCAAGCCCTACGTCAGGCTCTATGCTGACAGCTCAGAGCCTGGAGCCTGCTTCAGATTCTGTGTCTCGCTCTCTCTGACTCTCCGCCTCACTCGTTCTCTGTCTCTCAAACGTAAACATCAAAAAAAGTTTTTTTCCTGATGTTGAAAGCAGCTTGTGATAATTTTCACATTGCTATAATACAAACGTGCCTACTTTCACCCAGTAAAATTGGATCAGATTTTTTTCTGTACATTTAGGCTTTGGGTCCTGAACTGGGACTATTAAGGCAGAAGCCAGCTTTGACTCTTTTAGATTGGATTTCATTCCCAGACTAGGAGCAGAGCAATATCTTAAATAATAATCAGGAAATCTATTAGAAAAGTACTAAAAATTAGGAACAAAAATTAAAGCTGCCAGTGTTTAGCACCAACTTTAGTAAAGGCTGTGTGTTGGGTACCTTAACCTGCATATCCTTGCTTCTGCCTGATAAGAATTCTACAGAGAAGGTATCTGACGCTCAGACGAAGGAAAGAACCCAGCCAGGGTCACACAGCTAGTCCGGTTAGACCTAATAATTGAAGCTGTGTCAGGGCATTCCCAAAGCCGTGATGTGCACTGTAGCCTGCTGCCCTTAGCAAGTCCCACAGGAAGCCGATACCATTGCTTAGCTTCTGGTAGAGGCGTTGGCAGGCTGGGCGCACAGATAGAAGGGGAGACTTCACTGTACACTTTATGCATATGAATAAAATACCTATTCAAAATAATTCAAATGAAATTAAAATTAAAAGGAGAAAGGTAAGCAGAACAATAAATAGAGAATTACATTTTGTACCTAGGAGTGCATAATTTTATCATTAATCAAATTCCAATTATATAAATTCTTTTCACAAGTATTCCAGTGGTTTAGAAACAGATGTCGCCTGATGGGTGCCTCATTTTCACAGATGGTGGCCATTCTTAGCCCACCTTGCGTCCTCCCCAGGCCTTAGCCAAAATCTGTCAGAACATTGCACTGCTACGTAGAATCCTCAGCCTCTGAAACTTGCCGGGCTATCCATATTGGAAGTTCGGCCTTCCTGCCACACTGTGTGTTGTTGGAGGAGCCTGAGTGTTTCCTTTCCTGAGGATTGAACGGCCACGCGTAGGGGCACCTGGCTGGCTCGGTCGTTAAGCATCTGACTTTGGCTCAGGTCATAATCTCATGGTTCATAAGTTTGAGCCCCACATTGTGTGAGCTCATGCCCCACTTCTGGCGAACACCAGCCCCGCTTCGGGCAAAACACGAACACTGCTTCTGGTGAGCCCCACTTCTCTCTCTCCCCCTCCCTCTCACTCTCTCCCCTCCCCCCCCGGGATTCTCTCTCCCTGCCCTTTGCTCACTTGCGCATGCTCGCTCGCTCGCTCTCTCTCTCTTTCTCTCAAAAATAAATACATAAAATAAAAAAATAAAGGCCACACTTACATGGAGTTTCTATCTTAGGAACAACTGCAAAAAAAAAAAAAAAGAATAAGGAGAAGAAAAAAACCTCTAGCACCTATTTATGGATTTAAAATCTTAGGCTGAGACATACTCGGCCAAGTCTGACTGACTGAGCCCTAAACCGTCCAAAAAACGGACTGTTCTCTGAAGCAAGCCGTTCTCAGTCTCTTCACGTCCCCTACAGGAACTCCGTTCCCTTTGAAGCAGTCGGTTACTCACTGTGCCTCCAGTTTCAGGGACTAAACGGAGCATCTTTTTTTTTTTTTTTAAGCTTTTACAGAATTACATTTTGGCTTTTCTGAATGTGGCCTGACACACGGTAGCTACTCACGTGGTGTGTGAAAAGTTCGGAGCGTGCTGCCCTCCGGCTGTGCTGGGCGTGTCACCCTCGAGCTCGAGGCACACACTTGTGCCCTTGGCCGGAGTGTTCCACACCTGCCCACCTCCCGCAGGCCCCCACCGGCCCCTTGCGCCGGCCTCCTCCCTCCTCCCGGCCTCTCCCAGGCCCTCCGGGCCGGTTTTCTCTGGCAGAAATAAATATTAGCCTCAGATGGGAGCCAGGTGGGTCATTTTTAAAATTTTCTAGTAGCCACATTAAAGGGGTTGAAAGGGCGCCTGGGTGGATAAGTCCATTGAGCGTCTACCTCTTGGTTTCCGCTCAGGTCATTGATCTGAGGGTCTCGGGCTGCAGCATGGAGCCTGCTCCAGATTCTTTCTCCCTCTCCGCCCCTCTCCCCAGCTCACACGTGCACATGCTTTCTCTCTCATAAAAATAAGAGGGAGCGTGGGTAGGAGAAAAAAGACAGGTGAAACTAATTTATATTATTTGCAAAATTTGTTTAACTTAGAAATTCCAAACTTACTGAGATAGTTTACTTTCTTGTTTTCCTACCAAGTCTTTGAGATTCCATGTGTATTTTCCCCTTGAGGCACACCTGCCTTCGGGCCTATATCTGGTGCTGCCACCCAGCCAGCATAAGTCCCGCTGCTGTGGGTACGGTGGTAACTGCCTCTGCTCCGCGCTCAGTGTGGACGTCCCCTTCACCAGGTGAATGATGAGTTGACATACGTAATCAGACCCCTCTGTTTGTTTTTTTGGTTGTTTTTTACTGTCATCAGGAGCCTTTAGCAATCCTGAAGCTCTGGAAAGCTTTCCCTGTCGTTCAGCCCACATTCAGGACTACGTACATGGCATACCATTACTTCCGAAGCAAGGGCTGGGTCCCCAAAGTGGGACTGAAGTATGGGACCGATTTACGTAAGTAATTCTTGACTCGGTAGGTACGAGGACCAGGGTTCGCAGCAGACCCCGGGGTGGAGACGGAACTGGTTATGTACTGGTGCTTGTTGTTTCTAAGATGATGCCTTCCTGCTGGCTCAGATAAGAACATTTGGAGTGGAGTGGAGGGTTTGTCCTGGAAGAGTGAAAAGGAAATCTAAGGGGCCCCCCTGGGGATAGAAGCCTGGAGGCCTAAATGTTCAAGCTTTCTCCCTCACTCATTCTGTAATCTGAAGAGAGTTTTACAGCCCTGCCCCCTCCTCTCATTAGCCCCTCACTCCTGTGATTTGGGGAGTCCCTCATCCTCTAGGCTTCATTGTCTCATCTGGCAAATGAGAATAATCACAGAATTAGAAGAATAATCACAGCTACCATTCGTTGAGCACCTACTATGTGTCAAACGTTTTAAAATTCATTATCTTATTGTCCATCAACAGATGAATGGATCAAGAAGATGTGGTTTATCTATACCATGGAATACTACATGGCAATGAGAAACAATGAAATCTGGCCATGTGTAGCAACATGGATGGACCTTGAGGGTGTTATGCTGTGCGAAATAAGTCAGGCAGTGAAGGACAAATATCATATGTTTGCACGTATAGGAGGATTAGGAGGAACTTGACGGAGGAACAAGGGGGAGAAGAAGGGCGGAAATGGCGGGGGAAAGGGAGAGAGGCAAACCATGAGAGACTCTTGAATGCTGACAAAAACTGAGGACTGATGGATGTGGGGAGGAGGGGGGGATGGGCATGGAGGAGGGCACTTTGGGGATGAGCACTGAGTGTTATGTAGAAACTAATTTGACAATAAACTATTTGTAAAAAAAAAATAAAAAAAATAAAAATAAATAAAAATAAAAAATAAAATAAAGTAAAATAAAATAAAATAAAATAAAGAGCAAAAAAATAAATAAATAAATAAATAAATATACCTCAAGGTGGTGAGGTGGGAAGAATAGATAGAATAGGACTGGGGAAATGTTGAAATATTATTGAAGCCAAGTAATGGGTACATAAGAGTTCATTATGCTATTTGATACTTGTATGTTTGAAAATATTTCATGTAAGGGTTAAAATAAAATAGACAAATATACCACTAAAAAAAAAAAAATTCATTATCTTATTTAATCCCTAAAGCAGCAAAGGATACTCTTATTATTCTCATTTTTTCTGATGGTGAGACTGCAGTTGTGAATGGGCCATGTGCCCTAACAGTTTCCAGGGCCAGTAACTTACAGAGCTGGGCTTTTACATTCTGGAGCCCAGGCTCTTAGAAACTGCACCTTCTTATCTTAAAGTAAGACTTCTGGACCTGATGAGCCCTTCATTCAACAGATAATAATGGAGACTCACCTGTGGGCCAGGTCTTTTTAGGTGCCAGGAACACAGAGTGAGTGAGACAAACACAAAGCTGCCTTAATGGAGCTGCGTACATTCTGGCTGGGGAGATGAATAAGCAAACAAGTAAATATATAATGTAGTTCCAGGGACTAAGAAAAATAAAACAGAGTAGAGGTGTAGAGAGTCAAGAAAGGTAGGAAAAGTCTCTGAAAAGATGTGACCGAAAACAAACAAAAGGTGACCACAGTAGGGAAAAGGTCAGTTAAGAATGTGGGAGACCCAGCGTGAACAGCAAGTGCAAAGGCCCTGAGGCAGGAACAAGCTCAGTCAGTTTCAGGAACAACATAAAAACAGGGTGTCTAGAACTCAGAGATCCCAGGGGAAGAGTGAAGAACATGGTAGGCACAGAGGGAACAGCAAGCACAAAGGCCCTGAGGCAGGGAAGTCTCAGGAACAGCGTAAATATAGTGTGTCTAGAACTTAGAGATCCTAGGGGAGAGTTACATGAGGTGATGTCTACGAGTTAAGCTGAGGCAGATCACGTAAGGCCTGGTTGTCATTCTGGTGATTAGAAGTCTTGGGAGAGTTAGAGTAAAGGAGTGACTTAAATGAATAGGACCCTCTGTCTGTTCTGTTACTGGTAGACTGTGGGATGAGGGGCAGGGGGTAAAAATGTTAGCAGATAGACTTTGTTAGGGCCACTGAGCCCAACCAGCCCTGCAGGCAGAATGGATGTAGGAACTTCATTTTTTTTTTTAATGTTTATTTCTGAGAGAGAGAGTGTGAGCAGGGGAGGGTCAGAGAGAGAGGGAGACACAGAATCTGAAGCAGGCTCCAGGCTCTGAGCTGTCAGCACAGAGCCCAATGCAGGGCTCGAACCCACAAACCCTGAGATCATGACCTGAGCCGAAGTCGGACGCTTCACCGACTGAGCCACCCAGGTGCCCCTGTAGGAACTTCATTTAAGAGGAATCAGGGATAACGCTTACATACATGGATTCATGCTTTGGACGTAGTAAGTCCAGTGGAGAATCCGTAAAGAGATGATTTTAGAGCACAGGAGAGCCCTCATGTACAAATTTGGAGTTGTTGTTGTGGAAGCGGCTCCGAGAGCCCCGGGCACGGTGAGTGCACGTGGGTCCTAAGGCCTGTGCCCGGCACTAGCGTCTGCCAAGTCCCTTAAACTCACTTCCCACATCTGCCAAGTGAGGGTGCTTCCTGGATGCTTTTCAGAATTGTTTGTGAGGTTCAAACAAAAACCTCAAGATATTTGAAAGGTCTTCCAAGAAGCCATGGCTCCTGAGGTTTTTTGACCTATGTCATATGCTCCTTCCAAATGCTTTGAGCCTTTTTAAATACCCAAAGAAAGCCCATTCCGTCTTTTAAGTGTGTAAATGCTCTAAACTGTGTTTAACCAGGAATCATAGGGTAGTTTTGGGGAGGATCCAACACAATACAAAATGCTGTGTTTGTAGATGGTGTGTTTTTATGGGTCAAGAGTCCTAACCTTTCACTAAACTCTCAAGCAGGGAGGGACGGTGTCAGCAGTCCAAAGTAAAAGTTAAGGAGTTTCTATCCCTCTAAGATAAATGATTTCTTTTGTTCGTTCTGTGACTGGATTTCAGGCACAGATACCCCAGCTCAGGGCTACCACACGAATCATCAGGACCAGCTTGAGATTAGTTTGCTGGGTGTCCCCGTAATTGTGCTGGCCGCAGTTAACAATGCCTGAATAAGTCAGGTGCCTGTTTTTCCCTCCTTGGCTTCCTGCCCTGTTCTCCTTTCCACACCCCTGTAAGAATAGCCACTCACTGTAAACGCTTGGCAGGTCTTCTTCAGCTTTCTCATTATATGAGTGAAACCTGAGTTAGAACTTTCCAGTCAAGAAGGCTGCAGGGATACATTCAGAAGCAGCAGGGGCTAGTAAAGGGAGCTCTCTGGGTTCACAGCCAGCTCTGCCTCTTTATTGTGTGATCTCAAGTAGGTTACTTCATCTCTCTGAGTTTCCATTTGCTCATCATGTAACATGGATAATGCCATAACATACATGTATATACATATATATGTTTTATATATCTTTTATATATATCTTTATATCTTTATATATATATATAACATCTTCTTTATAAAAACTAAAAAGTTGCAGGGGACACGGGCCTTTGTTGAGTGCCTTCTAAGCATACTTAACTCATGTATTTTCAATACTAAGCCATATTTTTGAATGAAGAGTAATTTTAAAACAAAGTGCCTCATGGGGATGGTTGAAAGGACAGATTTTTTTTTTTTTAAAGAAATGAAACAGTTGCTATTTTCCAACTCCCTGGAGGCCTTTGCTACAGCTGGGTCTATCACATAACTTCAAGCTGCTTGTGTAATTAATAGGAGACCCGGCCTCTGGCCCGGCAGTGGCATGAAAGGTGTCTTTACAGTCCCTGCTGTAGCAGAGGTTCATGAGCAGTGCTAGCCTGGGAAAGGAAGAACGGCTTCCTGGGGTGCCTGGCTGGCTCATTCGGGAGAGCCTGCGACTCTTGATCTCAGGGATGTGAGTTTGAGCCCCACATTGGGTGTAGAGATTACTTAAAATCTTAAAAAAAAAAAAAAAGTAGGGGCCCCTGAGTGGCTCAGTCAGTTAACCATCTGACTCTTGATTTCAGCTCAGGTCATGATCTCACAGTTGTGATATCGATCCTGATATCAGGCTCTGCACCGAACATAGAGCCTGCTTAAGATTTTCTCTCTCTCTCTCTCTCTCTCTCTCTCTCTCTCTCTCTCTCTGCTCCTCACCCCCTCCCTCATTCACATATGCTCTCTGTCACGCTCTCTCTCGGTCTCTCTCTCTCTCTCAAAAAACAAAACAAAACAAAATTTAAAAAGAGGCACAGTTTCCTAAACTTCACCTCTTCTCTGGGCACAGTTCCTCAGTGGCTGCTGTTTTTTAACAATATTATTTTGAGGGCTGGTGACCTGATCACACATGCCCTAGAACTGCCAACACAGGTTAAACCCAGGACATCCTCTCTTGACCATTGTTTCTGTTTACAGAGGTAATGACTCATGACAAAGGGCCCTTATGAAATTCACATCTTATCAGGGAAACTCTTCCCATGAATAAATCTTGTCAGTCACATTTCATTCCAGGAGCGGTACTGCGAGCTAGTGATATGGATCTCAAATCAGGGGCAGCTGCCCAGCTACTTGACCTTGATCACCCACTGATGAAAACTAGACTAGAAACCAAGTGGGAGCCTTCCCTTACATTCCCCACCCAGAAGCTCCCACAGCTGCCGGCTCTTCCCACGACCGGGCACTTTGCCTTGGTGCTTTCCTTCCCTCCTCTTATTTACCTCTGGTACTCCTGTGAGGCATGTGTTATTCACCTCCTTTTATAGGACGCTGAGGAAATTATGGCTTTAAAGGGTCAAGGGAGTCGCCAAGGGTCCCACAGCACGTAAGTGCAGAGATTGGCTGTCGGGTCCGATCTCTGTGTGCTTCCACCACACGGAGCTGCTGTTGCGCCCCAGGAAGGTAACGTGCAGCACCAGGTGTAGATTTGTTTTTCCTGACGCAGGCAGCTACTGGTTGGTGTGACTTAAGATGTAGTTACTCCCAAGCCTCCTTCCCACACACTCCAGTTTTAGATTTGCATTGACTAAGTTTGGTCATGTGATTTCACAGCTGCTTGCAAATGAGAAGTGGAGGGACAAGTGGAATGACAGCAGCTGTTAGAAGCCAGCAGAGTTATGGGGCAACTGGGGGCTCAGTCGGTTAAGTGTCCAACTGGGGCTCAGGTCATGATCTCACAGTTCGTGGGTTCGAGCCCCATGTTGGGCTCTGTGCTGAGAGCTCGGAGCCTGGAGCTGCTGCAGATTCTGTGTCCTCCTCTCTCTGCCCCTTGCTCTCTCTCTCTGTCTCTGCCTCTCTGTCTCTGTCTCTCTCTCAAAAATAAATAAACATTAAAAAAAAAAAAAGAGCCAGCAGAGTTAGAGGGTTCCCAGAGCCCGAGGGAACCATCCCCGGGCTTGGCACCCCGCCTGGAGACTGAGAACCGCTCTCCCACCAGGGGGAGGCTTCAGAGCAGCTCCTCTGTCCTCCTCACAGAACAGCCTTCTTCCGTCTCCCTTTTTGGTTCTTTCCTGCAGGACTCTCTTGGGTTTTTTTCTAGTCAAGTTTTTTAAATATTTTAATGTTTTCCACATCTGTGCAAATAAGCCATAGTATTTCTGCACGTAGCTCATAAGAATAGGGATGTTCTCCTGCATAACTGTAATATCGTACAATACCTGAGAGAAATCAGAATTTTTCTTTTTTCTTTTTTAGTTTTTTTTTTTTTAACACTTATTTTATTTTTGAGAGAGAGGGAGACATCGAATCCGAAGCAGGCTCTAGGCTCTGAGCTGTCAGCATGATCTAGGACCCATGAAGAAGTCGAATGTCTAACCAACTGAGCCATCCGGGCACCCCTATAGGTTTCTCTTTTATTTTGCTAGGGCTGCCATTATAAATTACTACATACTGGGGGGCTTAAAACAGCAGAAACTCTCTCACAGTCCTGGAGACCACAGCTCACAGGCCCACTCTCCCTCCAAAGGCAGGAGGGAATTCAATCCCCTGTCTGTAGTGTTTCTGGCAGCGCCGGGCATCCCTTGGCTTATAGCCACATCACTCCAGTCTCTGCAAAGGACCTTCTCCAAATAAAGCTGCATTCCCAGATCCAGGTATTAAGACTTGGACGTACTTTTTGGGGGCCACACTTCACCTTACTATAGCCTCTGTGACTTTTTTTAATCTAAAACAGTTTCTGTAGCTTGTTGATTTTTCATGACGTTGAGTTTTCTTGAAGAGTCTGAGAGGATATCCCACATTCTAGATATGATTGTTTCCTTATCATTAGACTCCAGCCCACCATTCTTTAGCACGCATGGGTGCTGTGGGTATTTATTGTGCCCCATTGGGAGGTACTTAATGTCAGGCTGTCCCACTGTTGATGAGACTACTTATGATCACATGACCAAAGTGACCGTTGTCAGATGTCTGTTGTAAAATTACATTTTTCCTTTTGTGATTAACAAGTAACGAGTAGGGTGAGACTGTGCATATCTCGTTCCCCAATAATTACAACAGTTGCCTGAATTAATTACTTGTACTACTCATTTTGTAATTCTGTCATTCCTTCCACAGCCATCCCTGGCATTCACTTACAAAAAGGAGCTTTCCCTTCATTTCCTGGTTCTTTCAGACTTTTTTTTTTGAGTGCCCGGGATTTCTTAGACTTGAAGTTTTCATCTTTTTGCTTGAGAGGCATTTTTGTAGGACGGTTTTACTTTACCTTCTGAATGCACTGTCATCATTAGGATTACTCTCCTAGGTACCATTTTGAGCCTTTATTTTATGCCAGCCACTATGTCAATGCCTCTATCTTCAGTCGCTACACCAGGTTTTTCATAATAAGGAGATTGAAACACAGGGTGTCATCATGTCGTCTTGACACTCCTAAGGCTTGAACTCGAGTCTTTCTGATGTCAGTGTTCATGCATTTAACTTCTAAACCATACCGTCATCATCAGTCATCTGAAGTGACCCAAATGTAGGTAAGAGCTGCTTTCAGGCTGTGAATATTCCAGCATGGCAGATGCATGTGAGATTTAAGATGTGTGCCTGATCATAAACATGGTGCTTGAGGGCTAGAGAAGGTCCCAGTTTCCCCTTGTTCTTCATTTTGTAAATCTGGAAACTGAGGCCCAGAGATACTAGTAACTTGTTTGAAAGTCACACCACCAAGAGTGGCAGCGAATGGACAGGAAACAAACTCCTGAATTCAAGTTCATTCCAGTATGTAGTTTCCTTCCCCTGCATCTCAGAAAACTGAAGATTGTTTGTTGGGTATTTACTTAATTTGTGCCCCTTACACAGTGAATTTGAGCTGCTTGCCAAATCCTTTAAACATACTTTAAATAGGAAATAAAATAATAAAAAGGAAATGTGACCCTAGAAAATGTACTGTAGGTGAAGGGTTGCTGTATTGTCTGTAGGATCCTACAGGATAACTAACTCAGGCTGTAAAGTTGCCTCTGAGCTTGCTGAGCCTAAGGGAAATGTGATTAGCTACACTACTGATAGGGCCAAAAAGGAAAATTCTATCAACTCCTCAATGGATAAAAAGTTTTTCTGCTTTAATTTGCACTGGCCACAAGCTTACAGATGTAATTATCAGTAAAGATAATTCTTTTAGCTATAGTTACATATAAACCCCAAATCTCAGAGGCCTAACAATTTCATTGCATGTGAAATTCAAAACCAGTGTCTGTGGTGGGCCAGTCGACTCTCAAAGGTGCTTCGGGAGCCCAGGCTTCTTCCTTGTAGCTCCGTGTCTTCACCACATGCCTTTCAAGGTCACCTTCAAAAAGGAATAAGCACAGGCTTGGTACGTGGGAGAGTTTTATGACTAGCCTGGCTGCTTGGGAAACAGAGACATGGTCTGGCCGTGTGCCTGGAAAGAGAGGAGAGCAAGGTTTGATGAACGAATAGCTACTCCCTCCACAGACTATGGGCCTTGGAAGGATCCCCTGTGCAGTCCACGTGGCAGAGTCCCTGCTCCAGGCTCGTTTGGGCACTGGCTTTTGACCTCCATAGATTAAATCCGTAGGGCAGACTGAATTCCACAAGTGGCGTGTGTGGTGACTCATCTCTATTACCAACACTCAAGTCAATTGGTACCTGGCCAGAGTAGAGTAGCTCGGACACTTTGAATTACTCTGATGTGAAATTAATAACAAAATGTTGGTCCGCATTATATGAACTTCACATGTTGTGACATTGTTTCACATTCTCCCTCTGGAGATTGTAAGACCAGAGGCAAGACAAAAGTCATTTGTATTTGAGTTTGGATTTCATTTGTGGGCTGAGGGTGGTGTGAGAATGTTAGGGTCCTGGCCACAGATTTGCTTTACTAATTTCATTTTGTTCCAAGGGGAAAAAAAAAATAGTTGGGTTTTAAAAATAGATGACTGGACATATTGCAGATAACCATATACAGATAATTGGGTATTTATGTCTCTTTGGAGAAGAGGAAACATCAGTAATAAAGTAAGATTTTGATTCCAAGAGGTTATACATTTTCTCTCTTTTTCTTTGCAGTGTTGTATCGAAAAGGCCCTCCATTTTACCATGCAAGGTTTGGAGTGATTTTTTTTTTTTTAATGTTTTATTTATTTTTTGAGTAAGAGTGTTAAGCGAGGGAGGGGCAGAGAGAAGGATCTGAAGCAGGGTCTGCACTGACGGGCTGATAGCAGTGAGCCCATCGTGGGGCTCGACTCACAAACCATGAGATCATGACCTGAGCCAAACTGGGATGCTCAACCAGCTGAGCCACCCAGGTGCCCCTGCAGTGATTTTTTTTAATAAGGCAGTAGTTTCAAAGGACAGGAGGAAATTTCTGACCTCCAGTATAATCGGTGCCACAGAAACAATTACAATCCTGTTTCTCTTGGCCTGTTAGGAATAGATGCTCTGCAACTTTGGCTTATACACTAATGTTGTACTATGTACATAGTAATAAATAGGTTACGTTTTAGTATTACACATTGAGTTAACCTATGCAATAATTGTTATCTTAATATCAGTGAATATCTAAACCGTTGAATGAATTCACAGCTTGCTTTGTTGGGCGAAGTATTCCTGTTCCCTCCTTATCAGTGTTGAGATCAGCCTGAAAGATTGTAATATAAAGTGGGAGTTTTTCATTAATATTTTTCCCAATAACACTGTAGGCGAATTTAGAATGAGGCAATGTACATAGTATTTTCTATATCTTTGTTCTTGGTGGAACAAGCATTATTCTTTTTAAAGAGGTTGATTTCATGCTTTTTAATGCCCTCTGTGTGTCTTTCAGTTACTCGGTCATTATTGAGTTAGTCAACGACGATTTTGAGGGCTCTCTTCGCAGACCTTTCAGCTGGAGGTCACTGGCTGCCTTGAGCAGAGTTTCAGTTAATGTCTCCAAGGTAATGACATCAGCTTTGGCATTCACGTGTCACTTAAATGGTTGATTTTTTTTTTTCTTGAATGTAGTAGAATCATAGAAGTCATCTGTAGGAACTTCACAGCGTTCCTGCCAGTGAGGTTCTAAAAGGTGAGGCTAGAAGCTGACCTCCCCTCGTATCCCCTGCCCCCACCCTCTGGTACTGAGCGCCACAAATTGAGCCTCAAAGATCCCTAGTGATTGATGTAGAGGAGCATTGCCTCCCATTCTGGGGCGGCCGTCAGCACACGCTCAAAAGTCACTCACCCACATTCACAAGGGAGTCAAAACATTGATTTCTTTTCAGAGCTAGCAGATCTCTTGAAGCGAGAGGAAGGAATTAATATTTATAGCTAAACACCGTACATGTTTTCTCACCACCCTGTTGGTGTCCTTATCCCTAAGGGTGAGGAATCAGAGTCAGAGATATTAAGGTGCATACCCAAGGTCATGCAGTTTATATGCAGAATGGGAATTCAGACCCAGAGTCGTGTGACTGCGGGACTCGTCTCCGGCTCTATCCTGCTGCCGTCAAGACCGGAGGGAAATTTCATCCTATGCCAGGACTACGAAGGATGAAAGCTTTGTGTGTTCGCTGTTACTCAGTAACGTGCTAACCGAACAGACGGCGAGCCCCCTCCGGTTCGTCCCACTGCTGCCGGAGGCGCCGTGAGAGGTGGGGCCCGAAGGCCCAGCGGAGGCAGGGGGTGACTGCATTGCATGCAGGTGAAGCTGCTTAGGTTTAGCCTGTAAAAAGTAGCTTTACCTTTTAGAAATAGGGAATCTATATATACTGTTTCCAGTAGTTTTGCACCCATTTTATGAGACTGGTCCTCAGTCTAGATCCCGGGCCCGGGTGTGTTCCTGGAGGAAACCGATGTGGTTTGTGAGTTTCCAGGAGCACCCAGCGGGAGGGCACGGAGACTGCCCACACTTCCTGCTGACGCCCCCAGATGTGTGTTGTTACTGTGCGCGATGTAGAGATTGTTCTTCATTTCTCGATAGGAACTCATGCTGTGCTATTTGATTAAACCCTCTACCATGACTGACAAAGAGATGGAGTCGCCAGAGTGTATGAAACGAATCAAAGTTCAGGTAGGTACACTCAGATTCAGGGCATCCCAAAGATTCTGTCCGCCATATTGTGTCCTCTGGAGCACATGGTCCCAGGTAAAGAAAGGAAAACCTTCTTGCTTTGGTAACGGGAAGTCCCACAGGTCCTCTTCCTGCCCGCTCTCGCTGCCCCTTAACTCCTGCTGCTGCTTTACCTGCCATGTCACCTGGCCTCCGTCCCCACCATTCAGCTGAAACTGCTCTCACAGACAGCCTGGGACCTTCTGGCCAGGCCTCTCCCAGGCCCCATTCCCAGAAACTGCAGTGTCACTACCAGCTCACTCTCTCCTTGAACTTCTCATCTGGCTCCTGAGTCTTCCTGGCGAGTTTTTCTCTAGCAGGACCGCCACGTTCATCAGGCTCTCCCCGCGGATTACTTGCTGTTTCTGCCCGTCCCCTCTGCCTGTGACTCCTCCCCACATGCAGCCGCCCTCGTCCTCTGCCATCTGTAACGTTGCACCCCGTCCCCTTGTTCACACCACCCTGTCCCTCTACAGCCCCCCCAGTCTCCAGTCGGCCTCAGCACCCCATCTGACCAGTCTGTCTTACCCGTGTCCACTAGGTTAGCTGTTCGTTAAACGCCAGCCCAGGTCCACTTCCCCCTTCTCAGTGCGGCCCAGATCCCCCAGCACCGTCTCAGATGTGGCTCTCATGGTAAATGCTGGCTTTCGTGCTCCCGTTCCTGAAATGTGCCAGTGGGATGCCAAGGCCAAGGCTAGTTTAGCTTTTAAAATCTCTGTGTGGTTGTGTGGGTAGTATTTGTGTATGAGGTGTGTGCCGCCTCCCTTCACTTTTCCCCAGATGTTTCAGTGACAAAGAACAGGTGTCATCAGTGTACAGACCGTTCCTTGTGAAACGCTGCCATGATGTCACCCACCTAGCATGTTCTTCCATTTCTGATGTTGAAATTTTTAGTCACCTTTTTGCTTTGACTGGTTGCAGGAGGTGATTCTCCGCCGTTGGGTTTCTTCACGAGAGAGGAGTGACCAAGACGAACTTTAACAATTCAACCTCAGAATTCTGATTTACCAACAAATACTGTTGAGTCTCCTACATAAGCCAAGTTCTGAGTGAGGTAAAAAGTCCTCTTATTATAATCACCAAGAATTGAAAAGTTATCAAGGGGATGGCCCTCCCAGCACCAAAAAGCGATTCCTGTTTCAAAAGATAAACTGACACAGGAGAGAACAAAGACTGTCGTGCTGGCCTTCAGACTCTGATCCTGACTAAGGCGCTGAGCCTGACCGGTGCTGGGCTGTGCGTCTGTGGGCCTGCGTCCTCCTCCATTCAGTAAGGGTGCTGGGCTAGATGAGCTCTAGGAGGACTCTTCCAGCCGCAAGGAAACTCTGCTACTCTCTGATTTTACCTGAAAATGACAGTAGTTTACATTTGTGTGGCCCGGTACAGGTTCCCAAGCACTTTTGTACGCGTGCGTCTCCTGTTACTCATATCCGGAGACGAGATTTGGGGATTGTAAGACCCTGTGTGCCCGTAGGTTAGATGGAAAAAATGATGAGTCTCCTCTTATCTAAGAACTTCAACCAATTACTCAAACACTTAAAAATCCACTTACTGCCTGTCAAGGAGTTCTGTATCATAAAGCCTTTTCAAAAACATCATTACCTAATCTTGAACTCTCAGTGAGCTCACCAATGGGCACGTTAGCGTCCAGTACACAACAATATTATACAGTATTAGATAAAAATTGCATCGTGCTTCAGTGAACTTGTAAAATAAAAATAGGTAGTGAAGTAATGTATGAAGATACATGATGAATGAGGTTAGCTCAATAAACAAAGCCTTTTTCAAACTGGTTACGCACCAGTGACGGTTTTGCAGGGCGGCAGGGGTGGAGGGGAAGATGAGCACGGGGGAACCAGCCACAGCCTGAGGGAAGCAGATGTCTGAGATCCGTCCAGTGTCCAAATTCAAGACAATGGCCGCATTGGCACCGCATACCCGGAAGTGGACGGTGAGAGCTGGAATGTTCGCGTTCCCGTGACACGTGGTCTCAGAGCCCCAACGGCCTGAGATTCCGCCTGACGTTGTGTTTTGGAACGTGGTGCTTCCTTCCGTTCCCGTCATCATCCTGCTCTCACAACAGAAGCGTTAGATCTGCACGATCTACATTTTTAAAGATTTGGCCTTCAAGTAAGGGAGCTCCTATTTTTCCCTTTGATGCAGACCAGTAATGATCATCAGTTTGAAAGAGCTTCTTAGTAATAGGCCTTTTTGCTCTTCGTTAGCGAACATTTTTACTACCCACTCTGCCCTCACCAGGCTCCTTAGCAAAGTCAAAGACTGTTTTCAAGCCTCATCACTTTCTGAAAACTCTGAAAGTCAGCAAAAATTTCAGGCACTGTTTTTTCCCTATTTCATTTGTTGTTTGTGGTGACGCTTCTCTCCACGCCTGATCAGTGCATCATATGCCTTGATGGTAACAACTCTCCCGTGAATCCTTCACAGTTCTGTCATCGTGTGAGAGCTCCACATCACATACCTTATCATCTGCTAATGTGCCTTCAAGGTTGTAGTGACCCCTTCATGTGAAGGCTACAGTAAAGATGTAGAAAAGCCACAAGACTACAAAGATAATTACTTGTAACTGAAAGCTCTAGAAGGATGCCCAAAAGCATCACCTTTAAACAAGCCTTGTAGGAAAGATTTTCCCTCTTCATGTACACCGACTGAACACGCTGCAGCGGGCCAGACACTCCTCAGCATTTCGCAAGGGCCCTGGGGTTCTGGAACAATGTACCAGCAAAGGTTTTGGGTTACATGCGCCTCACAGTTACCAGCTAAAAGCAGTATTGGCTTGTCTTTAGATGTATTATGTCCTGGCCCTTTTTTCTTTTTTTTTTTTTTAATGTTTTATTTATTTCTGAGAGAGAGAGAGAGACAGTATGAGCAGGGGAGAGTCAGAGAGAGAGGGAGACACAGAATCCGAAACAGGCTCCAGGCTCTGAGCTGTCAGCACAGAGCCCGACGTGGGGCTCGAACCCACGAACTGTGAGATCATGACCTGAGCCGAAGTCGGACACTTAACCGACTGAGCCACCCAGGCGCCCCTGTCCTGGCCCTTTTTTCTTTTTTTTTTTTTTAATGTTTTATTTATTTTTGAGGGAGGGAGGCAGAGCGTGAGCAGGGGTGGGTCAGAGAGAGAGGGAGACACAGAATCGAAACAGGCTCCAGGCTCTGAGCTGTCAGCACAGAGCCCGACGTGGGGCTCGAACCCACGAACTGTGAGATCATGACCTGAGCCGAAGTCGGACACTTAACCGACTGAGCCACCCAGGCGCCCCTGTCCTGGCCCTTTTTTCTTCCCTTCTGAAATAAATGTAACAGATGGCATGTGCTTTTAGAAAAAAGCTCCAGTTCAGCAAGATTGGAAATTCGCTGTGATAAAACCGCCTTCAGGCATGGCTGAGTTTCACTGGGGACATGCTGCCACCTCACAGAGCAGAAGTTGCTTCACCCACTCTCTTCAAAGCATGTTTTATGCGGTTCTTAAATCTCGAACCTTTGAGATTTGCTTTAAAACTGGAGTTCTTCACACACACACACCCCACCCAGGTCTCCCAAGGCATCTGAGCTGCCCACTGCACCAGCCCGTGCCCAGTGGCACCACGCCAACTGGCCCCCCACCGTCCATACAGAACTTCACTGGCTTTATAAGAGCACGCCACACTCAAGAACGCCGTGGAACTTTGTGGAACCAACACTTTTTACAAATTGTGTTTCGTTACCCAGTGCAAAAAAAATAAAAAACAAAAAAGGAGGAACACATACGTGGCCAAGGTTATATCTTATAGGACCACCTTTCTCAACTCTCACTTCTGATTTTTTTTTTTTTTCCTAATAAAGGGAATTTTCTTGGGCCTTTAAAACACCCCCCACTTTCATAGCACCTGGGTGGCCCAGTCCGCTAAGCATCCAACTCTTGATCTTAGCTCAGGTCATGATCTCACGGTTTGTGGGATCGAGCCCTGCCTTGGGCTCTGTGCTGATAGCATGGAGCCTGCCTGAGATTCTCTCTCTCCCTCTCTCTGCACCTGCCCTGCTTGCATGCTCTCTCTCTTTCTCAAATAAATAAACTTTTTAAAAAAATCCTGTTTCAGTCTGTGACTCCCTCTCTCTCTGACCCTCCCCTGCTCACGCTGTCTCTCTCTCTCTCCTAGAAATAAATAAAACATTAAAAAATAAATAAATAAAAATAAAAAAATCACTTACTTTCTTCATGGGCTTTTCCACTTCCCTAAGAGATGTTTTTACTTAATAAACTGGGAGAAATGATGTGACAATACACCACACACCTAAACAGCACAAGCATCGGGGGGGCCTATGGTCTGGGCACTCAGAACCTAAACAATTTTGCTGCAGACTCCTATACTCATTATTCTGTATTTGGATAGCCAATATACCTTTTCATTTATTTATTTTTTTGCATATTGTTGTAGCAAATATTCAGATGGGGGTTTAAGATGGGGCAGACACCTGTGTTCTGGCTTATCACACAATAGACTTTTTTTTCCCAATATAGGAAGTCAGTTTTACTTCAACAACTATAGATAAATGAACAATTGAAATTGAAATTGAAAAATAAAAGCACCATTTAAAATCATAACATAAATCATGAAATACTAAGGTATAAATCTTAGAATCACACAACACACTTTGGACTTCAAATAGTGGGAGCCTGCATAGGACAAAGGTTTGAGGCTCAGAGATGTGACCACCTCACGCCACTGCCACAGAGTACAAGCGGGGGACTCGACCCGAGAGCTCTCGGTCCTATTTAGCGCCTTTACAAGATCTCCACATCTAAAGCGACACCAACCTAGAAAAGCATGCGAAGTCAGAAATGCGGCCCTGTTAGGGCCTGGGTGGAGGTTAGAACGGAAGGCTGACCAGCACTGCCGGCAGGGCTGGGAACGTGCTGATACAGCTGGCTGGTGGCCCCCCGCCTCAGTGTTGGGGTGCAGCCTGGGCCCCCACCAGGAACATGCTCTTGCATCTGGTCTCGGCATAATCTTCAGGAGGTTGCCAGTTTCCATGAGGACCGTCTCTGAACCCCACTTACGAACCTGGGACCACTGTGTGGTTCTTAACTTGTTATTAGTCTCACAGAGATAATTTTATTGAAGGTGAGGTAATGGAGTGAGCCTTCTACAAAGGAACCAGTCAAATCTCAGCCCTCCTTTCGGTTTCTTTGTAATGTTTATTTTTGAGAGAGAGAACAAGCAGGGGAGGGACAGAAAGAGGGAGACACAAAATCCAAAGAAGGTTCCTGCCCAGGCTACAAGCTGTCAGCACAGAGCCCGATGTGGGGATCAAACCCACAAACTGTGAGATCATGACCTTAGCCAAAGTCAGATGCTCAAGAAGCACTGGACATGTGATGGAATTTCCCCTCCCTTCCCAGGCTTGATGCAAGCCCACCAAGCTGGCAAGAGACCAAAAAGACACAATGTCAGTTTATTTATATTTAGAGCAAAGTCTGGGGTGAGAACCGAAATGCATTTGTGGAAGTCAGGCCCCTCCTATAACATGCAGGTATGACTTGTACAGAGAAAGTGGAGAACTGAGGGCCTTCGGTGGCCAGAAGGGCTGTTCTGTCAGCACAATGAACTGCCTTACCTTCATCCTGCCATCTGAGGAGCCCATGGCTAGACTAGCAATGGGGCACCGATAAATGGTTCTGCATTGCAAACTGCCCAGCCTTTAAGGCACCACCTCCTCAGGTTAGACTCAGTAGCTTACAGTTTTCAGGATTTATTTTTATTGTATTTTTATTTATTTTGAGAGAGAGAGCACAAGCAGGGGAGGGGCAGAGAGAGAGAGAGGGAGACGGAAAGTCCCAGGCAGGCTCCTCACTGTCAGCGCACAGCCCAACACTGGCCTCGATCCCACAAGCCCTGAGATCATGACCTGAGCTGAAATCAAGAGCTGGACATTTAACCTAACCGACTGAGCCACCCAGTTGCCCCCAATCTTCAGGACTTTTAAAATGTTGAGACTGGCTGTCAGCACTTGCTTGGTCTCTTTGATTGGCCTTGGCTGGATGACAAGATGGCTAAGTCTCCTTGGTTTGGAGTCAGACACAGGTTTGCATCCCAACTCATCCCTTTACGAGCTGTGTGATCTGAAGCTGTTTCCTCATCTATAAAATAGAGTTAATGTAATCAGCATTCACATACAAGGGACTACTGTTCAGCCACAAAAAGGAGTGACATGCTGGTACACGCACCGTGGATGGGTCTCAAACACCTATCAAGTGAAAGAAGGAAGTCAGATACACAATGCCACCTAGTTTCTGATTCCAGGTATAAATCCGTGGAGAACACAGATCAGTGGGTACCAGGAGCAGTGGGGGAGGAGGACTAGGGAGCAACTGCTTGGTGGGTCCAGACTCTCGTTTATGGAAGTGGAGGTGGTGGTTGCACAACACTGAATCTACTAAGTGCAGAATTGTCCCCTTTAAAATAGGTTTATGTGATAAGAATCTCCCCTCCATGAAAAAAGTAATTAAAAATAATAATGATGCCCAGAGGCTTGCTGGAAGATTAAGTGGCTTGGCCCTTACAAGATGCATATTAGCATGCCTGGCTCATGATGGACTTCCAGTAATTTCCAGCTATGCTGATTCACTTGGGGAGGCAAGAGGAAGTTCTGTCTTAAGACCCACCATTACGCATCATCTTAAGGCAGAGATGTGTGCAGTCACTTACTGTACATTGATTCTTAGCTTCAGTTTCAGAGGCTGCATTTTTCCAACTTCATTCCCAGACTATGAGGGGAAATCCTCTACTGGCCTACGTTCTCCTGTAAGGAGACTCAGTTCTATAAAGTGATTCATACATTACACTTGGCAGGGATTAAACCAACATGAAAAATCTGATTACAGACTCAATAATTATACTATGAATATTAACCTCCTTGAAACGGAGGTCCATTTCTTTTCTTTTTTAATGTTTTATTTATTTCTAGGAGAGAGAGAGAGAGAGAGACACAGCATGAGCAGGGGAGGGTCAGAGAGAGAGGGAGTCACAGACTGAAACAGGCTCCAGGCTCTGAGCTGGCAGTCAGCACAGAGCCCGGCGCGGGCCTCGAACCCACAAACCGCGAGATCATGACCTAAGCGAAAGTTGGACGCTTAACCGACTAAGCCACCCAGGCGCCCCATGGAGGTCCATTTCTGAAACTGAGAGCTATCTAATGCTTGATTTATCTTCAATCTTTTTTTTTTATATATAAGCTGAAAAAACTTAGTCTTTCTACCATCTTGTGTAATACAGGGATGCCTTACGAATGCATGATATGACAAAGCACATTTCTGAAACTGTTAAACTAAGAAGTAGAGTTTTTTTAATTTCAAGGTAATTCACTCTTTTAAAAAATGAAAGGTTGCAAGCATTTAAGATTTTTTAGAATCTCTACATTTTCAGAAACTGTATTTTCAGGTAAATAGTCTTCCTTTTATTTTTTTTAAATGTTTATTTGTTTATTTTGAGAGAGAGCTAGGGAGGGGCACAGAGAGAGAGAGAGAGAGAGAGAGAGAATCCCAAGCAGGCTCCACACTGACATTGCAGAGCCCAGTGTTGGGCTTGAACTCACTGACCATGAGATCATGACCTGAACCAAAATCAAGAGTCGGACACTTAACCAACTGAGCCACTCGGTGACCCTCTTCCTAACCTTTAAATGGCAACTTCTGATAAAGTAGAAAGAGTGGAATTAGAAAAACCTAGGTCCAAAATCCAAGTCTACGCTCAGGAACCCTTGGGAGCCTTCCCTTATCACTCTGAGCCTTTGCTTCCTCGCCTGTGAAATGGAGACCTTGCAGCCAGCTGAGTGTGTTTTGCAGACTAAATGGAAGGGTCTGGCATGAAGCAAGTGTACTTTTTTCCCCTTTCAGATAAACCAAAAGTATAAGCACTGCCATAATTGTTTTCTCTAGGAAACGCAAAGCCTATTTTATGCCCTGGTAGGTGACACAGTGGAGGAGAAAGAGGTGACAGAAAAATAGTTGGAGATAAAGTGGTGAAGACAGCTCCGGAGATGGGGAGAACTTGCGCCTCCTGTGCAAGTGGAGCCAGAAATGGCCCTTGTGTGTTTTTTCTAAAACAATGCTTATTGGGTCTTCCTGGTTATAGGAGTAATTCCGTGCACGCCCTAAAGGCTTTGGGGAAATGCTCTGGGTGGATCATTATAGACTTTCAAATCCGTTAACCCTGAGCAGCTTCAGGGTTTATGACCTTGCAGTGAAAAGGAGCCCAGCAGTCATTGCGTGAGGTTTGAAGAGAACTGGATGTGTGTGCAGGGCAGCACTAGACGATGAGACGAAGAGGTGCATTGTGGGGGGAAGGGGGTGCCAGGGAGAACTCTTCTGGGAGGCAGAGTTGGTGCCAATGCTGACTCTCCTCGTCCTTCAGGTAGCATTTAGCTGGTATGATAAGCTTTTTTTTTTTTTTTTTAATGTTTTATTTATTTCTAGGAGAGAGAGAGAGAGAGAGAGACAGCCTGAACAGGGGAGGGTCAGAGAGAGAGGGAGTCACAGACTGAAACAAGCTCCAGGCTCTGAGCTGGCAGCCAGCACAGAGTGTGACGCGGGGCTCGAAACCACGAACCGCGAGATCATGACCTAAGCGAAAGTCGGACGCTTAACCGACTAAGCCACCCAGGCGCCCCGCTGGTATGATAAGCTTAATGGGAGCATTCTCAGTTCATAATTCTGCAAACCTGAGCAACATTGCCATCTCTTGGTGGTGTGTCAGTGCTTAATTTCCTTCATCAGGGGTGCCGTTTGTAAGGCGGTACTGTGATTCTTATGAGGGAATTTGCAGCCTGCTGAAGTGAAAGAAGAAACAGACTGACTACTGCCTTGTCACCTTCGGGTTGGAGGGCAGCCCCTAAAACAGGGACTGGAGACCGTGAAAGCTTTGTTTGAAAATCAAGGAATGCATCACCAAGAGAGCAGGAAATTGGCATTTTTAACACTTACCCTTCTTCTTTTATCTGATTTTTTATGACATTTACTTCCATCCCATATTTGAATATCGATGAAAGCGAAATGTTTATTTTCTCCTTTATCTTCTCTAATGGTGGCAAATGGGTGACCCAGTTGCCGCGCACCCTGGGTACCGTTGGTTGATTTCAGGCTGGCAGGTAGTCCAGTGGTTATGTGCATGGACTTCGCAGTCAAACCTAGACCTGACCTCTGGTTTTTCCTACTGTGTGACTTTGGGCAAGGCTTTTCCTCAGTTTCCCTTTTCATGTGTAAATTGGGCATATTGTTAGTACCTACTTCTTGAGTGGCCTTAAGGATTAAAAGGGAAGAAAGATTAAGTTTACTCAAGTATGAGTCCCCAATACTCATTAATTACAGCTGCTCTGATCATCAGTAATTGGGTAAAGAACTGGACCAGAGAAGTAGAGTCCTAAAATGGTGTGTTAGGAGAATGCGGACAAATTGGAACATGTCCCAAACTCAACACTTGATTTGTCACCTTTACCCAGTGAAGCCTTTATGACTTCTTGAACACCGCAGAATAGTAGTCACGATTCTGTTGAAAGCAGTATCATATTCTGGGTGGGAAGTTTTGTTTTTCAAAGGACCTGAACTTATAAATGCAAATGTTGGTGTCCCGTGCATTTTTTTCCCCACTGAATTTTCCAAGTTCTGAAACATGACCCAAATGCCTCCTTGGAAAAATGTTTTAAGGATCTGTAGCAAGGTTTCTGAATATCTTTATTTTATTTGTTTTTTTTAATTTCTAGGAGATAGAGAGAGAGACAGGATGAGCAGGGGAGGGTCAGAGAGAGAGGGAGTCACAGACTGAAACAGGCTCCAGGCTCTGAGCCGGCAGTCAGCACAGAGCCCGACGCCGGGCTCGAACCCACGAACCGCGAGATCATGACCTAAGCGAAAGTCCGACGCTTAACCGACTAAGCCACCCAGGCGCCCCTGAATATCTTTATTATGAGTAAAGTATTGACTCCTTGAAGATGGATTTGGTTTTTAGAAATTAGACATCATTTATTTGGTGCCATTGCTGGGGCATAAGATTGGATGTGGCTGTATATCGCATTTGGTCAAAAAGTGAACTCTGGAAGCAGTTTCCGGAGAGGAATGCTGAAACGTTTTGCTCCTTGGCTATTTAAAGTCCAGTGACTATTTGCGCATATAAATTAGGATGTGGTTGTTAAGTCACCTCATTTCTTTATAATTACCCCTCCCACTTGTTCCCTTGCTTCCTCTGAAGGTGTTAGAGAAAGAAGTCCACCTTTCATTGTATCCTTCCTGAATTCTGCATTTAAAGCAGACAGTAGAGGGGCTCCTGGCTGGCTCAGTCAGTGGAGCATGTGACTCTTAATCTCGGAGTCATGAGTTCGAGCCCCACACTGGGTGTAGAGGTGACTTCAATAAATAGATAAAGTTTAAAAGATAATAAAGTAGGCAGGGGATGTACTTTGCCTTGGTAAACTCAACACCCCAATCTCATGTCAGGTCAGGCAAAATGAGAGGGAAACAGAATGATGTGAGGAATTGCCATCCACTTTGCATATATGCTCATAAAGGCTAATTGAGATTAGTCTTTATGTTTTCTTAGATTCCAAGACCCTTGCTTGCTTGCTTTCCTTATTTCTTTCCTTCTTTCTTCTCTTTCTTTCACTCTTGCTGTGAGAAGACTACCATGTGCTTTTTAAATAAAAACAATCCAGTGAATTTACTTCATTAATTGTGTCTTGCTCACCTTTCTACAAATTCCCACTTTCTGGAGTCACACAGAAAGGTGAATTTGTTCAGCTTTAATTATAGGAATAGTTTTCATCATTCTGTAAATAAAAATGCTGCCACTCTGCTGTATCATGGAATCTCAGTTTAAAATTCGAACCATTATGAGAATAATTTAGTTGTAATCCAGTACAACCCAGGGTATGGGGCCCGGTGTCTCAGTCGGTTGAGCATCCAACTCTTGATTTTGGCTCAGGTCATGATCCCAGGGTCATGGGATCAAGCCCCATATCACACTCCATGGGTCCTGCTTAAAATTCTCTCCCTCCCTCTCTCTGTCCCCTCCCCCCAGCTCATGCTCTCTCTTAAAAAAAATCCCTTATAGGGGCACCTGGGTGGATCAGTCGGTTAAGCAACTGACTCTTGATTTTTATTTTGACTCAGGTCATGATTTTGACTCAGTTCGTGAGATCGAGCTGTGGGTCAGGCTCAGTCTGACAGCACAGAGCCTGCTTGGGATTCTCTCTCCTTCTCTCTGCCCTTCCCCTTCCTCATATTCACATGCACACTCTCTCTCTCTCTGTCTCTCTCTCTCACACACACACATACACACACACACACACACACTAAATAAAACATTTTTTTAAAAACGGCAATCTTTATTAATTTTATACATTCTTATATTGCATTGAGTGGAAATTTGCTAAAAATAAAGTCATATTAACCACAGTTTAGCCCCCGTAGAAATCTCTAGTGTCTTCTAACGGTAGGAAGTCCTGAGCTGCCCCTCTGCTGGCACACGGCACACTCAGCACACACCGCCCCCCTCAGGAGGGTCTGTCGCTTCCTCAGGGCGGTCGGTCACATAGAAGCCACGCCCCTCTACCGCCCGGTAGAGGGTGA
Source organism: Hyaena hyaena (assembly GCF_003009895.1). Lineage (NCBI taxonomy): Eukaryota > Metazoa > Chordata > Mammalia > Carnivora > Hyaenidae > Hyaena > Hyaena hyaena. The sequence goes on along the minus strand of NW_024080688.1, from coordinate 1,120,376 downwards.
TGTACTCGGAAGCCTTCCTTGTCCTCGGAACCACGTACTTCTCCGTGAACTCACGCTTGTCCAGTTGCCCCTTGCCTTCTGCGGTCAGAACGCAGTTAATGAACGTGAGGGTGTAACTGTAGCAGTTGTGATGGTCTTCTTCATACCTTACAAAACAAGGGTGTTGAGGAGGGAAGGCTTAGATTTAAAAGCTGCTCACGGGGCCCCTGGGTGCCTCCGTCAGTTAAGCGTCTGCCTTCAGCTCAGGTCATGATCCCAGTTGGTGAGTTCAAGCCCCACATCAGCTCTGTGCTGACAGCTCGGAGCCTGGGGCCTGCTTTGAATTCTGTGTCTCCCTCTCTCTCTGCCCCTCCCCTACTCACACTCTGTCTCTCTCTCAAAAATAAATAAACATTAAACATTCTTTTAAAAATTAAAAAAGGCTGCTTAGGAACAGGCCATGAAGCTGCTGAAGGACTTGCAGAGTTGAAAGTGGGCTTTCAGTGCACTGGGCCCCTTTGTGTCCGACCCCCTTGGTGACAGAGCTCCCAGAGGTGCAGTTCTGAGGGACGCTTGGTGGCTTGGGCCATGTCCACTTGCAACTTAGATAAGATAGGAGTGGACATGTCTACATGTGCAGACTCACATTGTACAGAAACTGCCAGCTTTGGGAGCTGACGTTCTAGAAATGGAGCTCCACTTCCACGTTTTAGGGTATCCCAGTGTCTAAACTTAGCTTAAGGAGAGCCTCAAAACAATTTAGCTTCACAAGTATGCTATATATCTAAAGTGTTGAGGGAGCAAGAAATTGAGAAATAAATTTCAAATTTGCTAAATCAAAAAAAAAAAAGCGTTAGATATTTTTACATTTTAAACGATTAAAAAATGTTTAAGGGAATCAAATGGCTCTTGCTGTACATATTAAATGTTGAATGTGTAAAATACCTAGTCCAGTAACTGGAGTACTAAGCTATGGTCCTTTTAGTTCTTAAGATGCGGTGATTCTGGGGCCCCTGGGGGGCTCCGTCGGTTGAGCGTCTTTGACTCAGGTCATGATCTCAGGGTTCATGAGTTCGAGACCCACATCAGGCTTGCTGTTGTCACTGCAGAGCCCACTTTGAATCCTCTCTCCCCCCTCTGCCCCTCCCCCACTTACATGTTCTCTCTCTCTCTAAAATGACTATTTATTTAAAAAAAAAAAAAAAAAAGACGTTCTGCAGAAAACCCAAAGTAATGCGACCCCTGTTTAAACTTTGTTACAGGTACTACTAGCTTGGTACAGGCTCACCGTGAGCTAAACCGCTTAAGAGCCCTCCGAGCAGCAGTCACACGTGCGTGGTCCCTGCAGCCCCGTACCTCTGAGGCAGCCAGGCTCCCGAGGCGGAGAATTCTTCCAGGTACTTGTCCCACTGACCCATCAGTCCAAACATGCCAGGCTGCACCAAGGGGATGCTTACACTCTGCTCCCACCCTGCTTCGTCTCGCCGGACCCCGTGCGCGGTGTAATTATACACAACCCCTGCAACAAAACTGGAGTCACACGGAAGCCTAAGGGGAAACGCATCTCTGTCTAGACCCCGTGGGTTCAGAGGCTGAGCTTCCGGGGGAAGCCACCCAACCGAAACTCAGGATGCACTTTCGGATGACTGCCGCAGAGCAGCAGACCGAGAGGCCGCAGAATCTCCTGCAGGAGCAAGCCCGGGAGGCAGCCCCCCACCTGACAGGGAGCAGGTCCCAGGGCAGTGGAGCCTCTGCCTCCCGGGTGCTCAGCAAAGCTCTTCCAGGGAAGCTCGGTTCTGGCTCCACCTGTTCTTCCGCACCGTCAGGTTGGCCCCCAGGAAATGGAAACGACGACAGACGCCAGGATAATCATCTCCAAATATTTTTTGTTCAAGTTTTCTATTTACAAATGAGTCTGTCTTCTTCCCCTACATCCGCAATAAATCTCCCCTGGTGGACTGGGCGGTAAATTTGCTCATGTGGGTAACTCGGAGTTCAGAGGTCCAGTCCTGGGTTTCTGTTCACTGGTCAGTTTCTCCCACCTCGAGCAGGTGGAGAAAGGCTGCCGTCAGCCTTGACCTGCCGGGCCGTGATCACAGCCTCAGCCGCCTGGCTTGGCTCGCCGCCCCCAGGCCCACGGCCCCCTGTGACTGGGGGCCCAGGCCCTTTTCCTGCGGACCGGATGTTCTACCCACCACATGCCCAAGAGATCAGAAGACCTTCCTCTCTTTAAAAAACCAACAAAACAGGCATGGTGATACTCTTGGCTGAGAAAACATTAAAACTTTCAAATATTTAGCATCATCAGTAGTACTAAGTTACTGTAAAGTCAACTATTTCTCTCGTGGGGGTAGCATCCCCCACCTAACGGTACAGTATGAGCACCCAGGGGAAAGAGGAATTCCCCAAGTAAATGCTGTCATGATCACTTTTCCTCTAGAAATACCACTCTCCCCTAGCTAGAGATTGTGGGGACGTTTTAAGCTTTAAAAAACAAAAATCCGTGACGGTGCACTCACCATTTGTGTTGGTTATTCCAACGTGAAGGTCAGACCTTCCATCGTACTCCCTGAAAGAAACACGTTTTGTGTTTTTTCTCATTTGCACACGACTGGCGAGAAGAGTCCGTATTTAAGGTAGGAGAACGATCATGGCCGGTGCCAAAACTTAGCATCAGTGGCCACGTGAGTGGAAGCAGTTTCAAAACTGGTTGAGCCAAGAGTACATGTGAGGTAGAAAATACCCCCCCCGGCCCCCAGCTGGATTTTCTTGCCCCCCACTCCCCGCAAGGCGGTGGCTGGAGGGCCAGTGCTGCTGGAGCATAAAGTCAGCTTGACTCGTCTGCCCAGCCGAGGGGCGCAGCAGGCAGCCACGTGCTGAAGTGGCTCCTCATTCTTTGCGCCTGTAGGTGAGCTTACAGGCTGACCGGGGAGAGGATCCTGAGTGCATCTCAGTGGCTTCTACCTTCAAAACTAAAGGAGAGTCTTTTGGGCTTTAGAGCCACACCCACTTTTCTTGGAGAGCCCTTATTTCCTGAAATTACTCTTTACCTGAGACTGTTCATTAAATCTATGATTCCAAATGATTTAACCTTGATGTACAATCCCAGGCCGTCACTTACTAGCACGGGGACGTTAGCAAGTCACTTTCTCTCTCTGATCTCAGTTTCCTCATCTGGAAAATGGGAATATCATAAACCTCCTAGCAAGCTGGTTGCAAGAATAAAATACCTGTTGAGTGCCTGCCATGTACAAGTGTTGAATGAATCAGAGGTTATTGTTGGCTCATTTGGTAAGTGTCCAACTTCAGCTCAGGTCATGACCTTGCGGTCCGTGGGTTGGAGCCCTGCATCCGGCTCTGTGCTGGCAGTTCACAGACTGTGGCCTGCTTCAGATTCTGTGTCTCTTTCTGTGCCCTGCTCAGGTGCTCGCTCGCTCTCTCTCTCTCTCAAAAATAAACATTAAAAAATGTTTAATACTGGGGCACCTGGGTGGCTCAATTGGTTGAGCATTCAACTTCGGCTCAGGTCATGATCTCACGGTTCGTGGGTTCGAGCCCCACGTCGGGCTCTGTGCTGACAGCTCAGAGCCTGGAACCTGTTTCAGATTCTGTTTCTCCCTCTCTCTCTGACCCTCCCCTGCTCACACTCTCTCTCTCTCTCTCTCTCTCTCAGAAATAAATTTTTTAAAAAAACATTAAAAAATTTTTTTTAATTTTAATACATAAATCAAAGGTTATTGTTAAATGATAAAGCTCCTTCATCAGACCGTAGGTTCCCCACTAAAGCGAGCAGTCCGAGGCTTTAAGATGACTGAGAACACAAATGGCTGCACCACCTTCTGAGTGACCCCCCAGGTCATCTCGTTGCAGCCGCTTTGAGGGTTTTGAGACCCTCTGGGTTCAGAGGATAAGAATGAAGCTGAGCGACACAGTAAGAGTCTGATTGTGGTGCCGCACTTACCCCATGATCTACCCGAAGATCACTGCGTGAGCGTGTCACTGTGCTTTGTTTCCTGCCTAAATCCTAGGTGTTCCTCCTCCCCCCATCCTTCAGTTATTTCTCAGTCCGGCAACAGATGTTTATTGGGTGTGAACTGTGGGCCTGTCATTTGAAGCAAAAGGCTAGTAGCACAAGGAAATAAGACTGACAAGGTCTCCGTCCTCTTGGAGTTTGCTTGCTTCCAGTGAAGACCTTTAGTTTAACAAGCTTTTAATAGATAAGTGCTCTAAAGGGGAAAAAATATAGAATGTTACAGCAGCATGTCATGGGGGCAGTGGCAGAGCCACCCCTCCCCCATACAACTCTTGTGCAAGTTAAGAAAAGGTTTCTCTTTTTCTTGCAGATGCAGCTCTGCCCAGCAGGTTTTGCCTCCTAGGTATAGGGTGTACTGAGTTTCAGGACCCAAAATCACCTTGGCAAAGCACCTTTGTGCAGTCTACAACCTGTACAACCATATGTGGCAGCCCTGAGAGATCTTCACTTAGTTTGATGAGAACCTCACTGATTTCTTTGGGTCATTGAAGGCTCCCTTTTACAAAGTAGGTGAAATTGTCTCAAGGTGAATAGCGGGAGTCAGTCCTGAGAGTTTGGAAATTGGATGAGAGAGAAAGGAACAGTTTAGAAGTTGGCCTTAGAAGGTCTGGTGGGCAGGGGACTACTTGGAGTTCTGAAGGTCCTGGCCTGAGAGGTTGGGAGGGATGCTGTTTCAACACCACCACCTCCCTTCTGCCAATGCCAAGGAAGGCCAGGCCCATAAGGATCGCTACATCACAGAGTAAATAAATGCTTATTAGGGGCCAACCCGAAAGCCTGTCATGTTCTAGAGAGCAGGGCTGTGCCTCATTCACTGTGACATCCCTAGCATTTCCCACACACAGATGCTTGGTAAGGATGTGTTGAATGAATCAATGTTATAGTGAATGAATTCTGAACTTTAATCCCTTTATTCAAAAGCTTTCAGAATCCAGCCAGTTAATGTTAGCAAATTAGCATGAATGAGGGGATCTCACGAAACAGTTTGGGCTTCATGATTTAGATACGGGAAAGGAAGTTTCTGCCAGTTCTGAACGGAGTATGAAAAGAATAGCATGGAAAGGAGCATGGTGGCTCAACTTTGTGACTGGGCCATGTTTATCTGCCTTCTCACTGCCCCTCACCACCCTGCAAGGTCAGCAGGACCCTCATTTTGTGGATGAGGAACAGAGACTCCAGAGGGTCTGGAGCTGGTCTGAAAACAGGATAGGAATTGGGGGCTTTGTGGCACCATGGCCTGCACTACTCTCTCTGTATCCTTTGACCTCCAGGAAGGGTCAGGGATGCAAAACTCTGCAGACTTTGCTTCGTTTCATCCACAGAAGGAAAGGAAGGAAAGCAATTAAGGAAGTTGGTAGGCAGGGAAATAAATAGACAGATCCAACCGCCTTATCCCAAACCAGCGCTCTTGAGGGCACATGAGTATTGGGAGAGGGGAGGTCTCGAGGGCTAGGATTCTCGGCATTAGGCCACAATGATGCTCACGAACACGCTTCCTAAAGCACGTGCCATCGTTCCTCAGCATCCGTGCCCTCAACACCGGGCTCATACTGGGCTGCTTCCTTTGGAACTCCACAGGGACACTAAGGGGGTAAGGTCCTTTCCTTTGATTTCTGAAATCTTTCTTAAAGGCAGGTGGCATCCACAATTGAGGCAGACCAGCTCTGGTCTTCACCTTAACTCACCACCACGCAGAATAGTCTGTATGTGGCCATTCTTCAGGCTTTTGTGCAAGGTACCTGCTTGTCACAGAAATTACAGGCTCACTCGAAGTAAAGGAATTATTTTGACTGGAGTAGCTGCTGGGTCACTTTCCCAGTTAGCCTCTTGGCGCAAACTGTATGGGTAAAAAAAAGCTCCAAGCTATCAGTTTTCCTCTCTTACGATTGTATAAGCAGGTTTGACCTTCACATAGTCATATATTCTTGCAATTACGCTCTAGGAAAGTACCTACACCATCTATCTTTATGAAATGAGTAGATCTTCATTTTAGGATTTAATGCCCAAACACTGGCGAGATTATCCACTAAGCCTCACACTGGGTAGTACGTGTTAGAACGTTTTGGGGACTACAACACAAAAGGAAAAGTTTACAGAATGCAATGTAACACTTAAGCACTGTACCTAAGAAACGTCCCTTGGGTCGGTCGGAGGAGGAAGGAACACTGTTCTTGATGCCCATTGGTAAACGGATTGGAGATGCTCACAGGTGCTTCCTCCAGCTTCCTCGAGCCCATGACCTGCTGGCAGAGGGGGCAGCACTGGGGCACGCTGAAGCTGTAGATGTATTTCTTACAGTGGTTGAATTTAATTAAAGGCTTTCCAGCCTCTGCAGGGTGCATGGCTTCCCCCTCCCGGGCAACCAGCGATGGCTTCCCGAGACTTCCTTTTCGTCGTTACCTGGCTGGCAAAGGTACGCCTCCCGAGGAACCTGACCGACAATGACGTCATTCTGATTGACGGCTTCGGAAGCCAAACCAAATAGGATTAACCCGTTACCAGACTGCCCCATAAACTGGTGTCTTAAAGGGCTACTTTTCTTTTGTGCTCACTGACAAAGGTTCTTTCCAGCCTTGGACGCTCTGCGACTGTCGACTGGCAGCTCCTGCTCATATTTAAAGCCCCACTTTTCTGTGAAACTTGCCTTCACTTCCCCGACTGGTCCCTTGCGCTGTGGGACTAGATTCACGCTTCTACCAGGGCTCTGATACTTGATTAGTCAGTCATTAGCCTGTGAGCTTCTCGGAGTTAAGAACCCACATTCACTTTTGTGTTTCTAGAATAAGTTATGTTGTTTTGATATTGGATAAATACAGGAATGAAATTCGTGGAGGCTGTTTTCCTTTGATGTTTTATATTGTAGAAGTAATCTTGCTCATAAAAAATTAACAGCACAGTTAGAAATGGGTGGGGGAACTGACTGGGAGAAGACATGAGGGAGTTTCGGGGGGTCTGGAGCCGTTCTGACTCATGATCAAAGGTTTGATTGTATGAGAGTTTGTGAAATTTTTGTGACAATACCTCAGGCTGGACATTTTACTACAGGCGCTATATGATTCTTCAATTTTAAAATAATTTTGAGAAACTGCACAAAAATGTAAGGAAAAAAGGTAATGTCTTCTGTTCCATAACATTTATCCACTCATCAAATCCAGTTCCCTTAGAAAACGAATGTTACGTTAAATGAAAATTTCCATAGTTTTTAAAACCCTCACCGTTGTTATGCAGCAAACATTTGGAATGTGTATATTTTTCTCATTTTGGAAATGTATCTACAATCTACATCCTACCCAGATGATTGCAAATGAATCCATAGTTTGGTTGCACCACACTTTTTTTTTTTCTGTTAAGTAATCTATACACACCACGTGGGGCTTGAATTCACAGCCCCGATTGAGAATCATGCGCTCTACTGACTGAGGCAGCCAGGCACCCCTACACCGCACTTTATTCAGCCAAACCCCTATCAATGCCTATAGTTCCAGAGAAAATCAATGGAAGAGGGAAGACACACAGAGAATGTATCATGGCGGGTAAAGTCACTTCGGAAAAGCATTTCATAGCATACATTTAAGTAAATTACAGGATGCTGAAATGCAGAAAAATGCATAGTAAGTGTTAGTGATATGAAAATGATCGTCTGACTCACAGAACTATAAAAGACCTCAGAAATCATTTCAACCATCTTCTCTTACAGGGAAGGCAGACAGGCTATGACTACATGCTCAGCTCAGATGGGAGATTCTTCATTATTCATATAAACCACGCAGCTCTTGCTCGAGTGTTTGAGTGGCCCCAGTTACTGTCAACTGAGAATGTATTCATCTCCATGACAGCGATACCAAGAGGTATTTTTAACCTTATGAAAAGGAACTGATAAACATGTTTAATACACTAGCATTCTCTTTAAAAAAAAAAAAAAAAAAGAGGCATCTTAAATCCTTTTTTACCTTATTTTCTCCGTTTCTAAAGTATCTTCTTATGGTAAAATAAAACATAGATATAGATGATTACCCAAAGCAAATGTATGGTTTAATGGAGTACTTTACTGGGAACCCCTTTTAAGTATCACGCAAGTCAAGAACTAGAACTTTTCTAGCCATCTCAGAAGCCCCTCCCATGTCCATCCCCCTCTCTTCCTCCAAAAGCGATCCCTACCCTCACTTTTATACTCATCACTCCTTGTGTTTCATTTTGGTTTCCTCACCCAGGTGTCATCCATAGATATTGTGGCTTAGTTGTATCCATTTAAACATTCTTGGTGTGTGTTTTAAGTTTTGGTTCCCTTTCCTTCCCTTGATTTTTCTCATCATATGTCTGTGAAATATCCAAATCATGGGGCCTGTAGCATCTCCTACAGTCTGCTGTTTCTGACTCCTTCCTCAGAGCTCAGATCAGCACACTGCTCTGCCCTCCATACAGCTGGCGGAGATCAGATCCACTTGACAAGACTGTGCGTAGTGCTGTGTTCTCTCACCAGAGGCACATCACATCTGGTCTTCACTCTTTTTTGCTCTTGGTTCCCATTAATCTCAGTGCCTAGAGATCCATTCATTCACTGGCAGTGGTACAGTGATGTTATTCTATCATGTTGTTTTCGTATATTAACTGGAATGAGTGTATGAGGAGATGCTTCCCCTCAGCTATTACTTATTTATGCAGTGGTACAGGTATACTGGAAAGATCGGATATGTGCCTGACTCCTTATTCACATTTCAAGATAATGACGACATCTCTGACATACTCAGAAAGTGCCCAGTTAGTTTCATATAGTTTTATTCTAGTGTCACTTAATGAACTCTTAGATATAAACATATTGGTTGGCCTTCAACTCAATGCAGTTTTTATTCTTACTGAAGCTCAGACTTCAGTCCCATATGGGCCTCTTTAATTGGCTCTTGAGTCCTTTTCACTTGAACTTGGTAGTCTCTGATGATTTCCTTGCTATCTAGTCCATCAAGATGTTCCAGGTTCATCTCAGACCTTCCCCTGAGCCCAGACCTGGAATCAGCCATTTCTCCAAGAAGCCCTGATTTCTTTCTTTCAGTGGGAAGTGGTATTTCAATCCCACTGAGGATGTATTGGTTATTTGTTTCTCCACCTTTTCAGCGAACAAAGTGGGATTAACAAAAAGTTCATCCTCACATGTACACACACACAGATAAAATACTTCATGAGTTCATACTGCTGTTTCTTTTTTTTAAGTTTGTTTATTTTGAGAGAGAATGCACAAGTGAGTGATGGGCAGAGAGAGAGAGAGAGAGAGAATCCCAAGCAGGCTCCACACTGTCAGTGCAGAACCTGATGTGGGACTTGAACCCACAAACTGTGAGATCATGACCTGAGCCAAAGTCAAGATTGGGATGCTTAACCTACTGAGCCACCCAGGCACCCCTATACTGCTATTTCTAATTTAAACTCAGGACTACAGGGTTTTTACTTACCCTCTTCTATATTACATTCTCATTTCTTTTCTTCCCCGCTGAAAATTTTGGTTCTTCAGGATACAGAGGATTACAAATTAGAATGTTCCATAATCACTCATTTGCTAATTCTCTTTTGCATATACAACAGTCACGGGATAAAAATAGTAATATACCACCTCTGATTATGATTACTAAATAGAGTTAAATGTTGTTTTTGCATATACTCTCCTCATCTTCATTGTTTAAATGGTGTTTCTAGAAGCACCTTGGTGGCTCGGTCAGTTAAGCATCTGACTCTTGATTTCTGCTCATGGTCATGAGATCAAGCCCCATGTTGGGCTCCATGCTGAGCATGGAGCCTGCCTAAGATTCTCCCTCTCCCTCTCCCTCCCCCACTCACACATATGCTCGCTCACTCTTTCTCTCAAAATATAACTAAAAAAACATATGTATGTATATATATATATACATATACACACATATATACATACATATATACACATATATACATACACACACACACACATATGGTGGTTCTATGTCTTCATGGTCAGAACATCTACCATTGTAAACAGTAATCCCCTTTAATCGCAACTAATGCTTAATTCTACACACAAACTCATATTTACTGGTCACTGTTTGTATTTTCATCACTCCTCAGTGGTTATGGTTGTCTGAAGTTCATTCTCTAAAAGATTCCTTAGGGCTTACAAGAAGAGTATTCCCTAAGTTTTTGCATGATAACAATTTATCTCTGTTCTTCATACTTGGAAGGTCAGTTTTGCTAGATATAGAATCCTTGGCTCACATTTTCTTTAATGTATCATTCCATTTTCTTCTGGCATAATGCACTGCCATCCAAAAGCCTGATGACAAACTAATCTTCTTTCTCTCATAAGTCATGTGTTCTTTTTTGCCAATATGGCCAGATGGTGTTTCTTTCTTTTTAAGATCAACACTTTCATTACAATATGTCTTTTTTTTAATGTTTATTCATTTTTGAGAGACAGAGAGAGACAGAGCGTGAGAAGGAGAGGGGAAGAGAGAGAGGGAGACACAGAATCTGAAGCAGGCTCCAGGCTCTGAGCTGTCAGCACAGAGCTCCGTGTGGGGCTCAAACCCATGAACTGTGAGATCATGACCTGAGCAGAAGCCAGATGCTTAACTAACTGAGCCACCCAGGTACCCCTACCTAACCTAAGCTTAGTACATTTGCATCACCCCAAAAAGAAAGCTCCTGCTTATTTGCACTCGCTCTCTACAGCTCCTGGCAGCCAGTAGTCAGCTTTCTGCCTATGGATTTGTCTAACTGGACGTTTCATATAAATGGAATCATACAATGTGATCTTTTGTAATTTGGCTTCTTTCACTTAGCCTCAAGTTTTCAAAGTTCACCAGTGTTGTAGCATGTATCTGTTTTTTATAATAGTACATTACCTCTTGTGTAACCATTCATCAGTTGATGGACATTTGGGTTGTTTCCACTTCTTGGCTGTTATGAGTAATGCTGCTACAAACAAATTTCATACTCATGTACAAGTGTTTGTATAAATGTATGTTTTCAATTACTTTGCTTATACACCTATGAGGGGATTTCTGGGTCACATAGTAATTCTATGTTTAACATTTCGAGGAACTACCAAGAGTTTTTTTTTCAAAATGGCTGCATCAGTTGGCATGCCCATCAGCAATGTATGATGGTTCCAATTTCTCCACATCCCCAGCTCTTGCTATTGTCTGTATTTCTTATTTTCACCATCCTAGGGGTTTTGAAGTGGTACCTCTTCAACTAATGACTAATGATGTTGAACATTATTTCATGTGCCTACGGGCCATTTGTATGTCTTCTTTGGAGTAATGTTTATACAAATCCTGTAATTAAAAATTAATAGTGGATTATCTTTTTATTTTTGACTCACAAGAGCTCTTTATATATTCTGGAGGTACATTCTATATATTTTAAATATTACCTTTTCATTTTCACGATGGTGTTATTTGAGACAAATTTTTAAATTATTTTTGTTGAGGGGCGCCTGGGTGGCTCAATCGGTTAAGCGTCCAACTTTGACTCAGGTCATTATCTCATGGTTCGTGGGCTCAAGCCCCATGTTGGGCCCTGTGCTGCCAGCTCAGAGCCTGAAGCCTGCTTCGGATTCTGTGTCTCCTTCTCTCTCTGACCGTCCCCTGTTCACACTGTCTCTCCCTCTCAGGGGGAAAAAAAAAAAAAAGTTTAAAAAAATTATTTTTGTTGAAGTAAAATTTTTCTCTTCTTTTATTTTTAAAGTTTATTTGTTTATTTTGAGAGAGAGACAGAGACAACACAAGTAGGGAAGGGGCAGAAGAAGAATCTCAAGCAGGCTCCATGCTACCAGCAAAGAGCCTGATGTGGGCTTGAACCCATGAAGCCGTGAGATCATGACCTAAGCCAAAACCAAGAGTCAGACACTCAACTGACTGAGCCACGCAGGCACCCCAACGTTTCTTCTTTTGTTGCTTACACTTTTGGTGTCCCATCTAAGATTTCACTCCTAATCCAAGGTCCTGAAGACTTATACCTTCATTTTCTTATGAGTTCTATAGTGTTAGATCTTACATGTAGATTCCTGATGATGCATTTTGAGTTAATTTTTGTACATGGTATGAGATAGGAGTCTGATTTAAGTCCTTTTGCATAGGGATATCCAGTTTTCTCCACACTGTTTAGTGAAAATACTGTTCTTTCTCTGTTGAATGTTCTTGGTACCCTTTCCGAGAATTCATTGAAAAACAACATATGAAATGGGGAAAGTATTTGCAAATCATGTATCTAAAAAAGGGTGTACAGAGTATAAAAAGAACTCATACAAGTCAGTAGCAAACAAAAACAAACAAAATCACCAAACAATCCAATTTAAAATGGACAGAAGAACTGAATAAACATTTTTCCAAAGAAGACATGTAAATGGCCAACAGGTACATGATAAGGTGCTTAACATCACTAATCATTAGAGAAATGCAAATCAAAACCACAATGAGGTATAGCTTCACACCTGGCTATCATCAAATGACTATCATCAAAAAGACAAGAAGAGATAAGTATTGGCAAAGATGTAGAGAAAAGCGAACACTTGTGCACTGTTGATGGGAATGTAAGTCAGTGTAGCCACTATGGAAAATAGTTTGAAGGTTCCTCCAGAAGTTAAAAATACAACTACCATATGATGCAGGAATCTCACTTCTGGGTATATAGCCAAAGGAAATGAAAACAAGATATCGAAGTGACATCTTCACTGCCATGTTCATTGTAACATTTTTTATAATAGCCAAGATATAGAAACATCTTAAGTGTCATTCAACAGATGAATGGATACAGAAGATGTGGCATATAGATACACAATGGAATATTATTCAGCCATTAAAAAGAAAGACATCTTGCCATTTGTAAAAACACAGATGGGCCTTGAAGGCATTGTTAAGTGAAACGAGCCAGACAGAAAAAGACAAATACTGCATGTTATCACCTGCATGTGGAATTTTTTAAAAAGTCAAACTCATAGAGACAGAGTAGAAAAAGTGGTTATGCTTGCAGGGAGGAGGGTGGCTGGGGGAAATAGGAAGAGGTTGGTAAATGGGTACAACCTTTTAGCTATAAGATGAACAAGGTCTGGGATGCCTAGGTGGCTTAGTGAAGTATCCTACTCTTGATTTTGGCTCATGTCATGCACTCACAGTTCATGAATTCGAGCCTCAGTTTGGGCCCCATGCTGACAGTGTGGAGCCTTCTCGGGATTCTGTCTCTCCCTCTATCTCTGCCCCTCACCCACTGACTCTCTCTCTGTCTATCTGTCTCTCTCTTTCTCAAAATAAATAAATTAAAAAAGATGAACAAGGTTTAGGAATGTAATGTAAAATATGGTGATTATAGTTAATAACAATGCATTATATAACTGACATTTCCTAACAGAATAAAGTTAAAATGTTCTCACACACAAAAGATAAACATGTGAGGTGACAGATGTTAATTAAACAGATGATGGCAATCCTTTCACAATCTATACATGTATCAAATCACCGGGATGTACACTTTGAATACTTCACAGTTTTGTCAATTATACATCAATAAGGCAGGAAAACACCCAAAAATTAATAGACCATAAATGTGAGGGTTTGTTTCTGGACTCTCAAATCTATTTCATTGATTTCTATGTCTGTCTGTATGCCAATACCATACTGTCTTGAATGATGTAGCTTTCTAGTAAGTTTTGAAATTGGGACATGTGAGTCCTCCAAATTTATTCTTCTTTTTCAAGAATATTTATAAAAGAGAGCTCTTTTCCAAGAGCTTGTTTGGGTCCCTTGCATTTCCATATAAATGTTATGATCAACTTCTCAGTCCATGCAAAAAAGCTAGTGGGGAATTTCGTGAGATTGCAACCATCAGTTGGGAAGTACCTCCATCTTAACAGTTGGAAATCTTCCAATTAGTTTATTTGTTCAGGTCTTCTTTAATCTGGAACTGTTTTCTTAATTTCTTCTTCAGATTATTCGTTATTTGTGGATAGAAATACAATTGATTTTTGTGTAGTGATCTTGTGTCCTGCAACCTGACTGAACTCTTTTATTTCTTTAATGGTTTATTGTGGATTCTTGAGAATTTCCTATATACAAGATCATATCAGCTCCAGATAAAGATACTTTGACTTCTTCCTTTCCAATCTCAAAAACTCTTATTTTTTTAATTTTTAAAAAAATATTTTTAATGTTTATTTACTTTTGAGAGAGAGGCATGAGTGTGAGCAGGGGAGGGTCAGTGAGAGAAGGAGACACAGAATCCGAAGCAGGCTCCAGGCTCTGAGCTAGCTGTTAACACAGAGCCTGCCGGGGCTCAAACCCACAGATCGAGAGATCATGACCTGAGCTAAAGTTGGCCGCTTAGCCGACTGAGCCACCCAGGCGCCCCAAAACTTTTATTTCTTTTTCTTGCTGACTTGCTGTGGTGAGAAACTCCAGTACAATATTGAGTAGAAGTGACAAGAGTGAACATCCTTATCTTTTCCTTCCAGATATTAGAAGGAAAACTGCCAGTCTTAAACCATTAAGTGCAATGTTAACTGTGAGTTTCTGGTAGATGATCTTATCACATTGAGGAAGGTCCCTTCTATTCCTATTTTTTGCGTATTTTTGTCATAAAAGTGTATTGGATTTTTTTCAAATGCTTTTCCCACATCTATTAAAATGACCATATGATTTTTTTCTTATTCTATTTATTTTGTATGTTGAACCAACTTTATTCCTGGAATAAGTCCCACGTGGTCGTCTTCGTGTATAATCCTTTTTATATGCTGCTTGATTTGGTTTGCTAGTATTTTGTTGAGGATTTTTGGCTTTTTATTATTAAAGCATATTGATCTATAGTTTTTTTTGTCTGTTTGGTACCAAGGTAGTACTGGCCTCAAAGAATGAGTTGGGCAGTATTTCTTCTTCTATTTTGTTTTGTTTGTTTGGTTTTGCAAGAGTTTGTAAAAAGTTTGTGTTAATTCTTTAAATGTTTAGTAAAATTCACCAGTGAAGCTATGGGTTCTGGGCTTTTCTTTGTGGGAAGTCTTTTGATTACTAATTCAATCTCTTTACTTGTTAGAGGTCTGTTCATATTTTCTATTACTTCTTAATTTAGTGTCACTAGTTTGTGTCTTTCTAGAACTTTATCCATTTCATCTAAGTTACCTAATTTGTTGGCATACAACTGCTTATAATATTACCTTATAACTTCTTTTATTTTTGTAAGTTTGGTAGTAATATCCCCCTTTTCATGCCTGATTTAATAATTTGAGTCTTTACTTTTTTGTCATTCTATCTAGTTTGTCAATTTTGTTGATTTTTTTTCGAAGAACCAACTTTTTGTTTATTGACTTTCTCTGTTATGTCTTTATACTCTATTTCATTTATTTATGCACAGATGTTTATTATTTTCTTACTTCTGCCTGTTTTATATTTAGTTTCCCCTTTTAGTGTCTTATTTTTAAGTTTTTATTTAGAGCTTCTTGGATGTGTAGATTATTTTTCATCAAATGGGGAAAGTTTTCTTGCCATTATTTCTTTAAATATTCTCCATGCCTTTTTCTCTGTCTCCTCTCTCTGGGAGTCCCATATGTTGGTATGCTTGAATGTCCTAAAGCTCTTTGAGGCTCTGTTCTTTTTTTTTTTTTTTTAACAGCTTTATTGAGGTATGGTTGAAATACAGAACACTGCACACATTTAATAATTCAATGACTTTGGACATATGTATACACCATCACCACATCACCACATGAAATCATCACCACAGTGAAGATAATAGATACAGCCATCGCTACCAAAAGTTTCCTTGGGCCTTTTTGGTTTTTTGGTTGTTGTGTTGTTTGTAGTAAGAATTCTTACCATGAGATCTACTATCTTAAAAAAAATTAAGTGCTCAATACATGTTTGTTAACTATCGGCACTCTGTTGTACACCAGATATCTAAAACATAATCATCTTGTGTAACTGAAACTTTATATCCATTGAATCTATTTATTTTTACTCTTTTTTCATGACGTTCCTCCCACTAGATCATCTCAATTGACTCATATTCCAGGTTCACTGGTTCCTTTTCTGTCTGCTCAAATTTACTACTAAGCTCCTCTAGTAAAATTTCCATTTCAGTTATTGTACTTATCAACTCCAGAATTTCTACCTGTTCTTTTTTTATACATTCTATCTTTTTATTGATATTTTCTATTTGACAAGAAATCTCATACATTCCTCTAGTTCTTTAGACATGGTTCCTTTTTATTTCCTTGAATACATTTAACATAGCTGACTTTGGGGCACCTGGGTGTTTCAGTCAGCTAAGCATCCAACTCTTGTTTTTGGTTCAGGTCATTATCTCACAGTTCGTGTTCATGTTCTGTGTTGGGCTCTACATTGATTATAGAGCCTGCTTGGAATCCTCTCTCTATGTGTCTCCCTTGCTTATGCGTGCTCTCTCTCGCTCTCTCTGAAAATAAATACACTTAAAAAAATAAATAAAATAAAATAGCTGACTTTTAGGGGTGTCTGGGTGGCGCAGTCAGTTAGTTAAGTGTCCAACTCTTGACTTCAGATCAGGTTGTGATCTCACAGTTTGTGAGACTGAGCCCTGTGTCAGGCTCCATGTTAACAGCGCAGGGCCTGCTTGGGATTCCATCTCTCTCCCTCTTTCTCTGCCCCGGCCACACTCGTGTTCTCTCTCTCTTTCTAAATAAATAAATAAACTTAAAAAAAAAACCCACTATAAAACGCTGACTTTTAAGTCTTTGTCAAGTAAATTCAAGATCTGGGCTTCTTCAGGGATAGTTTCTGTTGATTGCCATATTTTCTTGTTTCTTTTAAAGTTTTATAAATTTTGTTGACAACTGGACATCTTAAATAATGTGACAACTCTGAAAGTCAAATTCTCTCCATTCCCTGTTTGTTGCTATTTAGTGTTCTAGAACTTCTTAAAATTTCTGAAAAGCTTCCAGAGAAAAGAAATACCTTATCTTTAGGGATATAAAAATAATATTGATGAATGACTTATGACAGAAAAAAATTAAAGCCAGAAGACAAAGGGGGGGCACCTGGGTGGCTCAGTTGGTTAAGTGTCTGACTTTGTCTCAGATTGTGGTCTCACAGCTCGTGAGTTCCAGCCCTGCATTGGCCTCTGTTGACAGCTCAGAGCCTGAAGCATCCTTCGGATTCTGAGTGTCCCTCTCTCTGGTCCTTCTCTTCCCTCTCTCTCTCTCTCTCTCTCTCCCCCTCTCCCTCCCTCCCTCCCTCAAAAATAAACACTTTTTTTTTTTTTAAATCCAGAAGACAAGAAAGTGACATTTTAAAGTGTTTAGGGGGAAAGTATCATCCTAGAGCTATATACCCAAGAAAAATATCCTTCAAAAATGAAAGGGATACTTGAATTCATACACACACATATATATTTGTTTGCTTTGTCAGCTGAGATGTTTGAGAGGCAATGACACCTTGGTAGCCATGAATATACCTAGCACCCAGATCTTGGTTTCTAATAACATTCTCCAGAAGTAACTTGGCCTCCTTGAAAAAATGGCTGATTCTAGGATTGAAGCAGGTAATATACAAGATGACCCTGGAGCATCTTGAAGTCCCAGATAGTGATGAAGTCCTCAAAAAAGAAGAAAACACACAGTTATGGGAGTATCTTCAGGAGCCAACTGAAAAATCTCTCAGTAGCCAGAGACAGAACAGAACAGTCTGCATAACTTGAGCCACAAGAACTCAGCAGGCACGTGGTATGGAAAGGTGAATTGGGACAGAGAAAAGCTGCAGAAGGTAGGGAGCTATATTTATGGAGAGAGCACAGAGAAAGGGGGGAGAGTACAGGAAAAGCACTCCCTTCAGAAGGGAGCTGGAGAGAAAGAGAAAGAGTGAAACACCCACAAATGACTGAACAAGAAAGGGAGAAAAGATAAAGGAGAGAGTTTCAATGCCATTAGGACTGTAAACAGGGGAAAGCAGCATCAGAAATTCAACAGCTCGATAGCTGGTGGTACTCTGGTGGGAAGTACAAATCCCCAGGAGCAGGCAGTGAGGTCTGAGGGTCCAGGGGCCACACAGGGAGAAGCCATTCCCCTGCTAGGAGGGAATTTGGTAGAGGCCCTACAGCCTCCCCACAGGCAGAGGTCCCCAGAGAATACCATTGCTGGTACTGGAACAAAGATGCTAGGGTGTGGTGAAACCTGGCACCAGTTGTGTGTTGTGATTCACCATAATCCCTGGACCACTTCTGCTACACAATCACACAAACTTATTTTGGGGCACGTTGGCACCTAGCCCCAATCTCTGAGCCTCTGCATCAGTGCAATCACAGGAACATTTCCAGGGGCAAGCCAGCACCCACCATTGCCCAACAAAACCCTCCCCAGAGGGCCTGAGTAGGTCAAAGGCACAGGGCCCTCAGAAGTGAGGAGTTTGGAAACACAGCCCCATATGAGATAAAATTCAGGAGGGAGGTGCTGCTTGGCAGGGTGGCGGCTTGAACACAGACAGTGTAGCAGCAGGGAGTGGATGGAAACCGGAGACAGAGGAGGGGTGGTTGATTGCTGGTCGGTGAGAGCACAGAGTACTGGAGCTAGAGATTGGGAAGCTAGGTGACACCATTTTCACCTCTCCCATGCATGCATATACACACATGCACAAGCACCACACTGATCCACCCCGGCAAGCTAAGTGACGCCACCTAGTGGAGAACAGAGCCATTACACCAAGCCCTGGAGGAACACCACAAGTCTCTCCACCTGCTTAGTGCTTCATTTTTTGACTTCTAGGGGAAATTGGATGTAACTCCATTCAGATTTTATTCTGTTCTCTGGTCCATCTATTCAATTCTTTTTTTTCCCTTTTTTTTTCTTTTCTCATTCTTGGATACAGAAAGAGAAAAAATTATTTTTATTTCCATTTTTATTTAAAAACTTTTAAGTTTTTTACTATATTTTTGTGTTTTTTACTATATTTTTTGTAAATTTATTTTTATTCTATTGTACCTTATTCATTTCATTTTATTCTGCTTTATTGTATATATTTAAAAATTTTTAAACATTTTGTTACTTTTCTTTCTCTTTTTCCTCTATTCTATCAAGCTTCTTTCAACAACAGACCAAAACACACCTAGGATCTAGCTTCCTTTATTTGATTTTTTTGTGGGTTGTCTTTAATTTTTTAATTTTTATTTTATTAATTCTTTTTCTTCCTCCAAATGACAAAACAAAAGAATGCACCTCGTAAGAAAGAACAGGAAGAAATGACAGCCAGGGACTTAATCAACACAGATATAAGCAAGATGTCTGAACTAGAATTTAGAATCACGATAATAAGAATTCTAGCTGGGGTTGAAAAACATGGAATCCCTTTCTGCAGAGACAAAAGAAGTAAAATCTACTCAGGACGATATTAAAAATGCTATTAACTGGGGTGCCTGGGTGGCTAGTCGGTTAAGCGTCTGCCTTCGGCTCAGGTCATGATCTCACAGTCGTGGGTTTAAGCCCCGCATCAGGCTCTGTGCTGACTGCTAGCTAGCTCAGAGCCTGGAGCCTGTTTCAGATTCTGTGTCTCCCTCTCTCTCTAGCCCTCCTCTATTCACGCTGTCTCTCTCTGTCTCTCTCTCAGAAATAAATAAAACATTTTTTAAAAAGTCCTTCAAAAAAATGCTATTAACTAAGATGCAATCTTGAGTGGATGCCACAGCGGTAAGGATGGATGAAGCAAAGCAGTGAATCTGCAATATAGAAGATAAAATTATGGAAAATAATGAAGCAGAACAAAAAGAGGGAAACTAAGGCAAAAGAACACAGTATAAGAATTAGAGAATTCAAAGGGAAGGGAAGCAGAAATAATATAAAAACAGGGAGGTGGACAAAAACATAAAAGACTCTTAAATATGGAGAACAAATAGACGGTTACTGCAGGGGTTATGGGAGGGGGGATAGGTTAAATGGGTAAGGGGTAGTAAAGAATCTTACTCCTGAAATAATTGTTGTACTATATGCTAACTAACTTGGATGTAAATTTAAAAAAAAAAAAAAAGAGAGAATTCAGTGACTCATTAAAAGAAATAACATCCAAATCACAGGAGTCCCAGTAGATGGAGAAAGAGAAAAACGAGTAGAAGGTTTATGTGAACAAATCATAGTGGAACACTTTCCTAACCTGGGAAAAGACACAGACATCAAACTCCAAGAAGCACAGAGAACTTCCATTAGATTCAATAAAACAAACAACAACAAGGCATATAACAGTCAAATTCACAAAATGCACAGACAAGGAAAGAATTATAAAAGCCGCAGGGGGAAAAAAACCTTAACCTTATAAGGGAAGACATATCAGGTTCACAGCAGATCTGTCCACTTGGCAGGCCAGAAAGGAGTGGCAGGATGCATTCAATGTGTCAGAAAAATATACAGGCAAGAATTCTTCATCCAGCAAAGCTGTAATTCAAAATATAAGGATAGATAAAAAAGATTCCCAGAAAAACAAAACTAAAAGGAGTTTGTGACCACTAAATCAGCCCTGCAAGAAATTTTAAGGGAGAAAGACTCTCTGGAGGGAGAAAAGATGAAGCAAAACAAAAAGACCAAAAACAACAAAGACTAGAAAGGACCAGAGAAGACCATCAGAAACTCTACAGATGACACAATGGAAATAAATTCATATCATTCGGTTCTCACTCTAAATGTCAATGGACTAAACACTCCAATAAAAAGACATAGGGTAATAGGAACTATATGCTATTTACAAGAGACACATTTTGGACCTAAGGACACCTGCAGATTGAAAGTGAGGGGATGGAGAACCATCTATTATGCTAATGGTTACCAAAAGAAAGCTGGAGTGGCCATACTTAAACAATCTAGATTTTAAAATAAAGACTGTAACAAGAGATGAAGAAGGGCATTATATCATAATTAAGGGGTCTATCCACCAAGATCTATCAATTATAAACATTTATGCCCCCAATGTGGAAAACCCAAGTATACAAATCAATCACAAACATAAAAAAACTCATTGATAATAATACCATAATAGTAGGGGACTTCAACACCCCACTTACAGCAATAGACAGATCATCTAGACAGAAAATCAACAAGGAAACAATGGATGTGAATGACACACTGGACTGGATGGACTTAATAAATTCAGAATATTTCATCCTAAAACAACAGAATACACATTCTTCTCCAGTGCACATGGAACATTTTTCAGAATAGACCACATACTGGGACACGAATCAGCTCTCAACAAGTATACAAAACTCAAGATCACACCATGCATATTTTCAGGCTGCAACACTATGAAACTTGAAATCAATCAGAAGAATAATTTGGAAAGACAAAAAATACTTGGAGATTAAAGACCATCCTACTAAATAATGAATGGGTTATCCAAGAAAATAAAAAATTAAAAAGTACATGGAAGCCAATGAAAATGATAACATGACAGCCCAAAACCTCTGGGATGCAGCAAAGACAGTCATCAGAGGGAAGTATATAACGATCCAGGCCTTCCTAAAGAAGAAAGTTCTCAGATACACAACCTAACCTTACACCTTAAAGAGCTGGCAAAATAACAGCAAAGAAAACCTGAAACCAGCAGAAGACAGGAAGCAATAAAGATTAGAGCAGAAATCAATGCTATTGAAATTAAAAAACAAACAAACAGTAGAACAGATCAATGAAACAAGGAGCTGGTTTGACAAAGCAGGAAAGAATATCCAGTGTATTAAAGACAGTCTCTTCAGCAAATGGTGTTGGAGAAACTGGACAGAGAAATACAGAAGAATGAACCGGGACCACTTTCTTACATCATACACACAAAAAAATTCAAAATGGATGAAAGACCTAAACATAAGACAGGAAGCCATCAAAATCCTAGAGAAAGAGCAGGCAAAAACCTCTTTGACTTCAGTCACGGCAACTTCTTAGTCAACATGTCTCTGGAGGCAAGGGAAACGAGCAAAAATGAACCATGTGGACCTCATCAAGATAAAAAGCTTCTGCATGGTGAGGAAACAATCAGCAAAATTAAAAGGCAACTGATGGAATGGGAGAAAATAGTTGCAAATGACATATCAGATAAAGGGTTAGTATCCAAAATCTGTAAGGAACTTCTCAAACTCACCCAAAAAACAAATGATCCAGTGAAGAAATGGGCATAAGACATGAACAGATGCTTTTCCAAAGAAGACATCCAGATGGCTAACAGACCCATGAAAAGATGCTCAACATCACTCATCATCAGGGAAATACAAATCAAAACCACAATGAGATACCACCTCAATCATACCTGTCAGAATGGCTACAATTAACAATTCAGGCAACGACAGACGTTGGCAAGGATGTGGAGAAAGAGGAACTCTATCGCACTGCTGGTGGGAATGGAAACTGGTGCAGCCACTCCGGAAAACAGTATGGAGATTCCTCAAAAAATTAAAAATAGAAGTACTCTATGACCCAGCAATTGCACTACTAGGCAATTTTTCCAAAGGATACAGATGTGCTATTCCAAAGGAACACATGCACCCCAATGTTTATAGCAGCACTATCAACAACAGCCAAAGTATGGAAAGAGCCCAAATGTCCACTGACAGATGAATGCATAAAGAAGATGTGATATATATATATACATAAACATACACAATGGGTATTCCTTGGCAATTAAAAAGAATGAAGTCTTGCCATTTGCAACAACATGGATGGAACTAGAGGGTATTATGCTAAGTGAAATTAGTCAGAGAAAAACATCACATGACTTCATTCATATGTGGAATTTAAGATACAAAACAGATGAATATAAGGGAAGGGAAGCAAAAATAATATAAAAACATGGAGGGAGACAAACCATAAGAGACTCTTAAATATAGAGAACAAACTGAGGATAGCTAGAGGGGTTGTGGGAGGGGGGACTGGGTTAAATGGGTGAGGGGTCATTAAAGAAGATACTTGTTGAGATGAGCACTGAGTGTTCTCTGTAGAAGATGAATGACTGGGCTCTACTCCTGAAATCATTATTGCACTGTATGCTAACTAACTTGGATGTAAATTTTAAAAATAAATTAAAAATAAACCGTCATGATCATCGAACTGTAGGAGAACTTCAGAAACTGCCACAGCCAAGAGGAACCTAAGGAGACATTATTAGTAGGAGCAATGTAGTCTCCTGGATGGATCCTGGAATAGAAAAAGGTATAAACTCAGGAAATTTGAATAAACCATGGACTTCAGTTAGTAATAATGTATTAATATGGTTTCATTAATGTTGATATATACAATGAGATGCTAATAATAGGAGAAACTGGTTGTGAAGTATATGGAAAGTCTATGTACAATTTTTTGTAAATCTAAAACTATTTTAAAATTAAAAGTGTATTTTAAAGGGGGGAATATTTTCTCAATAAAAGCTAAGAAAATTAATTCTTGGGTGATCTTCAGTATAAAAATACTAAAAGAGTTCGTCTGGCTGAAAAAAAACCAATCCTAAATAGAAACATGAAATAGTTGAAATGAATGAAGAATACCAAAGTTTAAGACATTTTACAGTATGTTGTTGGATTCAAACATATGCAGAAGAAATATATGACAACAGTAGCATAAAAGTGGAGAGGAAAGTAAATGCAGTTAAGCTGTTGTAGGGTTTTTGCATGGTTTAGGAACTGGTAACTGTACTAATTTAAGGTAGACTCTAAAACGTCAGAGATGCATAGTGTAATCTCCAGGGTAATCACTATAAGAATTGTTTGTTTGTTTATTAATGTTTATTTATTCTTGAGAGAGAGAAATAGAGGGAGAGAGTGTGAGTGGGTGAGGGACAGAGAGAGAGGGAGACATAGAATCCCAAGGAGGCTCCAGGCTCTGAGCTGTCAGCACAGAGCCCGATGTGCAGCTTGAATCCATGAACCATGAGATCATGACCTGAGCTGAAGTCAAACACTTAATTGACTGAGCCACCCAGGTGCCCCACGAATAATTTTTTTAAGTTCATTTATTTAAGTAATCTCTACACTTGGGGCACCTGGGTGGCTCAGTCGGTTAAGCAACTGACTCTTGATCTCTGCTCAGGTCTTGCTTTCAAGGTCATGAGAGCCTACTTTAAAAAAGTAATCTCTATTCCCAATGTGGGGCTGAAACTCGCTACCCTAAGATCAAGAGTTGGATGTTCCGGGTGCCCCTAAAAGAATAATTTTTAAAATGTGTAATTAAAAATGTCTAACTGTG
Source organism: Hyaena hyaena (assembly GCF_003009895.1). Lineage (NCBI taxonomy): Eukaryota > Metazoa > Chordata > Mammalia > Carnivora > Hyaenidae > Hyaena > Hyaena hyaena. The sequence continues at coordinate 1,096,185 of NW_024080688.1, read as the reverse complement.
GGGGGGGTTGGCATTTGGATGGCTCAGTCGGCTAAGCATCTGACTTTGGCTTATGTCATGATCTCCCGGTTCATGGGCTTGAGCCTTGTGTCGGGCTCTGTGCTGACAGCTCAGAGCCTGGAGCCTGCTTCAGATTCTGTGTCTCCCTCTCTCTCTGCCCCACCCCTGCTTGCACTCTGTCTTTCTCTGTCTCTCAAAAATGAATAAACGTTAAAAAAAATATTTTTTCAAGTATGTAACTGGGGTGAGTATGTAGAAAATCCAAAATAATGATCAAACAACCCAGTAAAATTAATACATGAATTTAGCATGAAGAGCAACAAATGATTAGGACATTGTTTTAAATATCATTTACAATAGTATTAAAAAAAATCCCATCTAGATACCTATAAGTAAATCTAATAAAAATTGTTGAATACTTATATACTGAAAACTATAAATTTTCCAATATACTCCCTAAATTTCTGAGAGAATTTCAAAAGTTCTGAATAATTGAAAGCATATACCATGTTATTCATTGGAAGATTTAATATTTTTACAGCAAAGTAAAAGCATAACATATGGCTATATATAACAGTAAGGATAGATCACAGACATAATATTGGTCAAAAGAAGACAAAAGAGTACATATTAAATTATATCATTTATATCAAGGTCAAGAACAATCTTGACAACAAACAAACAAACAAAACTAATTTGTGGGGACAGGAGAGAACAGTTACCTTTTGGAGGTATTGACTGGGAAGGGGCGTAAGTGAGCCCTCTAGGGTATAGGTAATGTTCTTCATCTTGATCTGGTGATGAATTCATGAATGTGTACACATGTAAAAAATTCATAGAGGCATAGATGTGTTTTGTGAACTTTAGTCTGTTATTTCTCAATGTTTAAAAATTTTTAAAAGAAAAAAATTAAAAGCAATGGGAAACCATTGAAAGGGTTAAAGGTGAGCGACATAATCCTATTTATGCTTTAAAAATGTTTTGGGTGATCACCTACTGGAAGAGGGAGAGAGCGTAAGGGGGAAACCAGACAAGAGGCACGGATCTAGTCAAGAAATAATGGTTGCTTGGAATGGAGCCCTGAAGAGGGAAATGGAGAGAGCGATGTGTAGAACACAGGCAAAAGAAGAAAATTAAATTTCCTTACAACTTATAGCCCATTTACAAGTCCTTGAGATAGGTAGAGAGACCTTTCTCTAGGAACTCAACCAACTCGATGTCAATACCTTTCTCAGGGCAAAAGGCCATCTTAGCCTAACATTATCCTGCCCCTCCAGGGTCCTAAGGTTTTACTAGACAGTAGTAAATGACCTTTTCCTCATGGCTTGCCCCTCAAGGTTCTGGAAACCTTGCTTCCAAATTCCTTAGAGACTTACACTATCCCTAACCCCCTCCCATCTTGGAGGGACATAGTCACTCCTCACGATCCTCAAGTAGCTCTTCCTGCCCATGGGTCCTATCCCCAAGCTTTAATGAAACCTTCCTTTTTGCACCAAAGATGTCTCAAGAATTCATTCTTGACCATTCTCTCCTGAACCCCCAACGTGTCCACATCAAGAGGATGCACTGGAGCGAGGTGTGGGAGCAGGATCTGCAGATATAGAGAAGCAGAGGGAGGTGTCATGAATATCTTTTTGGGTTTCCACCCTAGGAAATGGAAGACAAAAAGCCGGGGTGGGTCGTGGGAAATGGAAAACTTGGGCTGGAGGTAGATATCTTGGAAAAGAGCAACTGGGAGGGAGGTAAGGAATTCATTAAGTGGGAGTCGAGGTCTGGCGGGAACAGTCGAGGCGGGCCCTGGGATGGGGGCCTAGGGAGTGCAAGTCTGGGTTCAAAGGGGCATTTGGAATTTAGGCGCGCACTGGAGGGGTGGGAGCTTGGCCTCGTGAGGAGTAAGGCGATTCGAAGGATTCGACGCGGGGCAGACCCGTAGCAACCGACAGCAGGGATAAGACTGGGAAGAGCAGGATTGCCAGCCAAGCCCCGCCTAGGGCCAGGGAGGCTCGCAAATGCCTCACCCGGAGCGCTTGGATGAGAGGTCGCAGCCTCAGCCCTCGGGCGGAACCAATTATGACGGCGGTGAGGTTTCCGCCCGGCGCTACAGGGATGCCACACGGGAGGGGCGGTGTGCGCCGGCGTGACGCGGCCGCGAGGGTTGGGCAGTGCCGAGGCGGCGACGGCGGCGGCGGCTGAGGCGCGAGAGAGAGGCGGCGGCGCGACTAAGGCCGTCAAGCCGGACCACCATGAGCACCAAGCAGGTCACTTGCAGGTCAGTGCGCAGGGTCTGGGAGTGACCGGCCCCTTCGCTTTCCCGTCGGCCCTCCAGCCCCCCGCGCCGACCCCTGGGCTGCTGATGCATCGCAGCCCCGCTACCAGGGAAACTGAGGCTCAGCGGATTCCTGAAAAGTTGCTCAGCTGTTCGCGGTGCGGTTTTTCTGGGCGGAGCTCCGGCTGCGGCGGGAGCCCGGCACCCGGCGCGTGTGTGTGGCTGTGTGTCGGGGCCGAGACCCCAGGCCAGGCTAGCCCGGGCCGTGCGGCGCGCTGAGGCCCGAGGGTGGGGGTGGGGCTCTTGGAACTTAAGAGTTTAGCTGGAAAAGGAGATTTGGAGTTGGGTGAAGGGGCGCTAAGTGGTCGTTTGCAAACGGGGCTACGACGCAGGAATAGGTTGTTGATAGATGATCAGGGCGTAGGAGGAGCTGGGGTCCCGAAAGTGATCTTCGTTTCCCAGGAGTTTGGAGATCTGTGCAGCCTAATCTTGCAGAGAGTCAGCAAGTAAGAATTGTGCGGAAAATAATAACGTCGGGTAGCATTTACTGCAGGTTGGTGAAGTGCTTCGCAAATATCCAAGCGCTCTGTATTCATTGTCCCTTAGACTTCACAGTAACACTACCGGGAAGATATGATTCTCATTTTACAATACAGGAAATTCAGACTGAGAGAGATGAAGGGATACTCTTACTGAGACACCCATTTACGTAGAGAAATACAACGGTAATGGATGGATAGGAGAAAATTCAACGCCGGATGCTACACTGCGGCTGCTCCTGTGAAGCGGAAACAGCTTGGTTGTGTAACGCCCTCTTTCCCTGGTGAACTTGTGGCCTGCCGGTCCTGGGTTCCTAGGTTATTTGTGTTAGAAACATCTTTTGTGAAGACCTGTTTGTGTTCACTTTTATTTGTACCAAGTGTTCTGCGTAATTGGACAGCAGATTCTGGCGAAATTTAAGATGTGTCCACAAAAGAGTACAACATTCATGTTATGCTTTATAATTGGATCTTAACTCTGTATAGCATCTGGTTTTACAGATAAGGATTTGGAACTCCTAACTTTACATCTAAATGCAGGAGCAAAAACTTAACTCAGCATAGGCTCGGGTTTTTTCCCTCTGCACTGAGGTCTCCCCTAACCTGAAAGCTTTAATTTAACGGGCATCCTGAGAATGCTGTTGCATTAAACTCAAGAGTGGGTTGGAATGTTGGAAAGGGATCCCTTCTGTTTAAGTATTGATGTTTGGTGGGGCCCTTACCATAAGCTGGGTGCGCGACCAGCCGTGTGGGGTGTAACCCAGCAACTCGGTGTTCCACAGATTGTGAAATCGAGCCTCAGCACTGAAGTGCTTGCCCAGGTCATTCAGCTTCTAAGTGGCCGAGGTGTGGCACCCATTGACCGGATGGCCTCCAGATAAATTTGGGAAATGATCGTTTCTTCACCGCAGGAATTTTTAAAGCTTTTCATATGCACCTGTGTAAGGAAAATGCATGCAAAAGTACAGAGAAGGTAAAAAAAGTTTACTTGCAAAAGGGTGTGAGGGAGTCAGGTCACAAGGACTGCCTCACCAAACGAAAAACCAGAACACGTTCAAATGAGAAGAGACGGCAGTGTTACCTAGAGTTCCAAGTTCACATTAGTGTTTTGCGGTTGAGAAGCTTCTCTCACTTTATTATCTTATTCACTAAGGTCTTATTTCCAGTCATGGGTAACTCACAGGAAAGGTTCAAGAGAGCATTTATTTGGAGGCCAGGCCTTATCAGGGTGCTCAGCTGTTTTTGATTTATCTGAGGGTGCAAAGTGGTTTTTTGCTTCATTTTCCTGGCTGTGGCATGTGATGTACATGCCTATTCTGAAGAGCGGCAGGACAGAGTTTAAGTTTTGCCTCCATTCTGATCCGCGCATGTCTCTAAGAGATGGATGTTGAAATGCTAGCATTCCCAAATTTAACGACAAAGACACTCCATTTGTATATTCCTTGGCTACTCACAGTTGTGCTGCCGGTCAGGTCTCCTGATTTCTCCCCAGGCCACTCTATCCACAATCTCAAGCTGGGAATTATTTTTGCTGATTTCTTCTTGCTAACCATTTCCCCATGTCTTCCAGTCTTTTTTAAAGTCCTGGTGCAGGCCTTTATGATAGCTTGGTAACCACTTGCTTCTCTTCTCTTATGATAGAGGTCCCTTTGTCTTATCCTCACTAGGCAAAGACCTAGAATTTGTTTCCTTAGAACATCAAGCTTGGAGTCACAAAACACGAGGGGCCTTGTCAGCCAGTAAGCGGTAGAAGAGCTGGAGTTCTGGAGTTGGGCCGTTCTGGGTTCTGATCCTGGTACCACCTGTGCCACAACTTACTCATCTGTAAAATGGAGATGGTCGTGCATAACCGGCAGAGTTGATTGAGGGATTAGACAGTAACAACAAAGCATCATAGAGGGTGCCTGGTGTGGTAGGCTGAGCACCTACATGCATTGCCTCAGCCAAACCTCAGACTAGTCTGTCACCGCAGTCTGTGGAGAACAATTGTCCTCTTATGGTTGGAGAAATTGAGGCTTGGAAATCTCAGTGACTTGTTCACGGCCGTATAGCAAGCTCTCTGCTTTCACAGTGTTGACCAGTGTTCACTATACTTGGTCTCAGCCTCTCGTACATTTATTTCAGGCCTCCCACCAGGCCCGGTCTTAACCCCTTTCCCCCTCAGTGGGTCTGTTATCACACGCAGTACAGCCATAAAATTTAAGTCTGAAAATATGTAAGGAAATGGAGAAAAGTGATGCTGAGAATGCAGATTACCCATGTACTCGGATGTGATGTGCAGAAGCATTTTGTTAGAGATTTGCATCATTGTAAGGCATGTAAGAAACTGGACTGATTTTGTTTGGCTCAGTCAGTCCTCAGCTGCGGCTACAGCTGCTAGTGGTTCTGCGGCTAGAAGTGAACCTGGTGTCCTTTGTAACGTATTTTTTTTGTTTTGTTTTAACGTTTTATTTATTTTTGAGAGACAGAGCCTGAGTGGGAGAGGGGCAGAGAGAGGGAAAGCATAGAATCCAAAGCAGGCTCCAGGTTCTGAGCTGTCAGCACAGAGCCCGATGTAGGACTCAAACCCACGAACCACAAGATGATGACCTGAACGGAAGTCAGACGCTTAACCAACTGAGCCACCCAGACGCCCCTGTCCTTTGCAACATACAGTAGTTACAGTCCTTTGGGGTCACCCAGGATAACAGACCCTTTTGGAGTCCTCCCTCCCCAGAAATCTCCCTACTCAGGGTCTCCAGCTATGCACTATTCACCCCTGCCCACCTCCACGCCGTTCTCCCCAACCTAGTTCATGTCTCAGTCTTCTCTCTAGGAAGATAGAAGAGATGGTTTGACCCATCCCTTAAAATTGAACAGTTGGAAATACATTACAGGGTGCAGTATGAAAGAGGCCTGGCCGAAGCCTAGTATAATATAACATAGACGGGGAGGGATAGCTCTAAGCAGTTGATAAGATGCCTCAAAGGACAGGCAGGATATGTTCAAAGTAGTTTTCTGTTTGTCACTGGGGAGTGGAAATGATGAGATAGGCTACAAAACTAGACTGGGCTGGCTTCGCTTCTTACATAACCCTTATTTTATGCTCCCCTTGAAGGCACATGCCCTGATGGTTGTCTAGAAGTTATTTTTGAAGCTGTTTAAATCTCAGCTTAGTCACTTACAGCAGTGAAATGCCTTGCATGAAGTCACCAGCTTGTAAGTGGCAAAACAAACTAGAAGCGAACTAGAAGCTCTCATTGATGGTTAAGTGTTTGTTTTCTTAACGGGAAAGATAGTGAGCAGTTTGGAGGGCAGGTTGCCTGAAGAGGACTTCCGGGGGAAGGTGGTAGAATTATCAAAGGCATCCTGTAGGGTCACCAAGAATCTGTCCTCTCGTAAGCCTGGTGAGCAAGTATTTGGTAGAGAGCCTCTGGTAGTCTCCTACTCACCTCTTTTGCTTTTTCTTTCTTTCATAATCTTCTTTAGTCTCTCCAAAGGAAACTATTAAAGAAATATTTATTAGGTCTTATTTTTTGGACCTGTTTATATATTCACTTTGAGCCTGTGTTCGTCCCAGTATTTATGAGTTTATTACCCATGATACCTCCTTGTCATTCAGAGTTGGCTCTTGGTGCTGAATTTTTTTTTTTTTTTATACCTCCAAAGATCTAAGATTGCTCTATTTAAGGTCCACTGAAATAAGGCAGTCTTGGAGCATTTCTCAAAAGAAGTTTGAAACTCTTTAGAAGTGTAATATACTTTTCTTTCCAGGATCTGTACATCCAGAGATTGGCTGGAAAGATTCACAGGACTCTGTGCACAGGCTCAGAAATTTGATTCTGTTGGTGAACTTAGAGATGGCTCGTGCTAGCCAAACTCAGAGGAGACCTAAAAACTACATACCCTCTTCTCATTTTCCTCGGAGAAAAGTGACTGTCAGGTGGGCTTAGTCAATATTTCCTATGCTTCGGGGGAGATGAACAGGTGAGGAAAGTCAGAAGTGTGCTTACTGAGCAAGGAGGGGCTGAAGAGCTTCGGATCGTGTGGCCTCCAGCTGAGCAGCCTCCCAGGCCTGGCAGTTCCTGTGCAGCATGAACTATCACTAGTGTTCTCTGGCACCCCTTCTCTGGAAAAGGCAGTCTCACCCTCTCGGGCCTTCCTGACCTACCTCACACACTATTGCCTTCTGTTGCCAAGCCTCTCTCTCCACGTCCAGGCAGAGCCATGTGACTTTAGGTTTAGGGGTTTCTGTGTTCAGTCGCATTTCGTGACGTTCCAGCTGCGCCTTCCTGATGTTGTCCCCAGGCTTTCCTCATTAGAGACCACCTGTTCCCGACGGTGTGTTTAAGGGCACTCGCTCTCTTGGGTCCGAGCCCCCAGGCCGGGAAGCCACATATGTGGCTGCCACTAGTGAGTCTTCAGGTTGGAGGAGGGAAAGTGCACAGTAGGCTGGAGGGGTGAGAAGTCTTCTTGGGCTGGTCCACAAAGGAAGGCGGCTTGTAACAATTCAGTGCAGTGAAAGATAGGCTACAATGTTTTTGACAAGGGCCACAGCACCGGTGAAGGCAGAGTGACAGGGAAGTCAGTTTGGGTGGGGAAAGGTCAGGGCTGTCTGGGAAGACCGGAGCTGGGGACCCCTTCCTAGCAATCTTAGCTTCTGTAAGTCTTCGCTGGTCTCTGAGCCTCAGCTTGCCTGCTCGCATCATGGATGTAGCGGTAATACTCCTAGTGTTGCTGGCATTAACTGAGTTATTGAAGTGAACGGGCTAGTATTGATAGTACTGGTCAGTAGATCTTTGGTATTTTTTCACATTTCCTGTATTTCTCATAATATACTTGTTCACAGGGAGGGAGAGCCCTCCGTGCCTGAAAGTCTTTATTCAAGAGGCATCTGAGTTATTAATGCTCTCTAAAAAAGGTACATTGTGAAAATCATACACAAGAGGGAGGAAATGTGTAAAATTGGTTATGAGTTGATCATGTGGAAGCTGCTGGGATGTCTTAAGAGTTATTCAGGGGCACCTGGGGGGCTCAGTCGGTTGGGCGTCTGACTTCAGCTCAGGTCGTGATCTCACGGTTCATGGGTTTGAGCCCCGCGTCGGGCTCTGTGCTGACAGCCAGCTCAGAGCCTGGAGCTGCTTCAGATTCTGTGTCTCCCTCTCTCTCTGACCCTCCCCTGCTCACACTGTCTCTCTCTCTCAGAAATAAATAAAACATTAAAAAAAAAAAGAGTTCATTTGGTTTACTTTTGTATATGTTTGAAATTCTCCATAACATTTTTTTTTAATAAGTTAAGCGTGGATTCAAAGAGAAAGCTCCTTGAAAGAGGCCTGGAAAGGGTGTGTGCAATGACTGTACAAGCCCCCAGAAATTGTGCACACTTGCTTTAGGCCACTGCAGTAAAGCAAATTTTGGAATCAAGTAAATCAGATGAACTTTTTGGGTTTCCCAGTGCCTGTAAAGTTATGTTTATCCTGTAGTCTTTAAAATGTGCCATAGTGTTATGTCTAAAACACAACGCACGTATCTTAATTTAAAAATACTTTCAGCAGGAGTCCTGGGTGGCTCAGTCGGTTAAGCGTCCAACTTTGACTCAGGCCATGATCTCCCTGCTCATGGGTTCGAGCCCCGCGTCGGGCTCTGTGCTGACAGCTCAGAGCCTGGATCCTGCTTCAGATTCTGTGTCTCCTCTCTCTCTGCCCCTCCCCTACTCACAGTCCCTCACCCCCCTCTCAAAAATGAATAAATGTTAAAAAAAATTAAAAAAAAAAAAACTTTTAGGAGTGCCTGAGTGGCTCACCTGGTTAAGTATCTTGATCTCAGCTCAAGTGTTATCTCACCCAAGCCATGAGTTCAAGCCCCACTTGGGCTCCATGCAGGGCGTGAAGCCTAGTTAAAAAAGAAAAAATTAGATAGGTAAGTAAAAATACTTTCTTGCTAAAAAATTCTGACCATCATCTGAGCTTTCAGCAAGTTGTAATCTTTTTGCAGACGGAAGATATTACCTCAGTGTTGATGGCTGCTGACTGAGCAGGGTGATGGTCGCTGAAGCCTGGGCTGGCTGTGTCAATTTCTTAAAAGTAGACAGCAATGTTCTCTATCTGCCCCTTCCTCACTTGCTGTCTCTCACTCTTTCAAAATAAGTAAATAACTTTAAAAAGGCACTGGGGGCAGCGCCTGGGTGGCTCAGTCGGTTAAGCATTTGACTTTGGCTCAGGTCATGAGTTCAAGCCCCACACCAGGCTCCGCACTGATAGTGTGAAGCCTTGTTGGGATTCTTTCTCCCTCTCTCTTTGCCCTTCCCTCATTTGCTCTCTTTCTCTCTCTCTCTCTCTCTCTCTCTCTCTCTCTCTCTCTCCCCCCCCCTTGAAAATAAATAAACTTAAGAAAAAAAAATGAAATTTGCCCCATTGACTCTCTTTTTCATAAGCCAATTCTCTGTAGCGTGTGATTTTACCCACAGCAGCACTTCTTTAAAAATTGGGAACCCATTCTTTCCACCTATGCCACTGCTTTATGAACTAGGTTTATGTAACATTCTAGATCCTTCTTCACCAGGAGCAGATCTTATAAAATCACTTTCTTTGGTCATCCATAAGAAGCAACTCGTCATTCATTTTAAGTTTTATCACAAGATTGCAGCAAATCAGTCCCATCTTCGGGCTCTACTTTTTTTTCTTTTTTGATGTTTATTTATTTTTGAGAGACAGAGTGCAAGCAGGGGAGGGGCAGAGAGAGAGGGAGACACAGAATCTGAAACAGGCTCCAGGCTCTGAGCTTTCAGCACAGAGCCCGACATGGGGCTCGAACTCAAGAACTGTGAGATCATGACCTGAGCCGAAGTCAGACGCTTAACCGACTGAGTCACCCAGGTGACCCTCTTTTTTTTTTTTTTTTAATTTAAAAAATGTTTGCTTATTTTTGAGAGCGAGAGAGTGAGCAGTGTAGGGGCAGAGAGAGGGAGACAGGATCTGAAGCAGGCTCTGTGCTGAGAGTGGAGAACTGACGCAGGGCTCAAACTCATGGACCATGAGACCGTGGCCTGAACAGAAGTCAGATGCTTCACTGAGCCACTGTGGCACCCCTTCAGGCTCCACTTCTACTTCTAGTTCTCTTGCTATTTCTGCCACATCTGCAGTTACTTCCTCCCCTGAGGTCTTGAACCCTTAAAGTCATCCATGAGGATTGGAATCAGGTTCTTCCAGACTTCTATTAATGGTAATATTTTGACTTCTTCCCGTGAATCACAAATGTTCTTAATGGAATCCAGAATGGGGAATCATTTTTGGAACCAGGTTTTTAATTTACTTTGCCCAGACCATCAGAGGAATCACTTTCTGTGGCAACTATAGCCTTGCACAATGTATTTCGTAAATAATAAGACTTAAAGTTAAAATCACCCCCTGATCCTTGGGCTGCAGAATGGAGGTTGTGGTAGCAGACATGAAAGTAATAGGAATCTCGTACATCTCCAGCAGAGCTCTTGGGTGACCAAGTACGTTGTCAATGAGCAGTAATATTTGGAAAAGAACTTTTGTTCTGAGCAGTAGGTCTCAATAGTAGACTTAAAATATTCTGTAAACCACATTGTTACAGATGTGCTGTCATTCAGTCTTTGTTGTTCATTCATAGATCATAGTCAGAATAGATGTAGAGTAATTCTTTTGTTTTTATTTATTTCTGAGAGAGACACTGTGATCAGGGGAGGGTCAGAGAGGGAGACACAGAACCTGAAGCAGTCTCCAGGCTCTGAGCTGGCTGTCAGCACAGAGCCCGACGTGGGGCTTCAACCCACAACATGAGATCATGACCTGAGCCGAAGTTGGATGCTCAACTGACTGAGCCACCCAGGCGCCCCGATGTAGCGTAATTCTTAAGGGCCCTGGGATTTTCATAATGGTAAGTGAGCACTGGCTTCAACATCAAGTCACCAGCTGCATTAGCTCCTAACAAGAGAGGCAGCCTGTCCTTTGAAGCTTTGAAGCCAGGCACTGACTTCTCTTTAGCTAAGAAGGTCCTAGCTGGCATCTTCTTCCAGTAGAAGGCTATTTTGTTTTTATTGAAAATCTGTTGTTTAGTGAATCCACCGTCATTAATGAGCTCGGCTAGACCTTCTGGAGAACTTGCTGCAGCTTCTCCACCAGCACTTGTGGCTTCACCTCGCTCTTCTATGTAATGGAGACAGCTTCTTTCCTTTAGCCTCATGAACCAGCCTCTGCTTGCTTCTTTCTTTCCTTCTTTCCTTCTTTCTTTCTTTCTTTCTTTCTTTCTTTCTTTCTTTCTTTCTTTCTTTCTTTCTTTCTTTCTTTCTTTCTTTCTCTTTCTTTCTTTCTTTCTCTCTTTCTCTCTTTCTCTCTTTCTTTCTGTGAGAGAGACTGTGCACACAAGCTGGGGAGGGGCAGAGAGAGAGAGAATTCCAAGCAGGCTCCACACTCAGCACAGAGCCCCATGTGGGGCTCAGTCTCATGGCCGTAGGATCACAACCTGAGCCAGTTCCAAGAGTCAGGTACTTCACCTGAGCCACCCAGGTGCCCCGCTCCAGACTTTTCTTCTGCAGCTTCCGCACCTCCCTCAGCCTTCACAGAATTGAAGACAGTTAGGGCCCAGCTCTCAGTTAGGGTTTGGCTGGTGTCACCTTCTCTCCAGGTCCCTAAAACCTTCACCATATCAGTACTCAGGCTGTTTGGCTTTCTTATCATTTGTGTGTTCAGTGGAGTAGCACTTTTAATTTTCTTCAAGAACTTTTCCTTTGCATTCACAGCTTGGCTAACTGTTTGGTGCAAGTGGCCCAGATTTTGGTCTCTCTCAGTTTTCAACGTGCCTTCCTCAGTGAGCTGAATCATTACTAGCTTTAATGTAAAGTGAGACATGTGACTCTTCATTTCACTTGAACACTTAGAGGCCACTGGAGGGTTATTAATTGACCTGATTTCAGTACTGTGTGTCAGGACATGGGGAGCCACCCAAGGAAAGGGAGAGAGATGGGGAACCGCCTGCTGGTGGCACAGTCAGAACACACCCATTAGTTGATTAATTTCCCCATCTTACATGGACATGGTGCGCGGCACCTCAAAACAGTTACAGTAGCAGCATCAAAGGTCGCTGATCACAGATCACCATAACTAATACAATAATAATGAAAAGGTTTAAGGTATTACAAGAATTACCAAAATGTGACACAGACAGATGTGAGTAGATGCTGTTGGAGAATGGCGCCAGTACACTTGCTCGAAGCAGGGTAGCCCCAGACCTTCAGTGTGTAAAATGCAGTATCTGCAAAGCACTGTGAAGCAGAGCGTGCCTGTAAACAGTTTTCTTTATGACAGAACTCTCAGAAGCTTCCCTCTGCCACTCTCTGTTGTAAATCTCTGAGAACGACTAGACCATTTCCTAAGTTGACTTGACTACGGGCCATTTGTTATCTCTTGTTGCGATGCGCCCGTCGGTGTCTCAGCTGATGTGTGGCAACTTGCAGCACAGTTAAGTGATGCTCCAGAGCCCGCTCTAGCCTGTTTGGACCCCCCACAGGCCTCCCTTTTGTGCATTTTTCTTGCTGTTCTTTCCTCTCCCCAACTGGCGTCCCTGACGCTTTGCGGACTCAGCTTGGGCCTGACCTCCTCTGGGATGCTGCCCTCTCTCAGCACGTGCCCTGCAGCACTCTGCATGCTTTGTGGGAAGGCACAGGTCACTTTTATAACTGTCAGCTTAAATGTCATTGTTCTTTACTGGACTTTAATAAGAGCTGAACTTTGGGGAGTACCTACTGTGGGATAGGTTCTATACTGAGCATTTTATTTTTTTTAAACATACCCTCGGCAATAATGTATAAGTTTTTAAAACTAAAATAACCATTTATTTTAGCATATGTTCATGGTAGAAATGTTAGAATGTACAGATCAAGAAAAATAAGGAAATAAATATACTTTACCCGCAAAGATTGCCTCTCAATATTCTATTCCATATTGGGGCGCCTGGGTGGCTCAGCGGGTTGAGCTTCTGACTTTGGCTCAGGTCATGATCTCACAGTTTATGACTTTGAGCTCCGCATCAGCCTCTTTGCTGACAGCTTTGAGCCTGGAGCCTGCTTTGGATTCTGTGTCTTTGTGGATTCTCTCTTTCTGCCCCTCTCCTGCTCATGCTCTGTCTCTCTCTCAAAAATAAACATTTAAAAAAATATATCTTTCTAGATTGTTATTTAAAGTCTTTGTGTTTATTTTGAGGGAGGAGGGAGGAACAGAGAGGGAGGGAGGGAAATAGAATCCCAAACAGACTCCACACCCAGCTCAGAGCCTGGTATAGGGCTCAATCTCATAAACTGCAAAATCACAACCTGAGCTGAAGTCAGATGCTTAACCGACTGAGCCACTCAGTTTTATATCTGCTTTTTTGTTAACAGTCTTCAGCTTTCCATGTCAATAAGTTTTCATTTTATCTTATACCTAGTTCGTACTGAGATTTCCCCATTTGTTCTAAACATGTCTTTTACATGTGATTTGTTTGAACCAGAGTATAATCCTGGACTAAACCGTGCATCTGGTTCTTATGTACCTTATGTAATATCTGCTAACCTAGCACAGCTCCCTCCTTTTTAAATTTTTCTTAACAGCTTTATGGAAGTATCATTTACATACCATAAAATCCACCCATTTTAAGTGTACAAGTCAACACTTGTTGACTCGATTTTTAGTAAATTTCAAGTTTTACAACACCACAATTAAATTTTAGAGCATTTTAACCACCCCAGAGTTACTCCTTATGCCCATTTGCAGTCAGTCCCCAGCCTTCTCCTAGCCTAGGGAACCACTTACCTACTTATTGTCCCTATGGATTTGCACCCCCCACCTTTTTTAAAAATTAAGCTCTGTACCCAAGATGAGGCTTGAACTCATGACCCCAGGATCAAGAGTCACATGCTCTGTTGGGGTGCCTGGGTGGCTCAGTTGGTTAAGCATCCAACTTCAGCTCAGGTCATGATCTCAAGGTTCATGGGTTTGAGCCCCGCGTCGGGCGCTGTGCTGACACACAGCCTAGAGCCTGTCTTGCTCTCTCTCTGCCCCTCCTCCACTTGTGTGTGCATGCTCTCTCTCAAAAATAAATGTTAAAAAAATTTTTTTTTAATTAAAGAGGTCATATGCTCTATCAGACTGAGCCAGCAGGCACCTCTGCCCCTTTTCTTGACATTTTGCATAAGTAGAATCATATAACATGTGGTCTTTTGTGTTCGGGTTATTTAACTTACCCTAATGTGTTTGAGGGTCACCCATGTTGTAGCATGCATCAGTACTTCATTCCTTTTTATTGCCAAATAATTCCCATTGTGTGGATGTATAACATTTTGCTTATCCATTTACCAGTTGATGGAACTGTAAAAGTGTACACTTTTGGTCATTATGAATGATGCTTATATGAACATTCATGTACAAGTATTTGTGTGAACATATATTTTTATTTTTCTTGTGTAAACAGCCAAGAGTGGAATTATTGAGTCACATGGTAAATTTAAGTTTTACAAAACCCATCAAACTGTTTTTCCAGACTCAGGTTCTCCCTACTCCTTCCATGACACTCACTTGTTAAAGAACCCTGGCCCACATACCGCCTCTTCTTTTGTATTTATCTGATGGCTTTCTTGTGATGGCTTTTAGCTTGTTCTCAGTTCCCTGCATTTCCTACACACTGGAAGTTAGATCTGGAGTTGTATTGGATTCAAGTTAAATTTTTTTTGGCTAGAATGTATCACAGGCTGTGTTTTCTACTCAATTCATACTGGGTCACATGGGCAGACACCTAATATTTCAGTTTCATTTTGCTCCGTGTAGATACTGGGTCCAGCATTATTTGTTGAAAAGACCATTCTTCCCCCGCTGAATTATCCAGACACATTAATCAGAAGCCAATTGATCATGTGTGTGTGACTCTGTACAGGCTCTTTAAAGAGCTCCCCTCAGCCTCCTTGAACCTCCAATCTGTTCAGCTCAGCAAGACTGCTGTGCTCTACTTGGGGCTCACCTCCTTGCACCAAGGCCCAGGGGTGCCTCTCAGCAGGAAGCCAGGCCGAACATGGGCTTACGTCCCTTGTTTCCTTGATCTCAGGGACCAGTCTTGTGTTCACTTTTGTCCCTGTCTCAGAGCAGTTGTTGCCTATATTTTGATCTGCTTTCTAGTGTTTTTTATTTATTTATTATTTATTTTATATATATATATATTTATTTATTTCTAGGAGAGAGAGAGACAGCATGAGCAGGGGAGGGTGAGAGAGAGAGGGAGACACAGACTCTGAAATAGGCTCCAGGCTCTGAGCTGGCAGTCAGCACAGCCCGACGCGGGGCTTGAACCCACAAACCGGGAGATCATGACCTAAGCGAAAGTCGGACGCTTAACCGACTGAGCCACCCAGGCGCCCCTCTGGTGTTTTTTAAATTGGAGGGCAAGTCCCTTACTCCTTCATAGCTAGAGGCAAAAATCTGTTTTCTTTCTTTCTTCCGCTCTCTGCTTCAATTTGAATAGTTGCTATTGCTCTGTCTTCGGGTCTTATGAAATGTTCCTTTGTACTCTCTAATTTCCAGTAAGTTCATGCAGTGTAATTTGCATTTCAGATATTGTAGTTTTCACTTCCAGAAGTTCCATTTAGTTCTTTTTTATGTCTTCCATTTCTCTTCATACTCGGCATAATTGAACATATTTATGATCGTTGTTTATAAAGTCCCTGTCTACTGATTCCATCATTTGTCATTCCTGTTATTGACTTATTTTTCTCCTTGGTTATGGATCACGTTTGTCTGCTTTTTGGCATATCTAGTAATTTTTTATTGGATGCCATTTTGAGTGTTTTTGAGCATTTGGATTTTATAGTCTTCCTTCAAAGACTGTTAAAGTAGGTTTTGTCTGATAATTATTTGCTGTCAGCTTGATCCTTTTGAAGCTTGTTTTTAAGCTTTTAATAGAGTGGGTCTGCAATACTTGTGGCCACCTGGGTGGCTCCAGTTATGATCTCATGGTCCTGCATCAGGCTCTGTGCTGACAGCTCAGAGTCTGGAGCCTGCTTCGGATTCTATGTCTCCCTCTCTCTCTGGCCCTCCCTCACTCACACTCTGCCTCTCTCCCTCAAAAATAAATAATAAACATTAAATTTTTAAAAAATATTTTTTACTTTACGACTCTTTTATTACCAAGGCCTGATCCCTTTCGGGCCTCTCTGCTGTTTGCTGAGTATTCAGCCAGGTCTCTCTACTCTGGCCGGATGCAATTAGAATGCTTCCCAGTTATTTCTTCAGGACCAGAATTAGACATCTCAGTGGAACACCTATGTGTGTTGTGGTGCTACACGCTCTTACTTGACCCTTGCCACAACCCAGTAACATAAGAAGTGTAATTTTCATTTTATAGATGGAAGTAGTGAGGCATAGGGGACTTGGTTTTGCGGCTTGCTCCTAGGTGGCAGGGCTGGATCCAGGCCCAGGTCTTCCAATTCCGTTACAACCATACCCTTTAAGTCCCATGAGAACAGAGAGAACAGTTTTTCAGAGTATTTTCTCAGTTCTGAGGCTCACATTTACATATGCAACACCTCAAATCGAGAGGGTTATCTGAAAACAAATTTATGGGATCATTTTCCTTCCAGAAATCTTGTTGAATTAGTTGTGCGTCCGAAATCACCATTCTAGAATCCAGGAAATATGGACATCTCTGGTGCTAATAGAGCCTTGGTACATAATACATGCATAATCAGCATTTGGATGCTGGGCTAAAGAATTGGGGATCTTAGAGTTGTAGAAAGCTGCTAAAAGTTGCTCGCCTCTGCTTTTGTCTCCGCAGGTACTTTATGCATGGCGTGTGTCGGGAAGGAAGTCAGTGCCTGTTCTCACATGACCTGGCGAACAGCAAGCCGTCCACCATCTGCAAGTACTACCAGAAGGGCTACTGCGCCTACGGGACTCGTTGCAGGCAAGGGCCCCATACTTACTCCTTGCTCTTCTCCCAGGTTAAATACTGTCAGGGCCTCAGATCCTCCATCTGGAGCATGGGTATTGATGACGGGAAACATTTAATTTGAAAGTAATATGACAACAAAAAGTATGGCAGATCGTTTTGAAATCCCAACTTTATTACCATAAAAACAATTGTAATTTTTCAAAATCACTTTTCAGGCCTTATTCTTATGGGGCTCTGGTTATAAAACTGCACCCACAGTATGTATCTCTTGCTTTTTCCCCCCACTTAACACGTGTCAAGTTTTCCCCTAAGCTGCTCCTTTATTTCCTAAATGTAACTAACTCTATGTTTCATAATGTTAACATACCATCATGTTATTCACGATTCCTCTCTTAGATATTTAAGGGGTTGACTGTTTTGGGGTTTTTTCTTTTTGTCCTTTTGCTGTGAGTGCCCCTGCGGTGAACACGTGTGTGCATAGAGTCTGCCTTTTCTCCACAACATCTGTAGGCAAGTTTTGTGAATTCTGAACAGAAAAACATTCCAGAAACCAGTTCAGGTGCTCGGTGAAGAGCTGATCTGTTGTTTCCTGTGCTGCCCGGTAGGTGGTGGAGGTTGTCCCTCCCCCACCAGCGGGCGCCCCAGAGAGACAGCCCGGGAACGTCCCGTCCGGCTGTTGCGTTGGCCGTCATTATCACTTTGGGGACACCTGCTGAAAGAACGCGGCTTGGGTCTCAGAAGATTTCAGTTCAACAACTGGCTGGACTTTTTGGGATTTCTGGTGTGGCGTGGGTTATTTCGTTTGTCCGACTCCCATCCCCTAAGGCCGCGTTAAGTGTAGGTGATAGACGGCGATGTACCGCTCAGTCTGAATTGTCAGGCATTTATTAATTGATAAGCTTTTTATCACTTTTTAAAGTTTTTTTTAGGTTTATTTTTTTATTTTTGAGAGAGAGAGAGAGCACGAACAGGTGGGGGAGAGGGAGGCAGAGAGAGATGGGGAAGGAGAATCCCAAGGAGGCTCCGTGCTGTGAGCACAGAGCCCGATGCAAGGCTCGATCTCACAAGCCGTGAGATCATGACCTGAGCCAAAATCCTGAGTCGGATGCTTAACTGACTGAGCCCCCCAGGCACCCCAAGCCTTTTATCATTTAAAATACGGGAAATGATTGTCCCATTCTCCACCTCCACAAATGGAGAAGAAAGTGTGTTCCGTGTGCAGGTAGTTGTGTCCCTAACGTGTTTGCTGTGTGTTTTGTTTAGATACGATCACACGAGGCCTTCTGCTGCAGCTGGTGGTGCTGTGGGCACCATGCCGCATGGCGTGCCCTCCCCGGCTTTCCACAGTCCTCACCCTGCTTCCGACCTCACTGCATCTATTGTGAAAACTAACTTACACGAGCCTGGGAAACGCGAAAAGAGAACACTGGTACTTCGAGACCGAAGTGAGTGAGCGAGTGAAAAGCGGTCTTGCTCGTTCGTGACTTTCCGGCCCTCTCTTGTCAGAGGGCTCCTAGCCTGGTACCTTCCAAGCTGTTCGAGGGCGGATCCCAGCACCGTCCTGAGATCAGATTCATTTGGCTGCTGATCACTCAGGCGATGCACTGGGCCTCGGCTTGGGCTGATTGCCAAGTTCAGCCTGACAGGACATCAGAGTGACCTTCTGTCAGGTTTTCACTGCTGTCTCCATGGGGTGGTCCCCAGTTCTGAGAAGCACCAGGCTTTCAGAGCTACATATTTTGATAAAGAGCATGTTTCACTGTTTTACTTCCAGGTCAGTTCATAGTCTTAGTTCTTATGCTCAGCCAGTGTTTGGTATTTTAGGTTACGGCGTTGGTAATAGGATCGCATATTGGGGTTTGTGGAGGAAGTAGGCTGCAAACCATAAAAGTTATTTTTATTGGCTGGTCCTCAGCAGGTGAAGGGATTTCTAGTTCTTGGAACTGTGTGGCACTGATAGGTGGACTCCATCCCAAGCCAACAAGCAATCCGGCTAATCAAACATGTCCTCTCTGAAAAGGCTGGAGGCGTGTGCGGCCAGAAGGTCCAGCTCCTGGTGTGAGAAGGGTCTTAGGGGAGTTGGGACCCAGAGGCTCACTCTGGGTTTTCATTGTAACTCACTTGAAAATGATAGGTAACTTTACTAATATAAAGGAAAGCACTGTGTTCTACTGACTTCATTCTAAATTCCTTGTGACTTCTATTTTAGTGTTTAAAAATAAATTTCTCATTAATATTTTTTAGTGTTAACTGGTCCATGGTTGACATTTCCAGATTTACCATTTTTGAACTGCAACTTTTAGTATTCCTTTGTATACATATATCATGGTCTGTTTTGCTATTTTCCTGTGTCGCCAATTCATGTTTTTTCCTTTTTTTAAAAAATCATGATTGTAGGAATGTCACCAAGAACATTTTATACTATTCCTTCTATTGTATGATCCAAAGAGTGGACTTCCCAAGGTCAGGGTTACTTCGTTTGTTAGGTTTTGACTAACTGCTTACCAGGAAGTGTGGGCCAGTTTTCATTTCTTGTGTGTGCTGTGTGTTCTGTGTTAAGATCTGTCTGGCATGGCCGAGAAGACTTGCCCGAGTGTGGCGACGAATCCCGGAGGCTGCAACGATCCCCAGAGCAGCCCAGAGATGAAGCCACATTCCTACCTCGATGCCATCAGGAGTGGCCTTGATGACTTAGAAGCCAGCAGCTCTTGCAGCAGCAGTGAGCAGCAGTTGTGCCCCTACGCGGCTGCGGGCGAGTGCCGCCTTGGGGACGCTTGTGTCTACCTGCATGGGGACATGTGTGACATCTGCAGGTTACGAGTGCTGCACCCCTTCGACCCGGAGCAAAGGAAAGCTCACGAGAAGGTAAAAATGCAGGCCTTTGTGTGAGCTCATTCGAAGAAATTTGAGATGTGCTAAGCGACAAAGTTGTTGGTATTCCTGTAAGCGTCTTTCTGACAATAATCATCTGCAGTGTGTACCTAGCATATTTATACCCTGTTTTCAAGTCCTTTTTCCTGTTGTCATTTTGACAGCCAGGCCGAGTTTTAGAGAATTTGAGGAGCCAAGTATTAGAGGGGACTCTCAGGTCTTTAGGTTCCCGGTGTTCATGGAGGCGCTGCCTCGTGCTCGGCTCTGTGCTCAGTGTAAAGATGGGTAAGAGACAGAGACGAGCCTGCAGCTCCAGCATTAGAGCTTGTGAGGACGAGCAGGCCATGGTGTGCAAAGTGTGGGTGTGGGGGGGGGGTGCGGTCTGCCACTCTCCCTGGTCTTCCCGGGCATGTTCAGGGGAGCACAGGATTAGAGCTTTCCTTTCCACCCAGGTTAGGTGAGGTCTCTGTCCTGTACATGTCGGTTTGGTTCCCATCTGTGTCCACCGTGAGCTCCCAAGGGCAGAGCCTCAGTCTTCATACTCCGCGTTGGCTCTCCTGCTTGATTCACACGCTTCACACGGGAGGTATTCAGCATCCACTTACTGAATGAATAAATCCATTAAATAACTTGTTCTCTTGAGAAGTGGTGCTGCTTACCTCTGACCCCGGACTACCAGCCTGGTATTTCAAGTTAAGTATTCAGTATTTCTGATCTTGGTGTGGTTCAGAGTGGGGAAAGGCAGCGCCCAGAAGAGCCAGGAGATCAGGGTCCCTGTGATCCCACACTGGTCCTCTAATCGTTTGGGACCTCTGGGGTCTCAACTCTAAACTGGGGGTGACCATAACATGCTAGGAAAGCAAGGGGCTGGGCCAGTGATGGTTGGAAGTCTTGTTGTCTGGGAGAGCTTTGTGTCCTGAACGTGGGGGCCGCTGGGCTCTGCCTGTAGCAGTCAGAGCGTGTGTCCTCCCTGATCTTGCCTGTGGCAGTGTGGCCGCGGCTGCCCCCCTGCAGCCCAGACCCTGATAAGTTTCCCTCCCCTCTCTCCATACTTCAGATCTGCATGTCGACATTCGAACACGAGATGGAAAAGGCCTTTGCCTTCCAAGCAAGTCAGGACAAAGTGTGCAGTATCTGCATGGAAGTGGTCCTCGAGAAGGCGTCCGCTTCTGAGAGGCGATTCGGGATTCTCTCCAACTGCAGCCACACGTACTGCCTGTCCTGCATCCGGCAGTGGAGGTGTGCCAAGCAGTTTGAGAACCCAATCATTAAGTAAGTGCAGCTGGGGTCTTCGCTGTGGACGCCACAAAGGAAGTTAGATTTGGGGCCTTCTATCCACGCTTCATCCCTCCCTTTTCCTCCAGGGCAAAGATAGTGTGAATCCTGGCCCCTGACTGCAGGGACCTGGGCGCATCAGGTGGCCTTCTTTAGCTCAAGTGCCTTTTCCTGTAAAATATGGGTAACCAATCCTGTGTGGCTTCCTTAGGGGTGTCTGGGGACACTCAGCAGGGACTGGCTGTGAGAGAGGGTGTTCATGGCACTGGCCTGACTCCTGTCTGCCTTAGGCTGATTACCTCTTGACCTTTTCAGACTCTTTTTCGTATGTAAAATTGGGTTGTTTTTTTTCAGTCAGTTGACTGGCGTTTGGATGGTTTCCTTCCCTGGGTTATAATGAATAATGCTGCGATGATTATGCACGTGCAGGTTGTTATGTGGATGTACATTTTGATTTCTTTTGGGTAGATAGGCAGCAGTGGGATTGCTGGGTCCCAGGGTAACTGTCGAGCATGTTGAGGAACTCCCGGACTGCTCTCCACGGCGGCTGCGCCGGCAACAGATGAGGGCTCCGCTTGCTCCCCTCCCCCTCACTTGTTACTGTCTGTAGTTCTGATTTTATTTTTTTCAGTTTATTTTTGAGAGAAGGAGCACGAGGAGGTAAGGAGCAGAGAGAGAGGAGACCTAGAATCCCAAGCAGTGGGATGTGGGGCTGGAACTCAGGAACCATGAGATCATGACCTGAGCCAAAATCAAGAGTCATATGCTTAACCAACAGAGCTCCCCAGGTGCCCCTGTATTTCTGATTTTAGCCATCCTGGTGGGTATGAAGTGTGATACCTTATGGTTCTGATTTGCATTCCCCTGATAACTAGTGATACTGAGCATCTTTTTCTGTGCTTTTTGGCCATTTTGGACAAATGCCTACTCTCAAATCTTTTGCCCATTTTAAAATTGGGCTTGGGGTTTTGTTTGTTTTGTCAAGATTTTATTTTTAAGTAATCTCTACCCCAAGGTGGGGCTTGAACTCACAGCTGCAAAATCAAGAGTCACTTGCTCTACTGACTGAGCCAGCCAGGCATCCCAAATCTGGTTGTCTTTTTATTGTTGAGAAGGGTATGTTTTTAACAGTAAATAAGGTTCTACACCTGAAGCTAATATTACACTATAGGTTAGTTAACTGTAATTTAAATAAAAACTTGAAAAAAATAGTTCTTTGACGATTGTCATTGCCCTCTTTGGAATTTTGGGGTAGGAAAACATCTGGAGTGGTCATGCACTTGAGCAAGGGGGCCGGCGGTGCAGTGCACACAGGGTTTGTAACTTCATCTCTCCCTAGTAACCTGGTTCTAATTTCAGGTCTTGTCCAGAATGCCGTGTGATATCAGAGTTTGTAATTCCAAGTGTGTACTGGGTAGAAGATCAGAATAAAAAGAACGAGTTGATTGAAGCTTTCAAACAGGGAATGGGGTAAGTACTTTGAGTTCAGCCATGATCCCCGTGCCCGCCTGGCAGATGCACTATTTTTACATACCTTGAACCCCACAGGTAATAATGTAATTTTTTAAAAATTTCAGCTTTGAGGTATAATTAACAAATTTTTAAGATACTTAAAGTGCCATCATGCTGAGTTCATACATACTATGAAAGGACACTTCCATCCAGTTAATTATAACACATTTGTCACCCTTTTTTTGTTTTCATTTTTGAGTGAAAACATCCATGTTCTACTCTTAGCAAATTTCAGTTTTAGAGCATTATGAACTATACTCACCATGTTTTACATGAGATACTTACTCATCATATAGCTGAAGGTTTGTAGTGTTTTACCAACTTTTCCTTATTTACCCTACCCTGGGAACCACTTTTTTACTCTGAGTTTGACTATTTTCATTTGTTTGGGATTTAGATTTCACATATAAGTGATAGAGTATTTGTTTTTCTTTGGTTTATTTCACTTAGCATAATGCCCTCCAGGTCCTGTGTTATCACAAATGGCAAGATACCCTTCATTGTCATGGCTGAATAATACTCTATGTATATTCCACATCTTTTTTATCCATTTGTTGACAGACGATTTGTTGACAGACGCGTTGTTTCTGACTCTTGGCTGTTGTGAATAATGTCACAGCAAACGTAGAAGGGTAGATAGGTATCTCTTCTAACAGCCATGAGGTGATAGCTTACTGTGGTTGTGATTTGCATTTCCCTGATGATTAATAACGTCGGGCACCTTTCCATGTGCCTGTTGAACACTGGTTTGTCTTCTTTGGGGAAAATGTTTATTCCGTTCCTTTGCCCATTTTTATGTGGAATGTGGTTGTTTTTGCTCTTATGTATGAGTTCTTTATAATATTTTCTCCCATTCGGTAGGTTGCCTTTGCATTTTGTTTGGTTTCCTTTGCTGTGCAGAAGCTTTTTAGTTTCATGTAGTCCCACGTGTTTTTGTTTTCATTGCCTTTTTTTTGATGGCAGATCCACAAAGAGTATGGCTAAATACGGTGAACTCCCTATGTTTTCTTCTAGGAGTTTTTATGGCTTCAGGGCTTACATTCAAGTCTTCAGTTTTGAGCTGATTTTTGTGTATGCTGTAAGATAGTGGTCCGGTTTCTGTAACACCTTTTATTGAAGAGCTTGTCCTTTCCCCATTGAATAGCCCTGGTTCCTTTGTCATAACTTAATTGGCCATATGTGTGTGGGCTTATTTCTGGGCCCTCTATTCTGTTTCACTAAACTATGTATGTTTTTATGCTAGTACCAAACTGCTGGGATTACTATAGCTTTGTAGTACAGCTTGAAATCGGGAAATGGGATGCCTTCAGCTAGGTGGTTCTTATGATTGCTTTGGCTATTTGGGGTCTTTCATGCTTCCATACAGATTTTCGGGTGGTTTGTCCTATTTCCGTGAAAAGTAATTTTGCCACTGTAATTTTGATAGGGGTTGCTTTCAATCTACAGATTGCTTTGGGAGTGTAGACATTTTAATGACATTCTTCAATTCATGGGCATGGGATACTTCCTATTTATTTGTGCCTTTGATTTCTTTCATTTTGTCTTAATAGTTTTTTCAGTGTGCAAGTCTATTTCACCTCTGCTAAATTTAGTCCTAGGTATTGTTAATGAGGTTGTTTTCTTAATTTCACTTTCTGGTAGTTCATTTAGTGTATACAAAGCAGATGGATTTTTTTTTTTAAATAGGTTTTGCATATTTTGTATGCTGCAACTTTATAAAACATTTATACTATGTAATATTTACATATGTTAGAAGCCAGCAAGGTAATATGATTTTTGCCTTTTAAAACTTACATTATTTTTTTTAAGAGGAAAAACATTTATATTTACTCAGATATTATTTCAAGTGCTCTTTGATTCGGTTTATAATTCTTTCCAGTTGGTATAATTTCCCTTCAGCCTCAAGAACTGCTTTTAACGTTTGTTGACCTGCTGGTGATGAATTTTTAGTGTTCTTTTTAGCAGAAGTAGCTTTTCTTTTCATTCTTAAAGGGTATTTTCATTGAATGTATTGTTCTGATCGGTCCTATCTCTGTCTTTGTCTTCTCCTGGCAGTTAATACAATTCTGGGTTAATAGTTTCTTTATTTTCTTTTAGTACTTTGCAAATGCTGTTCCACTATATTCTGGCCTCTAGTTTCGGAGAAGTCTGGTCATTCACACTGTAATGTGTCATTTCTCTAGGGCTGCTTTCAAGATTGTCTCACTTCTTTGGTTTTCAACAGTTTGCTCTTTTGTTGGGAGTGATTTTCTTCATATTGTACTATGTATTTGCCTCTGAGTCTGTAAGGTTTTGTCATCCACCAAATTTAGGGACATTTTGGCCATCATATTTTTTCCCTGCCCTGTTTCGTCTTCTCCTGAAACTCTTAATTACATGTGATAGACTTTTTGATATTACCCCAGTGAGTGTTGCGGTCTGTTCATTTCTTTCCAATTTTTTTTTTTAATGTTTATTTGTGAGAGAGTGAGTGTGAGCAGGGGAAGGGCAGAGGTGGGGAGACACAGAATCCAAGCAGGCTCCAAGCTGCCCGCACAGAGCCTGACATAGAGCTCGAACTCGTAAACTGTGAGATCATGACCTGAGCCGCGGTCGGATGCTTAGCTGACTGAGCCACCGAGGTGCCTCTCTTTCTGTTTTTTTTCCTCACTGTTCATCTTCTCCAGTAGTAGCTGCTTTGAACTCCTTGTCATCTTGAAGTTGGTTTCTGGGCCGCATTTTCCTTATTCTTCATATGTTGACTCATTCCGGATCACAGCCTGGACACTGCCGGCATTACCTTGTAGACACTCTGGGTTGGCTGAGGTCAGACAATAAAATGTTGTTTTTCTGTTGCAAGTAAAGTGTTTAAACTCCAGGTCTTGGGCAACAGTTTTTTAAGTTTATGTATTTATTTTGAGAGAGAGAGAGAGAGAGAATGCCAGTGTGGGAGGGGCAGAGAGCGAGGAGAGAGTAAGAATCCCAAGCAGCCTCTACACTGACTGCACGGAGCCCAGCACAGACCGTGAGATCATGACCTGAGCCAAAGTCAGACACTTAACTGACTGAGCCACCCAGGCGCCCCTTGGGCAACATTTCTAAGCTCAGCTAAGAGCTATTTTTTCTTCAAAAGAAGAAAAAAAATGCCTTTTGCCATTTTGTTCTTCCTGGTGCCTAATTTCTTGGGGATCCTCGTGCTGCCTTCAGGTTTTTAAAAAAAAATTTATTGCTAGTTACCTGGAGAAGGGTCAGTCTGGTAGAAGTGTGCTTGGCCGTACTAAACTGCAGGGCACCATGTCACCTTTCTTCATGGTTCCTTCAGATTGCCTGTCAGTCACTAACAGCTTGTCATTTTCCTCCTTACTGGTCCCCACGCATGTGGTGTTGTGTGTCCACCAGAGGGCGGGAGTGGCACAGCCAGAGGGGCTGGACCTTAGGAAGCAGCAGGGCCTGAGTTTGTAAATTCTTTTTGCTCTTTGGGTCTTTCTTAGCCTTAGTTTCTGTTGATGGTGGGGTTTTTGTGTGTCCCCCACACACGTAGTGTTCATCTGCTACGGGCCAGGCCCCTTCAAGCTAAGCACCAGTGCAGGACATCAAGTAGAGATTCGTAAGGTAATTTCAATGAAAACTCCAAAAGGGCAATATTGGTGCATGTTTTTTCTGGTGACAGATTCTTAATGAGAGGCCCAGACCATGTGTCACAACAGAGAAAGCATTGGATGCTCCTGGGGGCCTCAGGGAAAGCAGCATGGGGACCCTGCGCCACGACACGTGAATGGCTGTGTGTGTAGGGAGGTGAGGCCGGAGTGGGGTGACAGAATGGTGCACGTGTTGTGACCAGGGAGCAGCGGCCCTGGGGTTGAAAGGTGTGTAGACGACATGGTAGCACCTGCAGGGACAGAGACTGGAGTGGAATCTCGGGGGCAGAACAAGTGACACGCTGTGTGGCATGCTCCGCGGTCACAGTGTGAAGAGGCTGGCACCTGGTGGGATGGCGGCCAATTAGGAAACGACTGTGGCAGGTGGGTAGCAGAGGACCGCACCCCCGGTGGCTCCAGCGGTGTGGGGGCGGAAGGAGGAGTAACAGCTGGGAGAGCTGAGGACAGAGACAGAGTACACGGTCCTTGGTGACCAGGTAAGGAAAAAGCAGCTATACAGGGGGCACGACTAGAGAATCCGCTTTTGAACCTGTTGAGTTTATGAAAGCCGGCGTCCAGCAGGCCGTTGCGAACTCAGCCCCCGAGCGGTCATTTGAAGATCTGCTCAGAGCCTCGGGCGTGGAGGCCGCGGCAGGACTGTGCCCGCACCGGGGTCACACCTGCTGGGAGCAGGCGCCCAGGGGAGCGCGGTGCTCCTTCCTTCAGTGGACAGTCATGAGGGAGCTTTCTCTGTGCCGCTCTGAGGTCTCAGAGACCCTCACCACCGGTCTCTGCCGGCCCCTTGTCTGAGGAGACAGACCCTGGTGTCAAGGAGTCTCCCTTCTTTGTCATCAGCCACGGTCACGTACGCCAAGCGCCCCTGGTAGCAGCCTGCCCTTTCTGCGGGGATTTGGCATTCTCCACGCAACTTCCCTTCCTCACACTTCCAGATGCCCTCTTCCCTTTTGGGGGCGTCTCCACCTCTTCTGCACTGTGGGACCATTTCATTATATACGCCAGATTTCATGTAAGCAAGAAGAAATGCGAACTCTCTTTGTTGTGTTTTTCCTGAGGAGCAGGTGTTCTTAAATGTAAGGGTCTATAGGTAGGAGGATTTGAAGATGGGGGGAAAATGAACTTTTTGCTTTGTTTTTTTAGACCTGTGCATTTTATTTTATCCATTTACAAAACATTATCCTGGGAAGGGCTCCACAGAGTTAACATAACACAGAGTTAAGCCCTGCTCTAGATGCAGAGGGCGGGGACCAGGGGAACTTGTAATGAGACCCGTAACTTTGGGCAGCTGCTGAAATTCCCTGCTTTTCCTGAGCCTCCTCAGTCCAGGCTCCCAGGGTCACTTGACATCACTGCTGGCTCAGAAGAAGGGAAGTTTCCCTGGGGTGCTCCTGCTGGGACTTTGAGGGGAGCAGAGTAGCCCAGACAGCCGGCTCCGAGGAGCCCTCGGGCCTGTCCTCCCCCCAAAGGCCTTTCTGGAGCATTGCAAGCTCCGAACAGTGGGGTCCCCCATGCAGGTTCAGTTCTGTGCGAGGCCACATGTTGCAAGTGGCAGCAGTCAGCATCCTGAGCCTCAGTTTCCCCACCTATGGGTAAGGCTCACCTAGCTCTGGCATCGTGGGCAGGAATGGAAGAAGACCTTGGTTCACGTGGGGCCCGGGCGTTCCCACCATCCTCTTGACTTTTTCTTTCTGCTTTTCAGGAAAAAAGCTTGTAAATACTTTGAGCAAGGCAAAGGCACCTGCCCATTTGGAAGCAAATGCCTTTACCGTCATGCTTACCCTGACGGGCGGCTGGCAGAGCCCGAGAAGCCTCGGAAGCAGCTCAGTTCTGAGGGCACTGTGAGGGTAAGGACTTTGCCGTCTCTGGCAAGGACGCTTACGTGGTGGCATTTCTGGGTACTCCTCCTGGGCCCTTCTCCGATAGCTTTGGCAGCAGGGAACGGGGTAAGGAAAAGGAAAACAGAGCATCTGGCCCTCACGTTACCATTAGTAACAACCGGGCATGTTCGCTGGCTCTTTTCGCAGTTCTTCAATTCAGTGCGACTCTGGGATTTCATCGAGAACCGGGAAAGCCGGCACGTCCCCAGTACTGAAGATGTCGACATGACAGAGCTTGGGGACCTCTTCATGCACCTGTCTGGAGTGGAGTCGTCAGAACCCTAAGGAGTAGACGGTTACCCCTGCAACTTGGGCTCTGCCGGCCGAGCCTTCCTCAAGCTAGGGTGTGCGGAGTGGCCTTCGCTGCGACCTGAGGTGGTGTGTTGCTTGAATTTGAGTGGGGATGTAGCTGACCTCGGTCTCATCCACTCCATTATTACAGCCGTGGGAGGAGTGAAGGATATAAAATAACCCAACGAGTATATGGAATCGCTACTTCTATAGTTGATCTCTTTAGCTGCACCTCAAGCTCCTCAGGGGGACCGGCTGACCAGCCAGATGGCGTTTTGATTGATTGCTTTTAAAAGCAACCTGGCTCCCGTCCTCCTTGAGCTTTAGCTCCCTAGAAACAGTCCCCGTGCAGATTCCTTTTTCTTAACAAAGGACCTTCCCCCCTATAAAACGATCCTCTCCAGTGGATTTCCCTAGTGTACTTACTGTGTAGTCAAAAACCGTTTCTTGGAAAGCTCTGTATAAATCAACAAGAGGGCACCACACAGCTTAGCATAAACTTGTGCCCTTCAGTGTCCCAGATCAGAGCAGGAGTCCTGTTGCCGTGTGTTCTGTAAACTCCCTGGAAGGAGGGGGCTCTTGAAGTAGCAGGCACCCATTGCTGGTTGGTGTTGGGGCCACGTGCTCCAGGGAAACTCGTCCCCGCCTGTCACCTGTGGGCCTTCCTGGGGCTGTCTTTGGGCTCCCGCCCCAAGGGTAATTTAGCAGAGTTCAGCATGCACACATGCTCTTCTGTGTGGCCCCTGCTCGAAGCCACATGTTCTGTCTGGAAGCCTGGCTTTGATTTGAAATTTTATAAAAAGTTAAATGGCACCTGGCAGTTTCTAGTTCTGACCCGGCAGTCGTCCTGAACAGAACAAGTCATCTGTCGTCAGTGGTGACTTTAATTGAAAGAACATAATTTTGTGAATCAGAACAAATTTGCCCCAACCCTTAATCTATTTTTATAAATAGCTATAGACACCAAATATTTTATAAAATGCATTAAAGTATAGGTAGAAAAAGGTCTGCTCTTACCTGAGTTTAGAGTGCTTGCTTTTTGCATTTTTTATAGTTAACTCTAGTGAAGGGTGCCAGCACAAAGACTGAATTAGGTTCCTTCCCAGTGGAGGCTCTGGGCCTGTTTCCTGCTGCTTGAGTTCTTGTTCCAGGAGGATGAACAAATGGGAGAGTTCAAGCTGTGAGCTCAGTATTACTTTACTTTAAAAGGGAAGAAACAGCCATTAAACCTACATTTAATTTATTTTATTAAAATAACATAATTGAGGAACCATCAGATAACTGTATTTTGTCAGGCGCAATAAAAACAAAATTAAAACCCAAATCATCAAGAAAACCTGTATTCCTGGCTTCCTTGCATACACGTGCTGTGACCGCTGTGACCAAAGAGCAGGGCTGGCCCGGCGGCCCCGCCCCATGGGGGCAGCTCCTGGAAGACGGATTCAGCATGATGGCAGGCTGCTCCCTGAGAGGGCGGAGACTGGGAGGGGCAGGCCAAGTGCCTCTTCCGGAAAACCGTCCCAATGCACTGGGGGCCTCCAAGGAAAGGAAGTGCCCCCGAAGTCAAGGTCCATAGTACCAACGCAGGCTCCTTCAGGCGGCCGTGGTCTCGACAGTCCTGGGGTGTTTGGTGCATTATGTGCAAAACTACCTGTTTGGCGCCACACCGCTAGCTCTGAAGAACAGTCCTTCCCGTGCTAAGCATTCCACATAGGTGCTGATACCCCAAATCCATGTGTCCACATCAGGGCTGGTTTGTCTGCTACCTTCATTTCCCCTCTGAGTGCTTTTTCTTGCCCTAAAAATACTCATTTAGCCAGTAGCTGGAGCCCCAGATCATGTATTGCCAACTGCAGCCACTGTGCATCTGGAGAAGGCTTGGCTCATGAGCATTGGGGGGGAGGGGGAGGGGGGGGCGCTGCAGGGAGGAAGCAGGACAAACCAGCATTGCAAATGGCTTCCTTCTCCCAGGGCCAGAAAGGGTAGAAAAGAAGGCAACATGAAGTTAAGGCCCTGTGAGTAGTCTAGAAGGTCCTTAGCAGCAGCTTCTTCTCTGAAAAGGAGCTCTCTGCCTCCATCAAGAGGGTGCAGAAAGGTGGTGCCTGCTGACTTCCCTTCTCCCCTGGTGGCCTGAGTGCAGGTGCAAAGTCAGCTAGAAGGCTGGCAGTCTAGGGGACGTGGTCAACGTGCAGGCGTTGATGTCCTCAGTGTGGGCCGCCCGGTGCAGGGAGGGCTCCGAAGCACTCCGGTTGATTTTCGGCAGAGAGTGTTGGAGAAGCTCGATGGAAGACAGGATCTAAAGCGAATCAGTGTCATTAGGTGGGCTTGGTGTCGGAGCAGAAGCGGCAGCTTTCAAAGAGGAGTCCAAACACAGGCCCCCACCCCACCTGCAGCATCGGGTGCTGAGCAGGAGCCCTGTCCTAGAGGAAGCCCACACGGCCCACCCTCAGGTCTAACATCAGGAAGTGCGGCTAGAATCCGTTCCGGTGCCCTTGAGCCGAGTCTTACCTGGGGAAAAAGAGGCCTCTCTTCCTTAACCTTCTTCACACAGTCGGCTACAAGCCTCTTCATTGCTTTGGGGCAGTTCTTATATAGCTTACTGAGGTCAGGGGAGGCATAGCCTCGGCCCACCATGAAGATGATCTAAGAGGAAGGAAACGGTTGAGGGACTGCGCAGGGGAACAACAGGGACAGCAGCAGCTTCTAACCCTCCTACTCAGACTGGCTGGAGGCCCAGGGGCCTCCACGGCCGAACCCCGGCCTTCGGCACCAGCACACCTACCTGATCGCGGTTATTGATGTGGGAGTAAGGAAGCTCCCCCGTCATGAGCTCATAGAGCACAATGCCGTAGGAGTAGACATCGGACTGGAAGCTGAACGGGTTGTTATCCTGCATTCGGATCACCTCGGGGGCCTGCAGGGACAAAATGCACGCATTTGTCACCATGCGGGCCCCACACACGTCAGGCGCCAGGCTGCCCCTTCCCCTGGGGGGAGACGGTCCTTTTCCTCCAGTTCTGCACCTCTTCCCACCCCGGTTCACACCAGATCGGGCAGCCCAGTCTCGGGCCCGGCGCCGATGCCTCGGCCGGGTTCTGACCACTAGCCTCCAGGAAACCCCAACTGACGTCACTGAAGGCCTCCCTGAGGTATCTGGACTTTGGGGAAATGTCGAGAAATGCTGTAAGTTTACACGCAGACCTCCGGGGCACCCCCTCCACCCTGCCCTCTGCTAGTGGGAGCCTCGCCTCCTCACCATCCACAGGACGGAGCCAGTGGGTTGTTCGACCTGCTGAGAACCGCTCCAGCGCGACTTTACTGTTGCCAAACCAAAATCTCCGATTTTCACCGTCAGGCCTTCATGGAGAAATATATCTCAATGCTTGTTAAGGACTCTGGTTTCAAAACAACGGTCAATTCTGAACTACTTCCCAAAGGTCTTAAGAGCATTTCTCTGCCCCGCGAACCCGGCCCCAGCCCCCGCCTGCCCCAGGCTGCTTGGCCTGATTTGCTTGGATTTCTGCAGTTTTAAAATGTGCTTCCGAAAGGCTTTTCTTCCAGGAGGCAGGCGGCAGTTGTTCAGGGTGCAAGATGGTCTGGCTGCAGCCAAAAATAAGGCCATTTCCCTGTGCCGCTTCTCCCCATCTCCACATCCACGTGCCAGGTCTCTGGCCTTCTGACCCTCCCGTGTGACACAGGTGCCTTAAGCCCAAAGATTTCCCAGAGAATGGGCTGCCATCTGCGGCTTCTTAGCAGAAGCCAAATGTGATGCCTCACATTTGTGTCTACCTGCTCTGTGCCCTCAAATGACTGAAACGTGAACAGCAATTCAGCATTCACTAAGCACTAAATGTTGTCCAGAGATTTCTCACTAGAACAGATGCCCCTGAGGACTTCAAAACAGAACCATACTCACACCACTTCTGGGTAAAGAGGTCAGGCAGTTTAAGGCTGACCTGTGATCTGCCAATGCCCAGTAATGCACACCACCACCAAATATGTGCTGTCTACTCACTTCCAAAAACCCGTCATTAAAAGGTATCTCATAGGGGCATCTGGGTGGCTCGGTTAAGCATCCGACTTCAGCTCAGGTCATGACCTCACGGTTCCTGAGTTGGAGCCCCGCGTCAGGCTCTGTGCTGACAGCTGGGAGCCTGGAGCCTGCTTCGGATTCTGTGTCTCCTCTCTCTCTGCCCCCTCCCCTGCTTGTGCTCTCTGTCTCTCAAAAATGAATAAATGTTTAAAAAAAAAAAAAAAAGGTATCTCATGCCTCAGACATGTGGCCCTAAGAGGCATGTCCCATAATCCGACTCGATGACTGTTGTGCCTCTCACTGGCCAAGCAGCAGAGTGGGCTGTAGCGCCACACACTCCCTTCCAAGACGCAGGCTGCAGGCCGGAGGCAGATGTGTAAATGTTACGTGTCCTGCCCTGTGGCATGAAAACTCTCCAGTCTTCATTCTCCTTCTACAAAATCTTATTAAGTCTCAGGAAGGGGAAGGGCTGGTTCCACCAGTGAGTGTGACACACTGGTCGCTTTGACAATCCTGCAGCATCTGGCCTGCACCCTTCTGACCAGATACACACAGTCCACACCCTAGAGATGAACATGACAGACAAAAACCCCATTCCTCCAGGTTAAATTTAGTAGCGAGCAGCATAATAAAACTTTTCAAGCATAACCCAAACACGGCTCTCTTGTGGAAAACTTTCCAAAGTCACTTTTACTGAGATAAGCTTTAAAAGTCTCCCTTCTATTTTCCTAAGTCTAGAAATGGAATAACCATCAAAGGATACTGTTGGATTTCATGTCTCTGTGGATGATGTTCTTTGCATGCAAATAGCTGTGAAGGGAAAATAAGTCTATTAAAACCAGTTATCTAAGGGACATGGGTAGAAAGCAGCTTCACATTACGGCTAGGAAGGAAGCCACCTGGCTGCCTGACGCCCAGCGAGGGCCACGTGCAGGGACCGGCCACGTGGGGATGCAGACAGAGCCATGTCACACATTGCCTGGAGGTGAGGTCACAGCACGAACGGGGAGACTCTTCTTTAAGCATCCGTTCTACTCACAAAAGTAATTCTGACGACCCGCAGGCCCATCCCATAATGAATGCCTGAACGAAACGGCCCACCCACCCCACAGTATATTCGGCCACAGAAAAGAATAGAGTGATATGTGCAACAATGTGGATGAACCTCCAAACTGTTATGCTAAGTCGAGTGAGACACAAAGATGAGAGCTCATCTTCTATCTTGACGGCTGTTCTAAGATTACACAGTGGTCAGGCTGCACAACTCCGCATTGTACACATTTAAGGGGTGAATTCTGTTATCTGTGGATTATATCTATAATTTTTTTCTAAAAAGTAATTATTTCTTAAAATGTACAAAATGCAAATTCCATTTGAGGTGTAAAAGCAGGACATGAGGTTTTACATGGCAGCTGCAAGCGTGGCTTTAGCTTAAGCCCCCAGACTTCCAGGGCTGTGAACTCTCCCCCTCTCACGTCAGGAATACCGTGGAGGAAAAGCGTGACACACACCCACCACAGCCCCCTTTCAGAGAGAAATGTGTTCAAGCAGAGACTCAAACAGGTAGTGTTTCATGGAGGTGCGAGGGATGACTTTTAAGCCTCCTCTAAAAGGAAAATAAATTACCCAAAAACCTCTGCTCAGACCCTGGTGTGGAACAGGCCCGCCGCCGAGGGCCACGCCTGAGACCGCGCGCCCACAGAGGGCGGTGCATGGCTGTCCGAGCAGAAGGTGCTGGCTGAGCCCACACTGCCGAGCTTTTGGGAACCTAGGTGAACTCTCCGGGCAGTGGCTCAAACCTGAATCTGAGCCCCAAGGGGAGCAGCCTCAGCTCACGTGACCCGGAGCACACCTGCCTTCGGCCCACTCCAGAGGCTGACTCTCAGCTGTGCAACATCACGGAAATCACTTAAGAGACTTGGCTTTCTCCTAACCCAGGCTCCGATGTAGGGCAAGTTGATGCCTGGACCCCAGACTTCGGAGTCGACAAGCCTTCTACTCACTCCATTCCCTGAGCGGTCTGGCGGGCGATGTCAATCAACTGGAACATCTGGAACTTGGTCTCCTGGACATGCAGGTGTTTGTAGAGGCTGCTGCCCTCGCACCACTGGGTCACAATCGCCAGGTTGTCCTTTGTCATGTACCCCATGAAGAGCAGGATGTTCACATGCCGTGTTTTGCTGGAGGAGGGAGGAGAAAAAAGGGCTCTGAATCTTCCACTGCTGCAAAGAGCTCTACTCTTGCTTTCCCACCGACACTGGATCCCGAGTGTCCTCGACGCCACCATGCTTACCATCTGGGTGGCCGGCAAAGCAAACACACAACCCTGCTGATAACAGAGTTGGGGTTGTGACAAAGGACCCCTCAGTGCTAGCCTTCAGAGAAGACGTTCTCAACAAACACGATTCCTCCCACATGGGGTCACGAGGAACCCTCGCGTCTGGGGAATCCGTCATCATTCACCTTATTCCTACAGGTCGAAATAAGGACTCAAAGGTTTTGAAGCCCAGAATAAAGCAAACTGGCTACAGAGTCCTTGGAAATAAATGTGAAAACAGAACCTATTTCTCACTATCTCAAGCCAAAACCCAAAGAACCTGGGCTACTGTGTGTTCTGTGCCCAGAGGCCCGAAGCACTGGAGGGGGGATACAGTCTTCAAAGGCGGCTCTCCCAAAGGTCTGACAACCCCGTGAGCTGGAAGGCAGCCCCCCATTCCCTGTCACTCGTGAGGAAGGAGTTCCAACCGCAGGGCTCCGCAGCGAGCTCTCACTGACCACCGGTCCCAGCCATCGGCCCTCAGGGACAGGTCTGTGCCATGTGGCCCGCTTTCTCTGCAGCTGACATACCACCACCACCCACGCCCATCCCCTGCCGTCCACAGAGGCTGCAAAGGCCAGCTCTCTACTCACCGCAGGACAGCAACCTCATTCCTGAAGGCCTGGAACTGCTCTGGGGTGGGGTCGACAACCTTTAGAATTTTTACTGCAACATCTCCTGCAAATTATATCAGTACAATCAGCTGAGTGACCTTACTTTGTTATTTTTCTGAGAGAGAGAGTGAATCACTAATTCAGACATCGTGTACCTACACAAATGGAACAAAGAGGCAAACTTCCAATACATTATACTACTATCTTTTAATACCACCACACAGGCCTTGCATGGGTTTGGCTTAAACTCTTCCTAGCAAGCCCGGCATCCCCTGTGCCTGGAGAATAGGGGGAAACCTGGGCCTGGGAGGGCGGCACCAGCCGGTGAACTGGGCAGGCCCGGCAGACCCGGGAGTTTTGGGGCCAGAAGGCTGGTGCCAGCAAACAGTCCATTTAGCAAGCAGCTGATGCCAAACTCAGCAGCCACATTCTAATGAGACCCGAGATGGTCCCTTGTACACAAAGATATGTATCGAAATTAAGCTCCTTTGCCTTTAATACCATTAAGAAGCAATCCTAATGATTAATGTTGATTGCTTACTCTGCCCAGGCACCTCGTGTGCCTGTCTTCACGGGCACTCACCTTTAATCCTCATAGTTGCCCTGTGATGTAAATATGGTTATCCTCATTTTACAGGCAACAGAGAAGCTTCGTCACCTGCCCAAGGTCATTTAACCATAACACAAAAGTGCTGGAGCCAGGATTAGAACCCCCCATCTGACTCCAATGGCTGTCTTCCTACCTTCCATACGGACAACAGACGGTCAGTCACTATGAGCCTCTAAATAACCTGAGAAACATCCAGAGATTAACTCTACTTTATATGTGCTACTGATTTAGAAGGCACTTTCAGAAATGTTTCTACACTATAATGGTAATTTTTAATAAATTACATGAAGCCTATTAGGACCTCAGATTTTTTTGGTAAATGAATTTATCAAAACATAGCCTTCTGGTTATCAAATAAAGGAGGAACTGGCTGAGGGCACCCCCCACTTACCAAGTGTGCCCCCTTGGCAGCACCCTGCGCAGCCACTGTTGGAGCGTTCCTCACTTCACCTTTGTACCAACTGGTAAGGAGATGGGTGGTTTTTTTTAATTTTTACTATTATTTTTAGTCTGAGAAAGCACACATCCACACAAGTGGGGCGGGGGGGAAGGGGGAGGCGGGCAGATCCCACGACCCTAGGATCATGCATGACCTGAGCCAAAATCAAGAATCAGATGCTCAACAGACGGAGCCCACCCAGGTGCCCCAAAGAGATGGTTCTTAAGGCAGGTCCCGAACTGTTGCCTGTGGTCATCTCTGGTTTTATCATCTAAAGCTAAAGTCCCCACTTCACAGTAGGGGCTCGTCCGATCCACTGGCACATGTATTTACCAAGGGCCCAGGGCTGCCTCCAAAGGTGCTGCTGACTTTGGATGGGAGACGCATTCTACAGTCAGAGCTGCCTTCTATCCAGCAAGATGAGCTCGTAAACCACGCAGCCCCACCTAACGTTCCTTCTGACTAAGCAGGGTAAGAGTCTCCTGCAGAGCTGCTCATTCTGGAGCTGTCTGAGCCAAGATAAGAATGCTGGGGGCAGGGACAAAGGAGACTAAATCTGTTTGCAGAGAAGATGTAGAAAGGTTTTCTGAAACAAACAGGATATAAGCCAAGAGAAGGAATTTACTAAATGGGGCAGGCTGTTCCAAACTACATACATGAGGAACAAAGGGAAGGGAAGGGGGAAATGGGGGCTGAGTGGGGAGCTCCAGGGTTTGATCTGGGCCCCCTGCAGGCGAGGACGGAGGCCAGGGAGGAAGGAGTCCTGCCCCAAGAGCCCTACTTCTGCAGACCAGACACAGGGACAGTGGCGACAGTGGGGAAAGAAAGGAGGGGATGGAGACAATAAACCCCAGCCAAGTGGGCTGATCTGACATGGCGGTCACCTGAGTGGTGGGCGGGGCCAGGGGACAATGCTGGCGGCCCAGGCACTGGACAAGGCTGGAAAGGGAGGGACAGGTCGGTGTGTGTGGAGGAAGGCTTGGGGAGATGTTGGATGGGCCCTTAGGATGGTTTGCTCCTTGGGACCTTATTCCATGAGCCCAGTTTTACAAGACCTTCCCTTTTGTACAGCTCTCCAAGGGGCGTGTTCACGTTGTCACTGAACTCACCTTCTGTGTCACCCATTTTGGACCAGATCATAATGTAATCTCAGAGCCTGGAAGAGTCACCAGCAACCAAAGCCCACTTACAGTGACTCATTCTGACCTTGCAGTCAGCTGAATGTCCTCCACCTCCAGCCTCTACTCTCTGGCCCAGTGAGCAGGGCTTATTATCCCTGTTCAGAGTTCACAGTCTCTCCGTTCCATCACCAGTGCCAGTTCAAATCCTACTACCCAGATCTGCACCACAACTCCACGTGAGGCATACGCCATACCCGCACCTTCCTGCAGGCCACAGGTGGGAAGATTGAACAGGGATGAACCACAGTCAGAGCCCCTACGACACCTGCAAGGACGCATCTGCCTTCCTGCTCACTGTCAGCAGTTAAGATAACCGAGTATACGTGCAATTTCTCACTGAAACCCAGAGACTGTACACCACAGCATTCCCTCGCTTTCATGCTAATACACCAAGCACTGCCATGACAGGAATTCACTCTGCTAGGAGCAATGGCCAAACGTTATAGGGAAGTGGATTTCAACTGCTATAAAAAACGGTTTTCTACTAGTCGGACTGCCCTGAACTGGAACCATTTCTCCAGTAACCAGCTCCCTGGCATTCCGAATTTCAGACTAAGTCTGGCCATGTCTCCGGAAGGTCCTGCACAATCTGAGACCCTATTTTGCCCAAAAATGATATCCAAAGTCTTTACAGGGCCCTGCCACTCTCCAGCCCTGGACTTCACTCCTATGAACCTCCCTGAGTTCCTCAAACAGGTCAGGTGCACGGCCCCGTTCACAGCCCCCACTGCTGCTTTCCCCAGGCATCCCCACTCTCAAGCATCACGCAAATGCTGCTTCCTCAGCAGAATCCCTCCCTACCAGGGACTGCCACTCCATACCTGCTTTCTCCTTTTTCCTCTTAGCAACTCTAACACACTAGACACTTTACTTGATTACTGTCCCCACCAGAAAAGGAACTCTGTAAGAGAAAGAATTTTCATCTGTTTTGTTCACTGCTTCACTTGTAGCAGCTAGAAGAATGCTTGGTATTAGAAGAATGTTCAGGAAACACCAATAAAGAAATGAATGAATTCTAAGGTGTAACCATCAGCGAGGCATGTTATGAATTAACAAGCTGTCTCAGGCTCTGGAGTGGAGTGGGGACAGCCTCTGGCACGGAATATTAGGGACCCAGCTGCTCCCAGCACAGGTCAAGGAAGCTGAGACTCAGTACCCAGCCTGCAGCCTCCAGGTGTGCACAATTAGGTCTGGACCCAAAACAAAGGCTGCTCTCCACCTTGGCCTGGCAGTCCTCAGGACCAAGTACACCATTCAAGTCCACCACTCTAGCACTCCACGCAACAGACATTTAGTGATACTGCTTAGTACTAATCTCTTCTTTTGAACATGTTTCTTAGAGGAGGATAAAAAACTGTATAGTATTGAGGCGCTGGGTGTCTCAGTGGGTTAAGCCTCTGACTCTTGATTTCAGCTCAGGTCATGATCTCGCAGTTTGTGGGATTGAGCCCTGCACTGAGCCAGCACAGAGCCTGCTTGGGATTCTCTCTCTCCCTCTCTCTCTAACCCTTCCCTGCTTGAGCTGTTTTTCTATCTCTCAAACTAAATAAATAAATATTTTAAAAACTTTTTTTAAATAGTATTAACCTTTCTTTTCCTTCTGGAATTACCTGGCGATCTTACCACATATAGAAAGTGGTATCTATTTCCTTTAGCAAGTAATATAAATGACAAAGGTAAATGGCCAGGGAATATTTTATGGATGGTAGTCCAAAACAATTACACAATGCAGTTTTGTTTTGTTTTGTTTAAGTTAGTTAGTTTATTTTGAGAGAGAGTACGAACTTGAGCCAAGGAGGAGTAGAGAGAGGTGGAGAGAAAAGAATCCCAAGCAAGTCCCATGTCGTCAACACAAAGCTGGATGTGGGGCTCGAACCCACAGTGAGATCATGACCCGAGCCAAAATCCAGAGTCAGATGCTTATTTTTCATTACACCAGAACTTCTTACTTTTCCTTCATAGTAAAGTCAGAGGTAAATGCAGAAATAAGTTAAGACATATTCCTGTTGGTGATGTTTTTAATAAGATAATAAGTTGCTGTCTCAGCTACCACTGAAGAAGAAAACTATTATCAGTTGGTAAATCTAGAATGTTTTTACCTTTTAAACACCTGTTTCTTATTTTAACCATTTAGGGTTGTCTAAAACCTATTATATACACCCCTGCTTTCTAGAACAGAATAGAATGAACACCACTTCTGTTCTTCTGATGACCCCAAGTAACCCGCAGCATTAGGATGGGATGGGGAACCACACGTGGGTCCCACCAGGTTGGTAGCCTCATACTAAGCAGCCCAAGCCCGAGAGGCTTGGTGCCTTCTCTGCTTGCCGTCAGGGACTGTTCCGGCTGCCATCACCACTACTGTCTGTGTCCCTTTCAATGTGTTGTTTATAATGTGCAGAGGCTGGCAAATCAGAGCCCAAGTTCATGCTGTGTGTGCGTGCCCCAGGGCGGCCTCCTCACCTACTTAACACGAAGTAAGTGAGCTTTAGTTCATGGACGTGAGGTCTCCAACTTGGCTGCTCTCAGATTCTTTGTCTACTTTCACAGCTGCTAGGCAGAAGCAAAACTTTTTAAATTACCACAATCGTAATTTTTAAGAAACTGATTAAACATTATACATAACGTACACAGGAAGCAGGAAAGCAGCAACAACACACAAACGCAAAGTACAGCATGAGCAATCCAGAAATTATGGTTCCCCTGACCCTATCGTTTTATTTCTTCATTCACAGACCATGGCTTGCTTTCTGACACAAAAGTCCACTGCTCCTCACTCCTATGACCTATGACTTTATCTTAGTAAAAACTTGAGTCTTTAAAATATTAGACATGTTATCTACATTCTAATGGAAGTAACACTATCAAATAACATCTCCTTACCATAGTCCAAAAGCTCGGAGAATCTAGAGAAAACAGAAGCTCACAGGCAGTACTGTGCCGAATGTAACAAATGCTTTGAAAAATTATGAATCACCCCCCCTAAAGTGCTTAAGTGCTTTTTAGGAAGAAACTTAAATTTGAGCACACCTTATCTACATTTATTGGCTTTCAGCTTATGGTTTAAAATGTGGTATAAAAATGATTAAGTGCTCCTAATGGAAGCATTAAAAGCAATATTCACTCCTCCATCTCCTAGAATTACTAGCAGCTATGTCTCAGATACAAGCACTCTGTCCCACAAAACTGTCTTCTCCTTTCATAGGTCTACACCACCAAAATCAAAGCTTTCGCACAGCAAAGAAACTATCAATAAAAAGAAAACCTACCGAATGGGAGAAGGTATTCACAAATGTGATAAGGGGTTAATATTCAAAATATACGAAGAACTCACACAACTCAAAACACCAAAAGGACAATCTGATTTAAAAATGGACAGAGCATCAGGGGCACCTGGGGGGCTCAGTCAGTTAATCATCAGACCCCGGCTCAGGACATGATCTCACGGTTCAAGGCTTTGAGCCCCACATCGGGCTCTGTGCTGACAGTGAAGAGCCTAAAGCCTGCTTCAGATTCTGTTTCTCCCTCTCTCTCTCTGCCCCTCCCCCACTCACACTCTGTCTCTCATTCTCTCTCTCAGAAATAAACATATATTAAAAAATTTTTGTAAAATGGACAGAGGATCCGAACAGACTTTTCTCCAAAGAAGATACACAATAGGCTAACAGGTACATGAAAAGGTGCCCAATATCACTAGGTATCAGGAAAATGCAGATCAAAACCACAAATGGGGTATTACCTCACACCTGTCAGAACGGCTGGTATCAAAAAGATAAGTGTTGGTGAGGATGTGGGATAAAAGGAGCCCCCGTACACAGTTTATAGGCATGAAAATTGTGCAGCCACTATGGAAAACAGTACAGAGGTTCCTCAAAAGTTTAAGATGAAGGGGCACCTGCCTGGGTGGCTCAGTCGGTTAAGCGTCCAACTCTTCATTTTGGTTCAGGTCATGATCTCACTGTTCATGCGTTTAACTTGCACACTGGGTGCTGCAGTGAGTGCAGAGCCTACTTGGGATTCTCTCTCCCCCTCAATCTGCCCCTCCCCTACTTGCATGCACATCTTCTCTTTCTCTCTCTCAAAATAAATAAATAAACTGAAAAAATTAAAAGTAGAACCATAAGATCCAGTAATTACACAGTAGGTATTTACACAAAGAAGATGAAAACACTAACTCGAAAAGATACCTGCACTCCCATGTTTACAGCAGCATTATTTACAACAGCCAAGGGACGAAAGCCACTTAAGTGTCTATTAATAGATAAATAAAGAAGATGTGGTATTTTACACAGTGGTACATTATGCATCCATTTAAAAAACCCCTGAGATCTGGCCATTTACAACAACATGGATGTAGGGCCTAGAGGGCATGATGCTAAGTGAAATGTCAGAGAAAGACAAATTCCATATGATATCTCTTAAGTGTGGAATCTAAAAACAGTGTACAAACAACAACAAAAAAAGCAGAAGCTGACTCATAAATACAGAGAACTGGTGGTTGCCCGGGGTGGGGTGGCAGAGGGGACGGCATGGGCCAAAGCGGCAAAGAGGTGAAGGGGATTAAGAAGTACAAACTTCCAGTTATAAAGTCAGTCTTGGGGGTTAAAAACACAGCATTGGGAATATAGTCAATAATGTCCTAATAATACTGTATGGTGACAGACGGTAACTGTGCTTAGTGTTGTGAGCATCACGTACAGATGTTTCAAATCACTAAGTTGTACACTTGAAATTAATATAACAATGTATGTCAACTACATGTCAATAATAAAAGACTTTAAACTGTTTTCTTTTCTAAGGGAATTGCCAAGATATTTATGACACCTATTTGGGAAATATTTTGCAATAACATAAGGTCTCTGTGGCCCAGGAGGCATGCCGGTAGCACATTAGATACAATTTTCAAAGGAAAAGGAATCCGATATTCACTACTGCACCAGTCTCCTTGGAGAAGGAGCAAGCTGCCAGATGATCAGTTACAGGGGGCAAACCCATGTATTAATTAACATAAGGGACTCAAAAGGTGGGGGATTTCTCAATTTTCAACACCTTGAATTTTAATGCTCCATTCATGTGACGCTCTTAATTTCTCTCAATCTCTGCCCCTTTATATATAAAGATAAATATGATACCATCCAAACCAGAAATAGAGCTACCTGGTCATTTTAGGGGTTTGTTTTGTTGTTATTCTTGTTGTG
The DNA here is from genome assembly GCF_003009895.1 of Hyaena hyaena. Lineage (NCBI taxonomy): Eukaryota > Metazoa > Chordata > Mammalia > Carnivora > Hyaenidae > Hyaena > Hyaena hyaena. The sequence continues at coordinate 1,053,613 of NW_024080688.1, read as the reverse complement.
CCTGCTTCATTAAAATCTGAATTTAGAAGGAAGCCTCTTTGGGAACATGTAGCATTTTCAAGAAAGTATCCCCTATACTTGCTAACATCCCAAAGCCAGAGGCATTAAAAATCTGAGGGAGAAATGTTAAGTATGTTGCTAAAATACACAAGCTGTGGCTATAGATATTACAACAGTGCATTTCTTCCAAGTGACAAAGTGTTTCTATTACAATAAGAACACTCTACATAGACTTAAGAATTAAGTCTGTGCATTCTCTCTTTGATAGGGATTCCCACAAACCAACCCAGGACAGAGTACAAAGAACCTGTTTCGGGAGGCTCCTCGCTTGCCTGTGCTCAACTGTTGACCATGGGCATGTTATTTGCCCTCTTGGGACCTCAGTTTTCTGCAGGCAAATCTCTAAGGTTCTTTCCAACTTTACATCTCTAGAATCCACGCTCCCCTCAGAGCAGCAGACTCTTAACCCACTTAAGAACTTCAAAGCACACCCCCTGTGTAGTCTGTAATCAGCTCCTGACATCTGACTCTCGTGCTCAACCTCTTATTCACCAATTTCTAATTATCCTAGAAACCATTTCATACCAATTATAGCATCACCGAATAGGAAAAGAATGCTCTGAGATGTCACTGAGATATTAAGTTCAATCTTCAGATGTAATCAAGTATTCCTGGAGTACACTGTAGCCACACAGCACAGTGAACTTTATCTCCTTGGCCATCTCTTGACCAAAACCTGCCTTCAGCCTAGGCCTTGCAATAACAGGAGGGCCCCATACTTACCATGCCACTTGCCCTTGTACACCGTTCCAAAGGAGCCTGATCCAATCCGAGTGGAGAGCATCACTTCGCTGGCTTCTATTTCCCAGTAATAGCTTGAATCTCTCTGTCCCCGAGGCCTCTGAAACCAGCAGAGATCATTAACACACTCCATGGAATGGTAAAGCTCTGTTAACAATGGTGTCAAAGAAAAGTCAACCCAACTTCACCCACTCCCCTATCTTTTAAAGACAGACATTAACTGTAATTCCAATTTCAATATTTTGAGAAAAACACTGTTTTAGTTGTGCCCCGCCTTACAGCAAGTCAACAAATTTTCCAACACAAGCATCCCCAAAATGGCACTGGCATTTTTAATATCCTTCATTCAATGTTTTACTACAGCTCCCCCAACCACACCAAATTAAAAGTACTCTCATTTCTGACTAGGTTCTTCTCAGTGAACCCTAACATGCAGGAGGTACTAGAAGCCAAACTCACAATTTTGTTTTTCTCCTGGGTCCCGGATCCTGGTGCGCGCTCTCTCTGTGCTGGCACAGGGGTTTTGGGCTGTGACCAGCCCGTCGGGCTCAGATTGTTAGGGCTGCTGGACAAGGCTGAAGGCGAGGCTTAATAGACAAGACAAACAGAATCCACACATGGATAAGCCAACAGAAGATACACAGCGTAAAGAGAAAGAGCCCATTACTATTTGCTACATAACTTTGGACAAGTACCTGATTCACTGTGGCTTCGAATTGCATCCTGAAAAAGAAAAGGAAAGCTGGTCAATTTCTGCACCAGAAAAGATGTTCTCTGGGGGAAGGAAAGGGGATGAGAATTGCAGAAACAAAGTAGATTATAAAACCTCTAAACTACAAAAGGTCTAATTACATACTCTAACTTGCTTTGATTAAATTTACCTAATTTCAATGGTCAATTAATTCTAAGATTATCGTCAATTATTATGACTGATACTAGCTTTTCATATACCACATTCTTTTGGAATGGGAATCACTTTTTCTCAGAAAAAAAGCAACACATACATAGCAAAGTGATACTCATTAAGGAATGCTAGCAAAGTTACTATCAACTGATAGCTTTCCAATAATTGAGGCTCTTGTCCACTAAGGCTCAAAACAACAAAAAACCCAAAAACAAAAAACAAAACTTGGGGATTAGGTAGCAAGCCCACTCTCACTCCTCTAAGAATTTGGGGCACAGTGATCAGAGCTGGATTTGTTAAGGGTAAGCACCACAACTACAAAACTTAATCGAAGCCTAAAATCATGAAATGCTGAAAGGACCATAAATCCCCTAGTCCAAAATCTACATTTTACATATAAGAAAACACATATATATTATATTAAAAAAAAAAAAAAAAAAAAAAAGACTTGGCCAAGATTACACCAGTAGGTGGCAGAAATAGAACCAGAAACCATCACCCATGAATCTTACCGCTGAGCTCACTCATCACAAAATGCTCCTGAAACCTGACAGGGTAAGTCAGGTTTCTGAAATTAGTTACATTCTGCTCAGGTCTTGAAAAGTCAAAAACTACCTTTAGAACTTACTAGAAACTGTTTGGGTAGAACAGTTTAAATCACAAGGCCTTCCATAAGACCTAAATACTAATTTTATAAACCCTCACTTGGAATATACAAGTCATTATTATACAAAACCACTGGGCCTCCATATCCTCAAAAAGGATATTTTTCTAGGAAACCTACTCTCTATTTTACGTAACCACAATAAAGTAAAGATACTTTTTTTCACAGAACTATTAACAGAATGTTTCTACTCCATAACATTTTTAAGAGATAAAAAGTGCCCTAGGGGCACCAGGGTGGCTCAGTTGGTGGCCGCGGTCATAATCTCGCGGTTTGTGGGTTCGAGCCTGGTGTTGCGCTCTGTGCTGACAGCCGGGAGCCTGAAGCCTGCTTCGGATCCTGTGTCTGTCTGTCTCTCTCTCTGTCCTCCCCCCTCTCAAAATAAATAAACATTAAAAAAAAAAAAAAAGATAAAAAGTATCCTAAACCAAGCTGCCCCTCCCCCTACCTCTGGCCACCCCACCCAAGCAATAAAGCCTGGTTCTGGGGTCCCCAAACCTGGCCAATCTTCAGAATCCCCTGGAGAGGTGTTTAAGAATACAGATTCCTCCTCCTCCCAACTAGGACGGAAGAAGCATTTCTGGGAGGGAAGGTCGGAAGCCCAGGAATCTCTGTCTTTAAGTAGACAGGATGACTGCCAGTTGGCAAAACAATGGCCAAAAATAACGAGAATTTCAGTAGAATATTCAGCAGCTATCGCTTTTTTATCCAAATAATCTATTCTTTGTTTTTAGGCAAACCACAGCACAACGTATTTTTACTAAGCAAAATCACATTCCCGTGCACTATGATTTCTTTCTTAATGTCAGCAATTTTCTTCCCTGTATCCATTATATACCTCATATTATACTGTGTGCTAATTTCTATAGCTGGATTTATCCTAGAAAGAGCTTTTAAATAGTTTAAACAAAGAATATGTACTTTTAAAAAGCGTGATAAAAAAGGAACCAAAACTTGCTCGGCCTCTAAAGTATGAAGAGAATTAACATAGTGCCAGTTATTTTATAATAAAAATTCATGAATTTTCACTTTCAGTGTCCCAAGTATTAGGGTGTTTACACAGAAACAAATCCTATAACAGAAGTCACTAGGACATTACTGTATTGTCAGGGCTAACCGTGATCAAAGAGAAATAACGAAATTCACAGCTACATGCACATGACCTCCTCCCAATAATCAATCCTATGATATTCAAAATGCCCCCCAAATGGCCAGTTCAGACTCCACATTCAGAAGCCAACATTTTTGTTGAGCCCCTGCTACCTCTGATGGGAGGACAAGTGATGGAAAGTGATTCAAGTTCTGAGTGAGGTAAAGCTGTACCTCAGGTGGAAGGTGTCCCTGAGGTTTTCCAAGGAACAATTCATAATCAGAAAGAGAACACAGTGGTCTCTGATGAGCTTTTAACAAAAGATCCTTGGGGCATCGCAAGTAAACTGACATACCTGGTTCTAAACGAGGTATAAATACAACAGTGATGCTCTAAGCACCAACTAAGTAAATCTAGCATTAGTTTTGGTTGAAATTCATTTTTTGAAAAAACGTTCATACTCTTAGCCTCAAAATCTCACTTGAGAAACGTCTTTCACCAGTCAGCAATCCCACATACAGTATGTTTTTTCTTAACTCCTCTATACTCTAGAGTCAAAAAAGAAAGCAGGAAAACAAGTCTGGCAAGAAATATATTAACTTAGTGATTGTTTCATTTCTGATAGGCTACTGTCTGACAGTCTTAGCAATCCTGTTAATTTACAAGAAAGCAAAGGCATGAAGAAGAATACCTACTCTTCCCCTCAAACAAAATCGTCTGGACCACGCCCTGGGAGAAGCATTCAGGCTGTTATTCTAGTCCAAAGCAATGAGAAATAAAGAAGAATAAAGAACAAAGGAAGTATTTTAAGTGTATTCAGTTGTTATTAAAGACGAATTAGAAAGCAAAGCAAATAAATAGAACATACCAAAAAGCCAAGAAAAGTAAAAGCAGTTTGAAAACACTATGCTTTGGGTACTTTTACACCTCCCTAAATAACCTGCTTGGTAAATCCAATGACTTCACCCTTTTATTTCTAAATAAAATCACTTAAAGTCTCTAAGAGAGTTTGCAGTTCTCCATCACTATTATTTTCTTTTCCACACCAAAATGAAACTACTCTTTATATTAGCTCATTCACTAGTTCACTGACATCCTATTCAAATCTCAAATGGAAAGGAGTTCAAATGTTACTATTTCTTTAGGGGATTTTAGGTCTCCACTTGAATGGTATGCCAGTTGGATTATTCAGCCAGTCTAAAGATACAGTGCTTAAAAAATAAATTCAAAAATTCCAAGGTCCTGAGAAAGTGCAGTAACATTCTTTATCATGTCTGACATCCCAAACTCTCTAACACAACAGTCAACCCCACCCCAGTAACAGACTGATATACCTCACCACCCACAAAGGGGCCCTATTACCTCAATCATCCTGCTGTCCACAGGCAGGGTGGTGCTGACCATGTGGACATTAGGTGTGGATGTTGACCTCTGCCTCTGGGAGAGAGAACCTTCAGAGGAAGGGCTGGAGGAGTTGAACGTGAAGGCGTGGGGTGTGGAGTATCTGTGCTGGGAACTTGGCGAGGAAGAAAAAGAAAACTCCATGAATGACATGCAGGCCTCCTCACTGTAAAATCTTTCAACTACTTACTTCATTAAGATGCTCAGGGGAAAATCCTACTTGTACTAAAACCCTGGACAAAATGTTCCTTTCTTTCAAGAGGCACTACTCAAAATTTTTCTTCTGTCTACGTGCTTCTGCATGCAAAGTTTTAAAAAGGGAATAATACACATGCTTGGAATTCATATGAAAATAATACATTTTAAGTTGTCTTCTTTTCAATAGATCACCTCTACAGAATACTTCAAATTTTTAGACCATCTCTAGGAAAGAACAGACTAACATTTGCCAACTATGCCATCAACTACCAACCGAGATGGAACTTGCCCAGTGCAGAGACTGATGTAGAGAGCTTGAAGGAAGCATCTTAAGACAGTTACACTACTGAGCATGTCTGCAAAAAGGCCAACATTTTAGCTACTATGCTCCCTCTCCCCACTTAACCAGCTCTAAAAGTCAGCTAATGTGAATTCAGTTTTCAGGATGCCAACACACAACTGTGAAATGAATCACTGGCCTCTTCCAGTCAAGCCCACTCCCCTGTCAACCACACTGGGAACACGCAGCAAGTCTAACATTTTCATTATTTGCTCTACAAATTATTTTGAGTTTTGTCCAGATTCAAGTAACACCACGCATGAATTTAAGGCATAAAAGGCTAGTTTTTGTATGAGAAATTGTTCTATGGCCTTGAAAAATGGCCTTCCCAGGAATTCAATACTTATGCCTTCAGAAGCTTGTCTTCTAATAATAAAATCTTCAGAAGCAAGTACACTTTCTGATCAGACTTGCTTTTGAAGAGAAAAACAGGAAATTTCAAGAAAAATAAGTCATATGCAAATGTATATCCAGATATTTTAATACAAATTCCTTGTTCTGATATGCTGCCTTTAACAATTTCCATGGTAGTTTTTAAAAGATCATTAAATGTTATTCAACTATATGTACATTAAAATCAGATATTTTGACGAAGATGTAGATTTTATTTTAGGTTCCAAATTCATGTGTAATATTGAACAAGACATGTGAACTCAACAAAGCTCTAACTTAAAAGCAGGAGAGCAGAATAAAGACAAGTTATATGCAAACTCACAGGCATATTACAAAGGATATTTATATTAAAAATCTAATTAGACTATTTTTAAAGATTTCAGTCTATAAAATACCACAGTTTTAGCAATGCAAGACCATAATTAGCATTTCAAAGTTAGGAGTTTTATTTTTCATGGATCACCGTATATAGTTTTGGGACCTTTCCTTTAAAGCACAACTTACTACATGCTGGGGAAGTTTTAGGAAATTTTAGACTAAAATCTGAAGGTCTTTACAATGTGATGAGATATTAAGGGATATGCTATAATAACAGAAGAATACTGCAGTCAGAGCCACTTTTCAGAATATAAAAGCTATAGGACTACATTTTGCTCTAACACCAGTATTAAGTTCCACAGAAATAGTAAAGTGTTTACACAGGGAGAGAAGGGAATGCAAAGGAACACTTTTGTATTCAGGCTCTCAATCCCACGTGCCCCAATGTAATTTTCCAAAGAAAAGCTGTAAGTAAAAAAAATTACCTAACAGGCATCCGGGAAACAGACTCTCGCATCCGACGCATTGTCAAAGAAGGCAGTGCTGGGACCCCGCTATCACCAATAGGAGAATTTGGGAACAATCTACGTGAAATCAGATGAAGACTGGTTTATTAGAATTGCAGTAATTTTACAGAGTCAAATTGCCTTGCCTTGCAATCCTTGCAAACAGCGACTCAAATTAAACATTTTCTAGTCACATTTTCCTATACCATTTTAGGCTATACAGAGTAAAGGGACTACCAACCCAAATAACTGGGTTTGAATGAGTAAAGAATGTGAACAATATTGACCTGCCAATGAACATATAGGCTCTCGTGTGCATTTCTGAACTTTTTTTTTTTAAGGAGGGGAGAGAGAGAGAAAGAGCAAGCACAAGTAGTAGAGGAGCAGAGGGAGAAGGAGAGAGAGAGAATCCCAAGCAGGCTCCACGTTGTCAGCATAGAGTCTGACATGGGGCTTGATCTTACGACTGGGAGATCATGACCTGAACGGAATCAGACATCAGATGCTTAACCACAGAGCCACCCAGGTGCCCCTGTGCATTTCTAAAAAGCACTGGTCCAATATCCCACTATTATCAAAATAATGTTTTTTTAAAATTCTATAGTAGGGTGCATTATAACCTAAATCACACAGAAGCTTTTCTGGAAATGTTCTATCTTGAAAACACATAGGTGAAAAGACTGACTATGAAAAATAAATGTCACTCAGCACCAAATATCATAAATAAGAGGAAAAGAGATGACAGCATTAACTGGGCATCTTCTTTCCACCGCATGAGCACTTGAGCTCAGCACCTTCACATGTCAACTCACCCTTACGAGAGCCTTGCAAGAAAGGTAATACCCTTTCCTCATGTGAGTGAACCAAGGCTCTGCGGTGGTTACGGTTAGTTATGGGAACACCGAGACTCTCACCTGCATCTGCTAAGCTCCAAGCTTGTGCCAGTTAGGCTACACAAGCAAAAGGAACGTGACTACTACGAAAGCTTTCAAAAAAGGTGTTCCCATCATGGATCAATGATTATATTCCCTTTTTCTAGTACTCTCAAAAAGGGATACAACTTTAGGACTTTTCATGTACTTTCAATTTAAATCTTACTAAAATATACTTTGTTTATATGAAATTTATTTTGGTAACTGGTTTGTTACCAAATCCTGAGGGATAGAAGTACCTTTTGAGGTTTTATACTTATATCATTTTTTTTAGGTTTATTTATTTATTTTGAGAGAGAGGGAGAGCACAAGCAGAGGAGAGGCGGGGGGGGTGGGGAGAGAGAGAGNAGGGAGAGGGAGAGGGGGAGAGAGAGAGAGAGAGAGAGAGAGAGAGAGAGAGAGAGAGAGAGAGAGAGCATCCCAAGCAGGCATAGTCCACACTGTCAGCGCAGAGCCCAATGTGGGATTTGAACTCACAAAAAGTGAGATCATGACATGAGCTGAAATCAAGAGTCAGATGCTCAACCAACGGATCCACCTACACGCCCCTACATTTATATCATTTTAAGACTAAAGTCTCCAGTTTGAGGTGAAGACAACAGCACCAACTATGCTTTCTGCTCCTTCTCAACAAAGGTTTAACATCATTTAACAAAATAAAGAGTTGTGCCTGCCAATAACCTAACAGATGATACTATTAAGAGAGAAAAGCAAAGTCTTTTGGTTTTCTCATCCTCTTGCGCTTTGCCTCACTAAGTCATAGTACGCCAATCTTTATTTGACAGACAGCACTCTCGTCTGCTCGCTTCAGAGCTGTGCCACACTAAACTCCCTGCTTTCACAACTGTCACGCTGCCAGAGTAGATGGTTTCCAGATCATGACAATTCACTGAATAAGTCCAAACCCCAGACTTGTTGGTCAAATATACAATAATACCTTCAAAAGAGTTTACACCTCCCCACTTGCTTAGATTCTTTGAGAAAAGAATGATGCCTTACAAGAGTTGTCTGATATTACTCCAGTCCACACACATAGTAGGTACTTTGGTGCTACAGTGTTCATGAAATTTGTAGCCACAAGTCTGACATCGAAATCCATTGAGCAGGAACTTCTGACAGATGTCACAGAAGGCAAGCTTCAGGAAGGTCTTCCGAGCCTGGAAGAGGTGTAAATAAATGAAAGATGACAAAAGACAAAACAATTTCCCTGTGGGTCCCCAACAGACCTCATAGAATGAAGAATCACACTTCCAACAGGGACTTTTATAAAAAAGAATCATACTTCCAAAATTTGTAAAATTCATGCCTAGAAACTAAAGTATATTTGTGACTAATTAAACCTAAATTTCCTTACTGTAAATAACGGCAAAACAACAGGTTTAGATAATCCAACAATACATATGCTTTTGCTTATTACCTCTGAGGAGGTCCAATTATGACAGCTAGAGCACCCAACACACCACAAAAAGAAAAGAGCTCCGCAACTTACAAAGTTGTGTGTTGTGAGGGGAACGTGATCCAGGAAATCTACTTGAAGTTCTTCTCCAATCAATGAGGTGGCATCGGTATTCCAATCTAAACGTGCTTTTTTACTAAAGAGGATTTTTAAAAAACATATATAAAAGGGATATATTTAAATAAGACTTCAATGCCAATAATAACAGCTACCATTTATCTCATACTACATAAACATAAAACTTAATCCCAGACAATACTAACTCATTTAACTCATACAACAAGCTATGAAGTGTGCATTTTATCCTCATCTTAAAAATGAGAGAATTGGGGCCTTAAGAAAGTAAGTTGCTCAAGGCTACACACCGAGTATAAGGGCCTATGCTGGAGTCCAGCTGAGCTTGTACTCTTAGAATAAAGTTTTGGGTTTTCTTGTTGTTGTTTATCTATTTTGAGAGCGAGAGAGAGCGCACGCTGGGGAGGGGCAGAGAGAGAGAATCCCAAGCAGGCTCCATGCTGTCAGCACAGAGCCTGACATAGGACTCAGTGGGGCTCAATCCCACGAACTGTGAGATCATGACCTGAGCCAAAATCAAGAATCAGACGCTTAATCAACTGAGCCCCCCAGGTGCCCCAGAATATTTTAAAATAATGAACAATCTCATGATAAAGTAAATATACAATAAATTGGACTTGGTGACCTTAAAATTCTATAAGAGTCCAAAAATACTAAAGTGGGGTATAAACATTGCTGTAATAGTAAAATTTAACCTTCAGTAGCCTACTTCAGTCTAGCAGATACAATTACAAAGGAATCACAAATGAAATGCACTTTTCTATTAATAATAGGCTCACACCTGTAGAGTTGTTTGCAAGGTCTATAAATGTAAGGTGACGGGGGACTTAACTGCCTTAACATTTACTCTGATACCATTCTTTCTGTCTGTGCCTAGAGCAAATAACACAGAAAAATGTATACACTGAAGTAAAAAGTTTCAAAAAGAAAAAAAAGCAGCAGCTCCTTTCTCATGTCTTGTGTAGTCCATCAAGCCCACTTTCTAGAAAAGAATATTCTCATGTAGAGAGAGAACAGCACATAAATAGCACAATTCAAACTTTTCCCTTTGCCTACCAGAAGCTGATTCCAGCCATTTTCCTGGTTACCCAATAGTAAATCATCTTTTCCTTAATATAATTCCCTATACAGGGACTCCAAAGTCCTACTTCACCCTAATGAACAGAGACAGGGGCAGCCTTGTGTCCTCATTAGTCTTCAGGTGCTCATCTGTCCAAGACGGAAGCTAAGGTAGCTCCAAACCAATGTAGCCTTGGACAAGACTGGACAAACCACTCAATGTCTCAGAATCCCTCTAGTCCGTAAGGAGCACTATAGATTGGCTTGGGTCAAACCTGGGACTTTACCCAGATAACGCTGACATCTGCTTCAAAGATCTGCACTTCAACAAACTGCCTCCTAAGCTGAGGGGAACAGCATAGGGGAATTGATGCTCGCCCTTTTCAGCTGACTCACTTCCTAGGCTACTCTCTCAAACCGGGAACTCCTTGAGACAGAAAGATGTTAAGCTGAAGATCAATAACAGAACCTGCATTTTTCAAGAAGAAAGTCAAGATTATTTCCCCCAATTTGAGGGGGAAATAATGGATAATTATTGAAGCTATGGAGTATTACTCCCACCCTTTGATGGGATGCCTCTATCAAGCTACCAGCATTAGAAATAGGATGAAATATGGATCTTCCTTGAAGCAGAAATTCTCCCGCATCTTTTAGTCCTAGGTCTGCCAGATCACACGGATAGAAGAGCATGTGACTCTCAATCTTGGGGTAGTGAGTTCAAGCCTCATGCTGGGTGTAGAGCTTACTTAAATAAAAACTTAAGAAAAAGAATGAATGAGTGAATTACAAGAGAGTTAATCTCTTGAAGATAGGATTATTTAACTATACATAATAATGCAAACACTTCCTGAGTATCCACTCTGTCCACTGCATTCCAGGAAACAAAATTTTTTGCTCTCAAGAAACATATTACCTTATGCTACTACTTCCATCTATGGAATACTATCAACACCTAATATATTTTTCAATGCAATGTTTAAGCAATGATTTCAAGTTCTTAGTATTCTATTTTTATCAGTTGTCTATAAACAAGGGTATATAAATACATAATATTTAATAGGAAACTAGCATACTTTTTTTAAAAAATGCAAATTGTTATTTGAAGACACCAGCTCCTTACTAGTATGAAAGAGGCACTGATTGACTTTTGAGATCTTACCCTTTATGTTCGTGAAGAAGTCTGAACACTGCACAGCACTCCGGCTGCAGGCCCCTCACCTTCAGTGCTTTCATAAGGCAATCGTGCAAGCTCATTCCATTTCTCACATTGACCTACAAACAAAAACCCATCTTTAGAACCAACAAAGGCTCCACATCCCTTGATGAGCATAGTAATAAATGCACAAGTCTTATAAGGGTATATGAAGAAGATTTAAGACAGCACTGTTTGTAATGGTAAATACATATGCACACAGGAAATAGCTGGAATGTCCAGCAATAGGAGAGTGCTTAAATAAAGCCTTGAATATCTGTATGTCACATTAAGCCACTACTATATTATTTATAATGACCTAGAGGGAAGGTTGTCCATGATTGGTTAACTGTGGGATAATATTTTTCAGAATAATACAAAGAGTAAGATTATTTAAAGGGCAGGGGAACCCAAATATGTTTATATATATTGTATATGAGTATGAAAAGATATACCTCTACCTATTATCAGGAGAGAGTGGTTGAGAAAGATAAAATTATCACATTTCCCTTTACACTGGCCTCATTTGTTTGACTCACTGAAATGTACATGCAAGCATGAATATCCACCAGAAAGGAAAATAAATCAATCTGATCTATAGACAAATGAGTGAGTTTTTCGGATTAAAAACTGTATTTCAACCTGTTTTCAACAAAATGGTGTATCTTCCCAACAAAAATTCCATCTCATTTACATTTCACACCAGTAAAGGCAAGCAGACCACTGCTAACTTAAATAAACATGCACACCATTTCAGGCAGCCTTAGTGTATGTCCCTCCACATTGTCCTGTACCCAATCCTCAAAAGCTAGGCAGGCACTCAGAGGTCTAGCAGGAAGTATGAGTACCTGGGGTGCTAATAATGGCAGCTATATAAAAATTTCAACTAATGGGGCACCTGGGTGGCTCAGTCCATTAAGAGTCCAAGTCTTGATTTTGGCTCAGGTCATGATTTCATGGGTCCTGAGGTCGAACCCTACTCAGGCTCCGTGGTGACAACTCGTGGCAACTGCTTGGGATTCTCCTTCTCTCCCCCTATGTCTGCCTCCTCCCTGCTTGTGCTTTCTCAAAATAAACATTTAAAAAAATTTTTTTCAAGTAAGACTTCAAGAGTTTTGATAAAAGCCCCACATATTTTGTTTTTAAAGCCAATAAAATTAATTAAGAGTGAGGCAACTAGAGTCAGTATGGCCAGTAAGGAGAACAAAATGTAGATTTGTGGTGCTTGTAAATTTCCCACAGTGGAGTTCCGGTACTCAGTTGAAGTGTGACAGCTGACAGTGGCCAAACCTGCTCCTTCCCAAAGACAGGTCAGAGTATATGTTTGGATCTATCTGAAAAGTCTAAAATATTTATTTTAAATGTTCCATAGCAAGTTTTTTTTAGATTTCTTGAAGCAGTTATACCATTAGAAAGATCCACTAACTTAAGAGTTTTTAGGGAAAAAAAACTAAGTAAAAGTGAGATATACTGATCTGAACTATGAAGATAAGACACCAGGAATGAAGACAAAAAACACACACTAAAAGAATCATTACTTGCATCAAATACTATGCAGTAGGGCTTTAAAAAATGTAAGGTGCTGTCTGTGCTGTATCCTTAATCTTCACTAAAAGTCCCAGACTCTAGAGGCAACTGGGTGGCTCAACTGGTTAAGCATCTAACTTCGGCCCAGGTCATAATCTCACAATTCGTGAGTTCGAGCCCCACGTTGGGCTTTGTGCTGAGAGCTCAGAGCCTGGAGCCTGTTTCAGATTCTGTGTCTCCCTCTCTCTCTGCTCCTCCCCTATTCACACTCTCTCTCTTTCTCAAAAAATAAACTTTTTTTTTTTCTAAAAGTCACACACAAAAACAGTCACAGACTCTAAAAGCTAGATAGTTCTTTAAATATTCCCTAAGTGGGGCTCCCAAATGTGGTTGGCATTAGAATCCTCCAAAGAGCTTATGAAAATATAGATTCCCAGCTTCTCCCCTCCAATACATCCAGGGATTCTGATTAAGTTGATCTTGAATGAAGTCCAGGAATCTGTATTTAGCCTGTGTCAGGTGATTCTATTGGTAATTAATGGTCCTCAGCTATGGTCCAAGCACCCACCCAATAACAAGCTGTGGCAAAGAGACATGTATTTACAAAATAAATGACAAGAAAAAGGTTTATTTATTTATTTATTTTTTTTAATATTTTTATTTATTTCTAGGAGAGAGAGAGAGAGAGACAGCGTGAGCAGGGGAGGGTCAGAGAGAGAAGGAGATACAGACTCTGAAATAGGCCCCAGGCTCTGAGCTTGCAGTCAGCACAGAGCCCGACATGGGGCCCGAACCCACGAACCGCGAGATCATGGCCTAAGCGAAAGTCGGACGCTTAACCGACTAAACCACCCAGGCGCCCCAGAAAAAGGTTTTTTTAAAAGCAACTCCCAAATGCTGTGCCTGGGTGGCTCAGTTGGAAAGTGTCTGACTCGGTTTTCAGCTCAGTTCATGAGTTCGAGCCTCCTCACTGGGCTCTGTGCTGATGGCATGGAGCCTGCTTGAGACTGAGATTCTGTCTTTCCTCTCTGCTCCTCACCTGCTTGTGCTCCTTCTCTCTCAAAATAAATAAACAAAAAAACAACTACCAATTATACTTCTACAATTATTTATAGCATATATATGATATATATATATATCCGCTATATATATAAATATATCCTTTATATATATCATATCTATATCTCCTTTCTATCATTTTTCTCTCTACACCTCCCCATGGATATATGTTGAAATTAGTTAAATTTAATTTCTGGAGCCTACTAAGTGATTATGAAAGTCATTCTGGGCTCCAAGGAGTTAAGTAACCTGGGAACGATTAGAAACAGCTGACCCATACACTGGGTGTTATATGGAAACCAACTTGACAATAAACTATTTGTTAAAAAAAAAAAGAAAAGAAAAGAAACAGCTGACTCATGGTACTGGCCAGTAAGTGACTCCTTCCACCAATGTTCCCCTAAAGATGGGTGCCTGCTGAAAGAAGATGGCTCTTCCAGAAACTGATGGTCTATCTCTGGTCACAGAAATGGGAGAAACTAGCTTTATCTGCTAGAGCCTTAGGAGAAGTCAAGTTTCCAAATCACTTGTTCCCAACTACCGGTTGTGCTCAACTGAAAGCTGTCAAGGGCTCAAAGATGTAGAAAAAATTCAAATAATCATAGCTACCATTTTACTTATGAATTAGCTACTATATATTCAGCAGGAGTCTCATTTCATTAAGGTGAAGAAACAAAGGCTCAAAATATTATGTAACTTATCTAGATGATAATAAAAGCCAATACAGGGATTTATATTTGGGCCTGCTTGTCTTAAAGGTCCATATACTTAATCATTATGCCAAACTAAGTTTCCTAGTCTTCCAGGCAATCTGGCAGTAGATGGGAATGGGGAAGACGGACACAGTAACAGGCTGAAGCAGTACCACATGGTCTTCAGCTTCCCATCACATTCACACTTCCCACCTGGGCTCTCCATTTAAGGTTAGAAAAAAGATGAATGAACAACAGTACATAAATATTCCCCTTGCAAATGAAAGGCCACTTTTGAAATATAAGGAGGCTATTACTATTTATTTTGCCTGCCATTCATCTTTTATTTTTAGGAAGGGTAACAAAAATAATACTCAAATTTTAAATACCTTTTGAGTTTTTCTTTTTTTTTTTTTTAAATGTTTTTTTTTTATTTATTTCTAGGAGAGAGAGAGAGAGACAGCGTGAGCAGGGGAGGGTCAGAGAGAGAGGGAGTCACAGACTGAAACAGGCTCCAGGCTCTGAGCTGGCAGTCAGCACAGAGCCCGACGCGGGGCTCGAACCCACGAACCGCGAGATCATGACCCGAGCGAAAGTCGGACGCTCAACCAACTACGCCACCCGGGCGCCCCCCTTTTGAGTTTTTCAAAATGCATGTAAACGTGCAACACTATACTGGGAGTCTCCTTAAGTTCACAAAAGAAGTATAAAGGAATTTATTAGTAAACTGGGAGAGGAGAGTGGAACTGTCAAAAACAGAATTCTGCACTGGATTTTCCAACCTCAGAACTTTGTCTCACCTAGATACAAAGTAAAGCACAATGCTCTGATTTTACTCAAAGAATGGGGGGTGGGAAAGGAGGAGGCGTTGAAGTTCTTGAACTAAGGTTTTCTCAAATGTCCCACCACACAAAATTAGCAGAACTTCACTTTCTTGTTTTAGACAGGTGGGTTTTTTTCCACCAAGATAGTAAGGAACTATTTTGAACAGGAATTTCTTGGAAAAGTTGGAATTCTGTGCCATAAAACCAAGTGGAGTGTCCTACCATGATGCTAGTATGAATCTGTTGCTGGCACTACAAAAATGAACTATGCAGACATAACTGGCTAGTATCAGTGTTCTAGGAAAGAAGGAGATGCTCTGCTTTCTGAAATACCTCCAGCTTTGCCCAGAGGTACTCACCAAAATGATTTTTTCTAGGTAATTTTATTTTCTTCTATATACTCTAATGTCCAAAAAATTTAAGTGTACATTTGCTTTAATATCCATAATACATACATACATAAAATTAGCCGGAAATGTAAGGAAGCTTTTCAAAAGAAGACATTCCAGGCAAGAGTAATAACATACAGAAGGCCAAGGGGTGGGGAAAAGCGGGAGGAAGGAATACGGCAATATAAAGCAATAAAATTTGCAACTGGAAAGCCAATTAATAAAGACACTAAGTGAGTGTCTATAAGTAAAATTACCCAAAATGCTTTTTATAGGCAGATGGCCAGCTAAACTTACTGAAAGGAATGTTTACATACCACTGTTCTTTGCTTGTTTGGCAAGAACACACGGATAGTGTTGCTTGTCTTCGAAGAGTCCGTAAGTTTGCCATCATCTGATGCACGACGCTGAAAGCCAAATGGCTGAACTATTGTAGGGGAGATGCAGCTGGGGCCGTCAAACACTGCATCTTTGAATCCAAAACCATTGCTGATCGTCTTCCATGCCCCCTGTATGTGCTCCATTGATGCAGCTTACACAATACTTAACCCTAGTTAAAAAAAAAAAAAAAAAAATTTAATTCTAGAACAAAAAAGCAACTAACAACATAGAGTAATTGTAAAAATAGTATTATGTGGACTTTCTCCTAAGTGACAGCCTCAGCTTAAAACTTCTATATTAGTATATTTCCATAAAATATTTCACAGAAAACTCAAAACCAAGCATAGCAGGGACTAGAGGTCAAAAGATGCATCAAGGGTTATACCACCAGTTATACCAACCTGGAACATGGGCCCTGTCAGGTTTCCTGACTTCTAGTCTAATACTTTTTAAATTACATTTCTCTTCTTCTTTAGTTACTGTATACTAAGTGTGAGTTACTACCCTCGGGTAGCAGTAACATGTAAGTACTAGGAAAAGTGAAATTTTTTAAAAAAATGTAAGCCATAATCTTCTGCCTTAAAGGAAGAAAAAGAAATCAGTATGTCTAGGATGTGTATTAGACCTTGATATATAATGATTTCATTTAATATTTTTTTTACAAGGATCCCAAATATTTTAAATCCTTTCCTCTATCCGTCCTTTAAGCAAATAAGGCACAGAAAAATCACACTATTTGGTGAAGAGTACCCAGGTGATAGGTAAAATATGTTTAAAGTCCATAAACTTTCCACCATAACATTCACAGTTCAGTTTCAGTACAAAAATGAAGCTTACAAACAGGAGCAAGTAGAGATAAGCCACCTAACCAAAAATAACCAAATGTCTTAACGGGGCAACAAGAAAACTGCAACAGTAGTCCACAGCCACACAGTGGTGATAAGACGGAAAGCGTGACAGGGAGTCAGTGATCACACAGAAGTGAGGTTTATCTCCGTCTTTAGAAAAGGGTGAGATTGACAAGGAATCCCATTCTTCTCACACCTTCCTCCCTTAGAAACTTATTTTGTCTTATTATTAATAATACTTACCATTTATTAGGCACCTACTATATGAGGAAAGATATACTGCATACATCCCACTCATATTATCCAACCTAACTCTTAGACAAATACTCTAGGTAGGACTTACATCCCCATTTTACATCTGAAAAAATTTAAAGACTGACTGTGTCTGTGCTGACAGCTCAGAACCTGGAGCCTGCTTCAGAGTCTATGTCTCTTTCTCTCTGCCCCTCCCCAACTCACACTCTGTCTCTGTCTCTCAAAAATAAATAAAACATAAAAAAAAAAAGTAAACTCAACAATCTAACAATCTAATAGTTTCTATTAGACATTTAAATATTTGAATTCAGGGGCGCCTGGGTGGCTCAGTCGGTTAAGCACCTGACTTTGGCTCAGGTCATGATCTCACGGTTTGTGGGTTCGAGCCCCGCATCAGGCTCTGTGCTGACAGCTAGCTCAGAGCCTGGAGCCTGCTTCAGATTCTCTGTCTCCCTCTGTCTCTGACCCTCCCCTGCTCACAATGCCTCTCTCAGAAATAAATAAAACATTTTTTAAAAGTTAAAAAAAAAATAAATATTTGAATTCATATATCATTTGATAATCTATCTTATAGGGGGAAAAATCCAGCCAGCACTACAGAAATAGCCACCACTACTAAAGTACACTGGAATATTTACTGCAGCATTATTTGTAATGTCAATAAACTGTCAACAAACTCCCATCAGAGCCAAAGCCATAAACCTAAACAAGAAACAATTTGAAAACTAATTTACAAAAACAAGACCTCCCAGGAAAGGATGCCACTGCAACATACTGGCTAAAGGTCTAATTCAAAGAGTATTTATCCAGAGAAGCTTGCAAAGATTGTGGAGTAGGAGGATCTAAGCTCACATCCTCCTACAGCAACATCAAGGCTGCAACAACATCAAGTGCAGCTCACTCTGAAAATGACCAAAAGACTAGCAGAATAGTACTGTCACAATTAAAGATATTTTTTAAGGGCCATAATGAAAAGGTTAAGAGGGGCAGAGACAGCTGGGAACAAAACCCCCAGGGTGGTGACTCAGAAGCAGAAGGGATATCACAGGTACACAGGTCTTGCCTGAGGAGCAAGAGAATCTAGCCCTACATAAGGCAATCCCTGCCCTAATCCTTACCAGGAAGACAAAACCCCACAACATCTGGCTTTAAAAATCAGCAGGGGTGGGGGCACCTGGGTGGTTCATGTGGCTTAGCATCCAACTCCAGCTCAGGTCATGATCTCACGGTTCCTGAGTTCAAGCCCCGTGTAGGGCTCTGTCCTGACAGCTCAGAGCCTGGAGCCTTCTTCAGATTCTGTGTCTCCCTCTGTCTCTGCCCTTCCCCTGCTTGCACTCTGTATTTCTCTCAAATATAAATGAACATTAAAAAAAAAAAAAATTAGCAGGGCTTAACTCTAGGAGAGCCAGAGGGCTATGGAAAACTGAGACTGTGCTTTTAAATGGCCAGCACAGAGCAGGCACTCCAAGACCCAGCACAAGGGCAGCAATTTGAAAAGAACCTGGATTATTTGTGAAGGAGATTTAATGACTGATTTTAAGGGGTGTGCTGAAGGGGCAGGGATCTGTAGGATCTTTCTCCAGGAAGGGAAAGCCTACTCGGTGTCTCCCCCCCACCCCCACTCTTCCTTCTGCCTAGCTGGTGGCAGCCAGTTCTGACACTCTCCTTCCACCTGGCTACCACCACTCCCCTGCGCCAGTGTTCCTCAGTGGACCTGCCCCACTGCTACAGCAGGTACCCCTCCAAAGCTGCTCCCGTCCCACCACAACCAGTGGACACCCTCAGTGGGGACTAGCGACCCCCTAAAACACCCAGTGGGCAGCCTCAGACGTGCTGGTGCCCTTCTCACTGGCACACCCACCACAGCCAGCTGTGCCAGGGGCCAATCCTGCCAACCAGTGTGTCCACCGTAGTCACACCCAGTCGCTGTAGACAGGTTGGGTACTAGCAGCAATAACAAACCTGAAGCAGTCACAGCCCAGTCATAACAGGAGGGCCACAGAGGAGACACCTCTGGGACACCTGGTTCTGGTGACCGGGGGGGACTGAGGTACTAGGCCCCACAAGTCACCTTCTACTTAAACCCACTACTTTCAAGACCAGAATACAGAACTCCCCTATCTAATACACAGAAACAGAAAGTCAGACAAAATGAGATGGAAGAATATGTGCCAAGTAAAAGAATAAAACAAAACCACAGAAAAAAGAACTAAATGAAACAGAGATAAGTAATCCAAGTAATGGTTATGAAAGATACTCATGGGACTTAAGAGAAGAGTAAATAAACTTAGTGAGAACTTCAACAAAAAAAATATAAAAAGAACCAATCAGAGCTGAAAAATACAATAACTGAAATGAAAAATACAACAGAGAAAATCAACAGCAGATAAGAGAATGCAGAAGTACAGATCATTAATCTGGAAGGCAGCATAGTGGAAATCACCAAGCTGAGCAGCAAAAAGGAAAAAAAAAATTTTTTTTTTTGAGGGACAAAAACAGAGGGAGAGAATCTTTTCTTCTTTTTTCTTTTTTTAAATGTTTATTTACTTGAGAGAGTGCAAGCAGGAGGGGCAGAGAGAGAGCAAGCTCCAGGCTCCGAGCTGTCAGCACAGAGCTCAACACAGGACTTGAACCCATGAACTGCACGATCATGACCTGAGATGAAGTCAGACGCTTAGCTGACTAAGTCACCCAGGCAACCCAAGAGACTCTTAAGCAGGCTCCAGGCCCAGTGCAGAGCCAAACACACGGCTCAATCTCTCGACCCTGAAATCATGACCTGAGCTGAAATCAAGAGTCATATGCTTGGGGCGCCTGGGTGGCTTAGTCGGTTAAGCGTCCGACTTTCGCTTAGGTCATGATCTCACGGTTCGTGGGTTCGAGCCCCGCGTCGGGCTCTGTGCTGACTGCCAGCTCAGAGCCTGGGGCCTGTTTCAGTCTGTGACTCCCTCTCTCTCTGACCCTCCCCTGTTCACGCTGTCTCTCTCTCTCTCTCCTAGAAATAAATAAATTAAAAAAAAAAAAAAAAGTCATATGCTTAACTGACAGAGCCACCCAGGCGCCCCGAAAAAGAAAAAAATTTTAATGAGAATAGGTTAAGAACTCTGAGACAGTATCAACTGTAATAACATTAGCATTATAGGGTTCCCAGAGAAGAAAGGGGCAGAACTTATTTGAAGAAATAACAGCTAAAAACATCCGTAACCTGGGAAAGGAAATGAACATCCAGAGACAGGAAGCAAAAAAGCACCAAACAAGATAAATCCAAAGAAGCCAAACAAAGATACATCATATTTAAAATGTCAAAAAATTAATGATAAACAGACAACCTCAAAAGCAGCAAGAGAGAGGGCACCTGGGTGGCTTAGTCGGTTGAGCGTCCGACTTTCGCTTAGGTCATAATCTAGCGGTTCGTGGGTTCGAGCCCCGCATCGGGCTCTGTGGTAACTGCCAGCTCAGAGCCTGGAGCCTATTTCGGAGTCTGTGTCTCCCTCTATCTCTGACCTTCCCCTGCTCGCACTGTCTCTCTCTCTCCTAGAAATAAATAAAAATATTTTTTAAAAAAAGCAAGACAAAAACAACTAGTTACAAACAAGAGAAAGCTCGTAAGGTTATGAGCTGGTTGTTTGGCAGAAATTTTTGCAGTTCAGAGGGAGTGTTCGAAGTATTAAAAGGAAAAAAAACCTATAAACAAGAATATTCATTCCAGCAAGGTTATCATCCAAAATTGAAGGAGAGTTTCCTAGACAAACAAATGGTATTCGTAACCACTAAAACTGGCCTTGCAAGAAATGTTAAAGGAACTTCTTTAAGTGGAAAAAAAAAGGCTGTAAGAAAATTATGAAAGAAAAAAAAAATTTCATTGCTAAAAGCAAATGTAAAGGTAGAAGACTGATCACTTATAAAGTATGAAGGTTAAAAGGCAAAAATATAAAACCAATTATGTCTACAATAATTGGTTAAGGGATACACAAAATAAAAGATGTAAAATGTGAATTCATATACATAAAATGTGGAGGAAGTAAAAATGTAGTGTTTTTACAATATATGAACTTAAGTGACCATCAATTTAAAACAGACTGATATATATATATATAGGACATTATATATGAACCTTATGGTAACAAACCAAAAACCTATAACAGATATGCAAAAAATAAAAAGAAAGGAATCCAAACATAACATTTACAAAGTCATCAAATCACAAAGGAAGAGAGTAAGAGAAGGAGAAAAGGAACAGAGAATTACAAAACAGGAAAACAATTGACAAAATGACAATAAATATAATACCTATCAATCATTAAATGTAAATGATCTGAACACTCGAATCAAAAGACATAAGGTGAATGAATGGATAAAAAGACAAAACCCATCTATGTGATACCTACAAGAGACTCACTTCAGACCTAAAGACACATACAGATTGAAAGTGAATGAATAAAGATATTTCATGCAAATGAAGTGAAAAAAATGGGGTAGCAACAATTCTATCAGACAAGAGAGACTTTAAAACAAAAGACTAGAACAAGACAAAAAAGGGCATTACATAATGACAAAGGGGTCACTCCCAACAACAGGATGTAACAATTGTAGATATCTACAGTTACAAAGAAAGAAATTGACAGGGGTGCCTTGCTGGCTCAGTCAACAGAACTTGTGACTCCTGATCATGGGGTCCTGAGTTCAAGCCCCCCACTGGACAAAGAGTTCACAGAAAGTATTGACAGTAATATAATAATAGTTGAGGGCTTTAACACTCCACTAATATCAATGATAGATCACACAGACCACAAATCAGTAAGGAAACAGTGGCTTTAAATGCCACATTATACCACATTATTATTATATACATACACACACAGACACACACACACAATTATATATAAAATTCCATCCAAATACAGCAGACTTTTCAAGTACACATGGAACATTCTCCAGGACAGATCATATGTCAGGTCACAAAACAAGTATCAATAAATTTAAGAAGACTGAAATCACATCAAGCATCTTTTCTGACCACAAAGGTATGAAATTAGAAATCAATTACAGGAAAAAACCCAAACATGTGGAGGCTAACCAATGTGCTACTAAACAACCAACGAGTCAACAAAGAAATGAAAGAGGAACTAAAAAACAAAAAAACAAAAACGAAAACCTTAAGACAAAGGAAAATGGAAACCCAATGTTTCAAAATCTTTAGGACACAGCAAAAGCAGTTCTAAGAAGTTTATAGCAATACAGGCTTACCTCAAGAAAAAAGAAAAGCCTCAAATGATCCAACCTTATACCTAAAGAAACTAGAAAAAGCAGAAGAAAAAAGAACAACGTCCAAAGTTAGGAGGAAGGAAAAACTAAAAAGCAGAAATAAATTGAGGACAAAAAATAGAAAGATGAATAACTTAAGAGCTGGTTCTTTGAAAAGATAAAACTGATAAACTAAGAAGTTGCAGTCAACACACAGAAATACAAAGAATTATAAGAGATGAAGAAAAACTATACACTGACAAATCTGACAACCTACAAGAAATGGATAAACTCCTAGATATATATAATCTTTGAAAACTGAATTAGGAAGAAACAGAAAATCTGGACAGATTTCTAATACTGAAATCAGTAATAATAAAAAAAAAAAACAACACCTAACAAACAAAAGTTCAGAACCCAATGCCTTCACAGGTGAATTGTAACAAACATTTAAAGAAGAGTTAATATCTAGCCTTCTCAAGCTTTTCCAAAAAACTGAAGACAGAAAACAGATCAATGGAACAGAACAGAAAGACCAGAAATTAAGCCTACACTTATGTGGTCCATTAATCTAAAGCAAAGGAAGCAAGAACATACAATAGTGAAAAGAGAGTCTCTTCAATAAATAGTGCTGAGAAAACTGGACAGCTATATGAAGAGTGAAATCACTTTCTTATACCCCCCCCCCACACACATATACACAAATTCAAAATTGGATTAAAGACCTAAAGATAAGTCCTGAAACTATAAAACTAACAGAAAACATAAGCAGCAAATTCTTGGACATTGGTTTTTAGCAATGTTTTTTGGATAAAGCATGGGCAAAAAAAGCAAAAATAAACAATTGGGATCACATCAAACTAAAAGGTTTTTGCACAGCAAAGAAAACTATCAACAAAATGAAAGGCATCCCACTAAATGGGACAAGTATTTGCAAATAATATATCCAATAAGGAGTCGATATCCAAAATATATAAAGAACTCTACTAGGCACCGAGGTGGCTCAGTCAGTTAAGTGATCCATTCTCAATTTTGGCTCAGGTCATGACATCCAGCGCCACATGGGGCTCCAAAGCTGGGCATGTAGCCTGCTCAGGATTCTCTCTCTCCCTCTCCCTCTGCTCCTCCTCCACTCATGTGCTCACTCTCTGAAAAAATAAATAAATAAATAAAATATAAATATAAATAAGCAAAAAAAAATTCAAACAGGAATGCCTGGGTGGCTCAGTGGGTTAACATCCTACTCTTGATTTCAGCTCAGGTCATTCTTGATTTTGGCTCAGGCCATGATCTCACAGGTCAAAAGATCAAGCCCCACCTGGAACCCTGTGTTGGGCTCCATGCTGACAGCACAGAGACTGCTTGGGTTTCTCTCTCTCCCCCTCTCACTTCGCTCCTTCCCTGCTTGCGTGCACACACATGCTCTTGATCTCTCTCAAAATAAACATTTTTAAAAATCTGATTAAAAAATGGGCAGAGGACCTGAATAGCCATTTTCAAAAGAACAAAACAAAAACCATACAGCTCCCCAAGAGCCACATGAAGATGCTCAACATCACTAATCATAAGGGAAATGCAAATCAAAACCACAATGAAATTATCACCTCAAACCTATCAAAATGGCTAATGCATATGTAAGAAATCATATATATGATTTCATATACATTATATATATAAGTGTTGGTGAGACTGTGAAGAAAAGAGAACCCTTGTGCACTGTTGGTAGAAATGTAAACTGGTGCAGTGCAGCCACTATGGAAAACAGTATGGAAGTTCCTCAAGTTAAAAATCGATGATGATCCAGCCACATGATCCAGTAATTCCACTTCTGGATATTTATCCAAAGAAAACAAAAATGCTAATTTGAAAAGATATATGCACCCCTATGTTCACTGCAGCATTATTTGCAACAGCCAAGATATGGAAGTAGCCCAAGTGTCCATCGACAGATGAACTGATAAACAAGATGTGGTGTGTACACAAGTACGTACATACACACACACACACACACACACACACACACACCCATGCTAATCCTACTCAACCATAAAAGAGATAGATATCTTGCCATTTGTGACAACATGGATGGACCTAGAGGGCAGTACACTAAGTGAAGTCAGAGAAAAGACAAATACTATATGATTTCAATTATATGTGGGATCTTAAAACAAAACAAAACAAAACAATAGAAACAGACTCAAATATACAGAAAACTGGTGGTTTCTAGAGGAGACGGGAGTGGGGGGCTGGGCCAAATAGATGAAGGGGATTAAGAGGTACAAACTTGCAGTTACAAAATCAGTAAGAGGAATGAAAAGTACAGCATAGGGAATATAATCAATAGTACTGTAATAATTTTGTATAGTGACAGATGGTAACTACACATATGGTAAACATGTTGTAAAATATGTCAATTCATATGCTTTACACCTGAAACTAATATATACTATGTCAATTACACTTCAAATAAAATTCAAAAAATTTTAAAATAGACAATATTTAACCAGACTTTTTTGTCTAGGAAAAACACTCTTTAAAGTTATGAAAAATCCTTCTTTGTTTTGCCTGAGAAAGCTTTTTAAAAAGAAAACTTTAAAGTTTTAAATAGGGAGTGTTTTATGTACTTTTACATTTAAGGAAAAAAATTTTGGATTTCACTGATAAAATGATAATTTTCCATAACAGAAGAATGGGGCCAATGTCATGTATCAGTCAGCAAAAAATTTTTTAAATACTTTAAAGGACTATACATGCTATATAGTGTCAAAAGTAAACAAACATCAGGGGCACCTGGGTAGCTCAGTCGGTTAAGTGTCTGGTTTCAGCTCAGGTCATGATCTTGCGGTTTGTGGGTTCAAGACCCACGTCGGGCTCTGTGCTGACCGCTGGCTCAGAGCCTGGAGCCTGCTTCAGAATCTGTATCTCCCTCTCTCTCTGACCCTCCTCCCCTGCTCACGCTGTCTTCTCTCTCTCTCAGAAATAAATTTTTTAAAAAAAGTAAACATCAAAAATAGACAAATTAATAATGTTCATAATGTATTTTTTGATATTTATACAACCTTTTCAACTCTTAAATAAAAGTATATTGTTTAAAAGGGGGATGTCAGGGGCACCTGGGTGGCTCAGTCAGTTAAGCATCGAACTTTGGCTCAGGTCATGATCTTGCAGTTCATGGGTTCGAGCCCCGCGTTGGGCTCTGTGCTGACTGCCAGCTCAGAGCCTGGAGCCTGTTTCAGATTCTGTGTCTCCCTCTCTCTCTGACCCTCCCCTGCTCATGCAGTCTCTCTCTCTCTCTCTCAGAAATAAATAAAACACTAAAAAAATTTTTAAAGGGGAATGTTAAACACATCATTTGATGATAACTTTGGTAACAAAGAGTGTATATGGAATCTAATTTTAAAAGCTCATTTTTGGGACGCCTGGGTGGCTCAGTCAGTTAAGCATCCGACTTCGGCTCAGGTCATCATCTCACGGTTCATGGGTTCAAGCCCCACGTTGGGCTCTGTGCTGATGGCTAGCTCAGAGCCTGGAGTCTGCTTCAGATTCTGTATCTCCCTCTCTCTGACACTCCCCTGCTCACCCTGTCTTGTCTGTCTGTCTGTCTCTCTCTCTCTCTCTCTCTCAGAAATAAATGAAACATTAAAAATAAATAAATAAAAGCTCATTTTTGTCTAATGATATAAAATAAACTTTTAGATAACTCTCTTCACTCATACAAAATAGTAGCTTTATTATCACAAAAGTTCCCTGACCTTAAAAACTGGTTTAGTGAAACAGCCTATGCCCTTTTCAAGGTATAACTAAAATAGCACCAATATGGTTTCAAACAAGGGCAGAATCAGTACCTTCTTTTTTTTAAGATTTTTTTTTAAATTTTTAAGTAATCTCTACACCCAATGTGAACTCACAACCTGGAGATTGAGAGTCGTGTGCTCTACTGATTGAGCCAGACACATGCCCCATGAGTCACCACCAGATTTCTTCAAAGAGACTTCAAAAACTCAAGTCTCTTTCTTTCTTACAGTGTTAACTCAGTACTTTTTCAAACTATGAGGTATGTTCCAGTAGCTGTCAGGAAATCATTTTGACCAGCTTTCTTCAAAAAAAAGATAGACTACAATGTATCACACATAGTACAGGTAAGTACTATTTTGAGAAATCTTTGATTCAGCACAGTATACATTGCTATAAAAATGTACTGTTTAGGGACACGTGGCTGGTTCAGTCAGAGGCGCATGCACCTCCTGATACCAATGTTGTGTGTTCAAGCCCCATGTTGGGTGTAGAGATTACTTAAGTAAATAAAACTTTTTAATAAATGTACTCTTTAATGTGGATCAGTACTGTCTGAAAACTACCAGTGTAGTTCCCAGGCCCAGAATCTCTAGACCTTACATCGATTTCTCCAAATGCATTAACCCATACAAAGTACACCTATGCCTGAATGATCACTTTTAAGGATCCATCTAGTCCTAAAGTGTCTTTCTCAGCCCTACCAATGAACTAACTCCATGTGTGCTAATTCTACCTTACGTTATATTTAGGAAGTCATTTCCCCTACTTCATGTAATTCTTCCAGTTTTCATGTATTTCATTGCTATGTGGATTCAAAAAAACTCAGTATATTAGTTTTCATTCTTTTCTCAGGTACAGTTATTTTGTGACCTTATTTATCATTCAAATTTACTGTTAAGTAATGGATACACCGACAGTAATCTGAGACCATTCTCCAGTGCTGATTGGGTTACACAGTTCACTAACTTTTACATAACATGCCATTTTTAAGGCATTCAATGTATACTCTATATAGTCCATTTACTAAATTTTCTTGTCCTATATTGAATTTCTAATATTCATCTCTCTCTAAAAATAGCCTTTTCTCTTTCTCATTTATCATTTCTTATAATGGTCTTTATTGCCATAAGGCCTGTTTCCTGTCTGCTGAGATGATATTTTTTTCTGCTTTCAAAGAAACTACTAAATGAAGAGTGTGGTGGTAACTATTTCACTGAACTTAATGTAGATTCCTTCCCCAATTTAAATGTATCTCCAAAGCATACACAATGAAGATTATAATGATTTACAGTCTTGCAAATTTAAAAAAATCTTCTGGATGGTTTCAGAGATCCCAGTCTTTGTACAGTAGGTAAACCTTAGCATGTACAAAGTTTGTTTCTTGAAATCTTTGAGGGCAGCCCCTCAGCAGAATTTTGCACACCTCTACTAAAGCTTTGGGTCCTCTGTAATGTTCTTTAGATAAAGCACCTAATATTCTCCTTCATAAAGCTTCCCTTCTTTGCTACCTATTTATTCATAAAGAATTTACTACTCCCAACTCTTTTTCATGGTCACTTTATTTACATATATATTAACAGCACTTCCCACCTTGTAATTATTTACAAGTTTGCCTCCCTGCCTATCTGTAAGCTCCTTAAGAATAGAATGCATGCCTTCTTTGTTCTCCTTAGTTCTCTCAGAACTTAGTGTGACACCTGACCTACAGGAGGTACTCAACCAACACTTCAAAGACAATGGGATGGTAGTGACAGAATCTAAAATTTATATAAATTATTAAGGAAACAATGGCTATTTGTAAGATATAACATAAGATTTGAACCACAAACAAGCATCTAGGAAAAACACATATATTCAACAAAGCCTGTATGGCTATCTGAACAATAACAGTATTAGTTTGCTTTCTACTTTGACACGTGCCAAAATTCACCAGGCAGTAAGATACATGCATAAAAAACAAATTTCGGGAGTGCCTGGTGGCACTCAGTTAAGTGTCCGACTCTTGGTTTCACTCACATCATGATCTCATGGTTCATGAGTTTAAGCCCTATGTCGGGTTCTACAACTGACAGCGTAAAGCCTACTTGGGATTTTCTCTCTTCCCCCCACCTCTCTCTCTGCCTCTCCTTGCTCACACTTTCTCTCTCTCAAAATAAATAAATTAATTAAAAGATCTTTAAATTCTTTTTCTAAAAATTCTGTACCAAACAAGCAGCAGCAATAAAGATAATAATGACATTAGCTAATAGCTACTGAGTCTTTACATTTCAGTATGTACACTATTGAGAACATGTATTATGCATAATAACATTGAGCTCTTTACATTTCAATATATACATAATAAGTTTTAGTTCTTCACAAACCATATCACATCTAATCCTCAACAACTCTGAGAGACTATTATCCTGATTTTGAAGGACCAAAAAGGTTAAATAAAATTGTCCAGGGTTACAGAGAGAACCAAGATTACTCACAAAATATCTAAGGTCAAAAGCACTCACAACTTTTACCAGAGCTTTATCACACCATCATTCTTTATTTTTAAAGTAGATAAGATCAGTGCATTTGTGGGACAAGCTCTAGCTCAGATGAGGTGCCAGATTTCAACCCTGTGGCTGCCTGCTCTAGTTTCCGGATAGCTGGCTTTTTTCTTCCACTCTGGTAACTTGTTTTTTAATTATTCTTTTATTTAAAATATAATTAAATGTGGGGAGGGAACATAAAGGAAAAAAGTTATCCATAATCTCAATATTTATCCTAACACATTTTTTGGGGTATTATTAATAGTAAAAATATAAGACAAAAATATCAGTTCAAAATCTACCTCCATCTTTTTTTTTTACCAAAATGCTTAACTTCCTGCACACTATTTTCTCATTCATGCAATAAATATTAATAAATGCCTAGTATGTACCACGTACTATTCTAGATGCTTAGGTCACATCAGTGAATAAAGAGACAAAAGATTCTAGATACCAGAAGCACAGCTTCCAGTGAAGAGACACAAAGTAAATTATACAATATGATAGTGGGTTATAATCAATCAATGTTGGAGGAATAGAGGCAAGTTGCAATTTATATTGGTCAGAGCCTTAGTGAGGAGGTAACAGCTGAGTCAAGACTTGAAAGTCAGGGAGGAGAGTTTGACTTGCAGATAAATGGGAGAATATTCAAGGGACAAGGAACAGCCAGAAACCCCCCTAAAGCAGGAGTGTCTTGTGTACAAAGAACAGCAAAGGGATCATAAAACTCAGTGAAGTCAGAGTGCCGTGGGGGGGTGCGGGGGGTAGGGGGAGGTCAATGCAGGTAACATACTGCCTTGTAGGTCACTGTAAGGATTTTACCTTTTACTGAGTGAAAATGGGAAGCCACTGAAAGGTTGTGAACAGAGAAGACACACAATCTGCCTTAGGTGTTAATAAAAGGACTACTCCAGTTGCTATATTGCAAATTAAATACACAGGCAGTAGATACACAATTAGGGAGTTCAGAAGGTGCTTGAGCTGAAGAATTAACTGTAAAGGAAGATGATAATACTTCACTGAGTTGTTATGAAAAGTGTCCAATGTTTGTAAAGCACTGTGCCTTAACCTTGGTAAATGATACTGTTAATAGTTTCTGCCTTACACAAGGACACCAAGCACAGGAAATGAGAGGGTAGAAAGTCAGCCCATGCTTCATTTGCTAAGCAACGTGCCCGGTACTCCTAGAACAGCGGCCTAGAGAAAGAGGATTCTCCAAATTCACGTGCTATCTGAGCTATGGACCTTTTGCATTTAGCAATGGTGCCTCGGAGCTAATTGTGGCCTTAACCCTTTTTCATACAAATGCACAATTGCATTCTCAATCCAAATCCTGTGCTACATTACTCTCCTTCCAATTTCATTTTGATAATTATTTCTCTAATGATACTCCATTGTACTGGATGTAATTCTTAATATTTTTAAGTCATATTTTTTCAAATTCTAAAGTCTCTGAAATCAGAACCCATCTTACAAACAATGGTGTGCCTTATTTGTCCTAACAGAGAACCTAAAATAAACATCTTCAGGTATATAGGTATTTTGCCTAACACCATAAGTATGGAATTACTAAGTAAAAAAGAATTATGTGTGGGTGTTGCTACTGTCATATTTTTAATATTTTAAAACTGGACCTGAATGAC
Organism: Hyaena hyaena; assembly: GCF_003009895.1. Classification (NCBI taxonomy): domain Eukaryota; kingdom Metazoa; phylum Chordata; class Mammalia; order Carnivora; family Hyaenidae; genus Hyaena; species Hyaena hyaena. The sequence continues at coordinate 1,023,105 of NW_024080688.1, read as the reverse complement.
CTGTTGTTTACTTTTTTATTTTAAAATAGTTTATTATCAAGTTGGTTTCCATATAACACCCAGTGCTCATCCCCACAAGTGCCCTCCTCCACGACCTATTGTTTTTAAGATAAGTTTATTTTCTGAAGTAATCAGCCACTCTATTTTTTCTGATTTTTTTTTTTTTTTTTTTGGTGAAGGGGGGGTGGTTTAACCCGGAAAAGGAGGGTTGTGATGCTACTTCAATTTCTTAGAAGTGACAAAAGCTTCTAAAAGTTTAGAAAGGGTAATGATACATACTGATAAAGGCAACACCAGCAGTTGTAAGAATTTCATACTAGGCCAGCTTTCCATCAGCAGATTAAGAGTTGAGTGAGATTATTTTGTGTTTTTTATACTCCTTCAAAGAAAAGTAGAACTCAACAACCTAGTTCCCAAAGAGCTCTCTGAAACCCTTCTAAAAAGAAGGCCCAGGTCTTTATTCCTAGAAAAGGTAAAATGGAAGGTCTCTAGAGTGGGAGATTCCAAGTACAGGTGAAAGCATAGACGCCATTCTGAAAACGAAGCTAACTAAATATAGAGACCAACAGCTTCTTCCATAGCTGGGCAACTCGGCTCAATGAAACGGACATGAGTTTCCCTATCTTACAATGAAGCTCAAAGTCAACAAGCCTAACCCACTGCACTCAAAGATTCCTATCAGCTGTTTAATCCTATGCTTTTAAAAATAAAAACACAGACTACCAAGGATTACCAGACATTTCAAGAAAGCCTCTAACATGGATGATAAAGACCAAAACACAGAGAGGAAAAAAAATCACAACAGAAAGACTTGAGCTTTCTGATTAGGTGGAGTTATTGGAAGAGAGCCCATCATATGCCTAGCCTATTAAATTTTACGATGGGAGACCATAAGATTCTATAAACTTCTAGAGAAAAAAAAACACACACACACACAAAAGAAAACCACAAAGGATGAGGAGGAGTAAGAATGGCTTCAAATTTCCCAATACTGGAAGGAATAATGAAGCAAAGCCTTCTAAATTCTTAAGAAAAATTATCTCTACCATAGAATAATTAGCAAAACTATCAACAAAGGTAGAAGAGAGTTATTTTCTGGTATTCATAATTACAAAAGATTGACTCTTCATGATCCTCTTCTCAAGGAAGTTGTTAGATGAATAAAAGTAGACCAACAAAAAGAAAGAGTTGGGATCTAGGAAACGGCATCCACACAGGAAAGCAGCAAAAAGAATCCCCAGGAGGCCAGTGGAGGGAAATCCCTAGGTAACAACTGTGCATCAGGAATAAGAATCCATAATTATGTGACCGTGTCTATAAACCTCAAACTACCACCACCACCCCGCATCCATAACGATGGCATTTTCTTTTCTTCAGAGAAATGAGAGAAAGTAGGGAAACATCTCACATTTTTAAAGTTTTACATGATCCTATCCTATACCCTTTTAAGTACACTCCTCCTGGCAGAGGAAGTGAGACCTGTGCTGGGTCTTCAGATACTCTAGGTAGTTGAACAACATGAATAAAATAGTCTTAACAGAACAGGACTTCCCAAGGCATGGCCTACAGATTCATGATTTAGGAAAATGAATTTAGGAAATCTGTGGATATGACATAAAATAACACAGATAAAAATCATGATAAGGAAAAAGTCTGTTTGGTATCTTTAATACTTCTTTAGTACCTCCTAATCCCCCTTTAAATAAAAAAATAAAAAGATTTCCAAGTCAAAGCCCCTGACAGACTATAATATCTATCTAAAAATTAATTTTTTTTTTTCATTGAAACAGCAGCAAAGGAAACCAGTACTAAAAGGGACTCCTATTCTCCTGGTAGCTTCCTCTGGGTTCATTTTGGCTGTGTTTTGGAAGTGCTTTTAACACAGCTCTCTCCATTACTGGAAAAAAAAAAAATCAACACCAGATACTGAGTCACATCAATCTACCCTCAATACGTTACTACGTTTTCAGCAAAGAAGCCGGCACCTGCTTTGCCTCTGCATTTTAGGATGATGTTATCATTAAGCCCTCAGCTCTGTAACTCAACAGCCTCAAACTACTTTCACCTTTTTTTAAAGGTAAAATTTTAGGGGCGACTGGGTGCCTCAGTCAGTTAAGCATCCAACTTCGTCTCAGGTCATGATCTCACGGCTGGTAGGCTGGAGCCCCGTGTCGGGCTCTGTGCTGACAGCGAGCTCAGAGCCTGGAGCCAGTTTCAGATTCTGTGTCTCCCTCTCTCTCTGACCCTCCCCTGCTCATGCGGTCTCTCTCTCTCTCTCAAAAATAAATAAAACATTAAAAAAAGGTAAAATTTTATATTTACTGTGGTATATTTTTATTAAGAATTTAAGCTGGGACGCCTGGGTAGCTCGGTTGAGCATCGGGTCTTGATTTTGGCTCAGGTCATGGTCTCACATGAGATCGAGCCCTGTGTCACCATGAACTGTGTGCTGACAACATGGGTCTACTTGGGATTCTCTCTCCCTGCCCCTCCCCCATTCTCTCTCTCTCTCTCTCTCTCTCTCTCAAAATAAGTAAATAAACGTTTTAAAAGACAATTTAAGCCGTATTTTGAACTATGCTAATATTTATATTAGAATTTGTATACACTTATATTAGGAGTCTTAAATTGAATATATGTTAGGTGGTCTGTCCTCATTTTGCCCACAAGCCCTGTTATTTTTGGTGTATGATTTGACAAAATGTGTGAATTTTCAGGAACATTTACCACATTGTGGCAGAAATGCCTATATTGGTTTTCTATATAGAGTAGTGTTTTAGAGTTCCCTTTAAAAATAAATGTGGGGAGCCTGGATGTCTCAGCTGGTTGTGTCTGACTCTTGATTTTGGCTCAGGTCATAATCTCACAGTTTGTGGGATCAAGGCCTGCTTCAGGCTCTGTTCTGACAATGCAGAACCTGCTTGGGGATTCTCTGTCTTTTTTTCTCCACCCCTAACCTGCATGCATGTGCTCTCTCAAAAATAAACTTTTTTTTTTTTTTTTTTTTTTTTTTAAAGAAGAGGAAAGGGGCACCTATAGGGAGCAGTGGGTTAAGCATCCAACTTCAGCTCAGGTCATGTTCTTGCTGCTTGTGGATTCGAGCCCCATATCAGGCTCTGTGCTGATAGCTCAGAGCCTGGAGCCTGCTTTGGATTCTGTGTCTCCCTCTCTCTCTGCCCTTCCCCAGCACATGCTCGCTCGCTCTCGCTCTCAAAAATAAATAAGCGTTTAAAAAAATTTTTTAGGGGCACCTGGGTGGCTCAGTCAGTTAAGCATCCAACTTTTGATTTCATCTCAGGTCAGGATCCCAAGGTCATGGGATCAAGCCCCCTGCCAGGCTCCACGCTCAGCTTTCTCTCTCTGTCCTTTTACCCGGCTCACATGCTCTTAAAATATTGTAAAAAAATAAATGTACTTAATTTTTAAAGAACTATTTAAAATAAAATACTAAATAAGCAAGAGCAGTAATATTCTCTAAAAAATACTGTAAAAGATAAATGTACTTAATTTTTAAAGAACTATTTAAGATAAAATATTAAATAAGCCAATAGCAGTAAGGTAGTACTTGAATGACTAAAGATGGTGAAACGCTAGTCTAGCAAAAGCAATATATTTTTTGTTTACTGAAGTATACCTGACATACAATGCATTAGTTTCAAGTATACAACATAGTAATTCATTATTTATATACATTACATAATGATCACCATGTTAATCTACTTACAGTCTATCACCATCCATGGTTTTTACAATATTACTATATTCTCTATGCTATACATTACATCCCCATATCTTATTTATTTTATAACTGGAAGTTTGTACCTCTTTATCTCCCTTCACCTATTTGGTCCATTCCCCCACTCCCCTCCCCTTGGGAAACCATCAGTTCATTCTCTGTATCTATAAACCTATTTCTGTTTTATTTTGTTTTTAAGTTCCACATGTAAGTGAAATCATATAGTATTTGTCTTTCTCTGTCTGACCTATTTTACTTAGCATAACACCCTCTAGGTCCATCCACATCATCACAAATGGCAAGATTTCATTCCTTTTTATGGCTAAATAACTTAATATTCCTGTGTTTGTGTGTGTATGCACACACCCATGCCACATCTTCTTTATCTATTCATCTATTGATGAACACTTAAGTTGCTTCCATGCCCTGGCTACTGTGTAAAGAATGCTTCAGTGAACATACGGGTACTTAGGTCTTTTCAAGTAAGTGTTTTCATTTTCTTTGGGTAAATACCCAGTAGTAGTATTGTGGGATCACTTGGTAGTTCTATCTCTAATTTTTTCTTAAGTATTTCCTTCAAGTTAATTTATTCATTTTGAGAGAGAGAGTGAGCATGCACAAGTGAGGAAGAAGCAGAGAGAGGGAGTTTCCAGCAGCCTCCTCCCTGTCAGTTCAAAGCCCAATGCGAGGCTTGATCCCATGAACCATGCAATTATGACCTGAGCCAAAATCAAAAGTCAGATGCTTAACCCACTGAGCTACCTAGACACCCTATCTCTAAGAACCTCTATTCTATTTTCCATAGTGGCTGCATCAATTTACAGTCCCACCAACAATATAGGACTCCCTTTTGTCCACATCTTGACCTACATTTGTTAATTCATGTCTTTTTCATAACAGCCATTCTGATGGCTGTGAGGTGATAATCTCACTGTGGTTTTGATTTGTGTTTCTCTGATGATTAGTTATGTTGAGCATCTTGTCTAGAAAAGGCAGTATGTCCTCCCATCCTTCCTTTTAAAGATTTTATTTTTAAGTAATCTCTACACCCAACGCCGGGCTCTAATTCAAGAGATCAAGAGTTGAATTGTCTACCAACTGAGCCAGCAGGCACCCTGGCAGTATGTTCTTTAAATAAAAGACCTTGTACTTTGCCATTACTAATCTATCAGGCTTTTAAGCAAGTCTGATCATTTATAAAATTCCAGCAATCAAATCTAGAGTTTTTCTCAGCCTAATGCTCCTCTGTCTTTCTCTTAAAGAGACTTTCACTCTAGTTATGGAATAAATAAGTCACGAGGATAAAAGCTATAGCATAGGGAATATAGTCAATGGTATTATAATAGCACCATATGGTGACAGATGGTAGCTACAATTGTGGTAAGCATAGCATAACATGTAATCATTATATTGTACACCCAAAACTAAAGTCTCACAGCCTTTCTACTCTGAATTACTGCCTCCATTACTGAAAAGTATGCTAGACAATTCTGTTGTCTCTCAAACCCACAGTCTTCTTTTGAGAACTTCCCTCCTTCCCCAAAAGAATAAGTCCAGAGCAGCAATGTTAAATGTTCATATTCATGATCCTGCCCCTCTAGGCGCCAATGCCACTGAATGCAGCAAGGATCCAAGTTGGGGACCTAATATGCAATTGAGAAACTAGACAGAATGGTCCTTTGAACTGAGAACTTGTAAACTCAGGAGCTAAAAGATGAGAATGTTGCTCCATGTAGGTCCAAAACAGTAAAAGCAAGTTTGCTGTTAAGATGGCAATATTCTCCAAACTTATCTATATATTCAACACACTTCCTACTAGAATAGGCTTCTTTATAAAATTGACAAGCTGACCTTAAAATTCATATGGAAACTCAAGGGATCCAAAATAGACAAAACAATCTTGAAAAAGAACAAAGTTGAAGGACTCATACCTCAATTTCAAAACTTACTACAAAGCCACTCTAAATCACAACAGTGTGGTATTGGCATAGGATAGACATATAGATAAGTGGACCAGAACTGAGAAGGGTGCCAAATGATTCAATGGTCACAGCAACTGGATATCCACCTGCAGAAAAATAAAAGTGGATCCCTACTTCACTGCATATACAAAATTCAGCCCAATGGCTCAAGACCTAAATGTGAGAGCTAAAGCTATAAAATACTTAAGAGAAAACACGAGAGGAAACACTAAACAAAACTAAAAGGCAACTGATGAAATGGGAAAAGATACTTGAAAATGACATATCGGGGACCCTAGATGGCTCAGTCAGTTAAGTGTCGGACTTCAGCTCAGGCCATGATCTCACAATTCATGAGTTCAAGCCCCGCGCCAGGCTCTGTGCTGACAGTTCAGAGCCTGGAGCCTGCTTCTGTTTCGTGCTCTCCCTCTCTCTCTCCCCCCCGTTTGTTCTCTCTCTCTCTCTCTCTCTCTCTCTCTCAAAATTAATAAAACTTAAAAAAAAATTTAAGAAAATGACACTATCAGATGAAGGGTTAGTATTCAAAATCTATAAAAAAAAATTTTAACCTCAATACCCAAAAAATAAATAATCCAGTGGAGAAATGGGCAAAAGACTTGAACAGACATTTTCCAAAAGAAGACATCCAGATGGCTGAAACATGAAAAGATGCTCAGCATCATTCATCATCAGGGAAATACAAATCAAAACCACAATGAGATACCACCTCACACTTGTCAGAATGGCTAAAATGAACATCTCAGGAAACAACAGATGTTGGTCAGGATTCAGAGAAAGGGGGACCCTCTTACACTGCTGGGAATGCAATCTGGGGCAGTCACTCTAAAAAACAGTATAGAGGGTCCTCACAGAATTAAAAATAGACCTACCCTACAACCCAGCAATTGTACTGCTAGGTATTTATTCAAAGGGTACAAAAAAGCTGATTTGAGGGGAACATGCACCCCAATATGCATAGCAGCACTATAATCGATAGCCAAATTATAGAAAGAGCCCAAATGTCCTTCAACTGATGAATGGATAAAGATGGAGTGTTCACACATAACAGAATATCACTCGGCAATCAAAAAGAATGAAATCTTGCCATATGCAACAACATGGAACTAGAATGTATTATGCTACATGAAGTTAGATAAGTATCATACGATTTCACTCACCTATGGAATTTAAGAAAACAAGACAGAGGAACACAGGGGAGGGGAAGGAAAAAGAAGATAAAAACAGAGGGAGACAAACCCTAAGAGACTCTTAAATACAGAGAACTGAGGGTTGTTGGAGGTGTGCTGGGTGGGGAGGATGGGCTAAACAAGTAATAGGCATTAAGGAGTGCCCTTGTTGGGATGTGCACTGTTATACGTAAGTGATAAATCACTAAATTCTACTCCTGAAACCATTATTACAAAATATGTTACTAACTTGGATTTAAATAAAAATTTTAAAAAAAGGAGAAAACCCAGGAGTGAATGTTCTCATGATCTTAGATTTGGCAGTGGCTTAAGATCAACACCAAAAGCACAAGCAACAAAAGCAAAAACATAAACTGGACTTCATCAAAATCAGAAACTTTCAGGGGCGCGTGAGTGGCTCAGTCGGTTAAGCATCTAACTTCAGCTCAGGTCATGACTTCACAGTTTGTAAGTTTGAGCCTCCTGCATGGGGCTCTGTGCTGACAGCTCAGAGCCTGGAGCCTGCTTCAGATTCTGTCTCCCTCTCTTTCTGCCCCTCCCCTGCTCACACTCTGTTTCTCTCTCTCAAAAATGAACATTAAAAAAAATTTTTTTAACTTTTATGCTTCAGAAGACATCATATCATAAAAAAAGTGAAAGACAACCCAAAGAATCGGAGAAAATATTTGTAAACGATATATATGACAAGAGACTTGCATATACAACACAAATATTCTAGAGAATACAGAAGAATTCCTACAATTAATTTAAAAGACAATACAATTTTAAAAAATAGGCAAAGGACCTGAAGACATTTTTTCAAAGAAGATATAGAAATAGCCAGAAAAAACACAAAAAGATGCTCAATATCACTAATCATTATGGAAATGCAAATCAAAACCACAAAATACCACTTCACACCTATTTGAATGGCTACGACCCAGACAGACAGACAAAAGAAGTGTAGGCAAGGATGTGGAGAAACTGGAGCCCTTGTGCACTGCCGGTAGGAATGTAAAATGGTGCAGCCATTATGGGGACAATATAATAGTTCATCAAAAAAAAATTAAAAAATAGATTTCCTCTATGATTCAGCAAGTCCACTTCTGGACAGAACTGTAAGAATTAAAAACAGGGGCTCAAAATACATGCACACCCATGTTCACAGCAGTATTATTCTTTTTTTTTTTTTTTAAATATTTATTTTTGAGAGAGAAAGACAGAACATGAGCCGGGAATGGGCAGAGAGATGGAGACACAGAAAACAGTAGGAGGCTTCAGGCTCTGAGCTGTCAGAACAGAGCCTGACATGGGGCTCAAACTCAGGAGCCGTGAGAACATGACATGAGCCGAAGTTGGATGCTTAACCGACTGAGCCACCCAGGAACCTCAGCAACAGTATTCTTAACAGCCAAAAGGTGGAAACAATTCAAGTGTTCACAGACCTATAAATGGATAAATAAAATGTAGTACATCCAAACAATGGAATATTACTTACTGATAAAAAATTAATTAAGTAGAGGTGCTTGGGTGGCTTAGTTAAGAGTCCAGCTTTTGGTCACGGCTCAGGTCGTGATCTCACAGTTCGTGGAATCCAGCCCCACATCTGGCTCTGATGCACAATGCAGACCTGCTTAGAATTCTCCCTCTCCCTCTCTCTCTGCCCCTTTCCTACTATCTCTCAAAATAAATTAAAAACATAGCTTAAAATAAAAAGGAATGAAGTACTGATACATGCTACAACATGGATGAGCCTTGAGGACATTACGCTAAGTGAAATAAGTCACTCATTAAAAAACAAATGCTGGAGGGGCACCTGGGTGGCTCAGGTCATGATCTCACAGTTCGTGGGTTCTATGCTGACAGCTCAGAGAGCCTGGAGCCTGTCTGCTTCGGATTCTGTGTCTCCCTCTCTCTCTGACCCTCCCCTTCTCGCTCTCTCCCTCTCTCTCTTTCTCTCTCTCTCTCAGAAATAAATAAAACATTAAAAAAAAAAAAATACTGGAGCACCTGGCTGGCTCAGTCAGTAGAACATGTGACTCTTGATCTCAGGGTCATGAGTTTAAGTTCCACATTGGGTGTAGAGCTTACTTGCTTACTTACTTACATAAATAGACAAACAAATGCTGTGTATTCCATTTATGTTACTATCTAGAATGGTCAAATTCAGAGACAGAAGGTAGAATTATAGTTGCCAAGGGCAGCAGGGGGAGGTAGTACTGGGGAGTTCCATGACTGCAGAGTTTCAGTGCGATGATGAAAAAGTTCTGGAGATGGACGGTGATGGGTGGTTGCAACAGTGTGTATGTACTTAATGCCACTAAGCTGTACACTTACAAATGGTTAAGACAGTAAATTTATGTATATTTTACCACAATAAAGTTTTTTTAAAAAGATTTTTACAGTTGTCTAAACCTACTATCATTTAAAAACAAATAAAAGCATGTTGATCATTAAAGGTCAGAAAACTATTAGCCATCAATACTACATCAGGAGGCACTGCGGAAGCCCATGCACCTCCCTGGACTTTGTGGCTTCACCTTATAATTGAGGTGGGTGGGACTAGGCAAGTCCCACTCCTAGTTTAGAGTCTTGGGGCCCCTGCTGACGCCAAACATTAAATAAAAAGAAGTAACCTCCCATTACTTTCAATGTTTCCAAATAAAACTTAATAAAATTATTCTTTTCCCTTCCAAAAGCCTGCCCAGAGCAATAAAAAACAGTAGGCTCCTCTCCTTCCTGCAGGCTGGAATTATAGGCCTTCAGGTTGCAGCTGCAGGTTATTAGAACCTTAGAACTCTATAATGTTCATAGCAATATTATTACTAATAGCCAAAATGCCCAATCAACTAATGAATGGACATCCAAACAATGGAATATTACTTAAAAAAGAAAGTACTGATGCATGCCTCAACATGGTGAAATAAACCAGTCACAAAAATCCATATTACAGGATTCTATTCATATAAAAGTAAGTAAGCCCATAGAGAGAAGTAGATTAGTACTGTCTAGGGCTAGGGAGATGGAGAGGTTTGGAGGGTTATAGTTAAGGGGTTTCTCTATGAGGGTGATGAAAATGTTCTAAATTTGACAGTGGTGATAGTTGCAAGCTCTGTTAATATACCCCCCAAAACACTGAATTATATAACTTTAAGTGGGTGAGTTGTATGGTATGTGAATTATATCTCAATAAAACTTTTATTTAACAAACAAAAAGGCAGGTCTGCAATAATTCAGTAGGGGCCATATGGGTTCTGAACTTTCTATTTCCTAACTCCACTCTCATACATCCTGTCAATTTTTCTTGCCCCGTATCTCAGTATCTACCCACAAGATTCATTACATATGATCTAGTTTGAAAAGGATTTTAAGTTCCTTGAATCTAAGGGTCTCTAAGAAGTAAAGGTACAAAGAATATTTTTAGTCAAAAAATATTTGCTAAATAGATGAACAACAAAGGCAGCAATAATTTGATTGCTTACTATACATCCTGTGGACCAAACTAAGCATTTTCTATCAATCACTTAAGAAGGAGAAGAGTTAGTGGAAAGAGGAAAGGCACTGGGCTTGAAATCCAAGTTCACTTATAGGCTTGTCCAAGCCTAGGGAACTTAAGTTTAAACTATCTGGGTCTCAGGTTCCTCAGCTATGAAATTAAAATAATAATAGTACAAACACTACTGAACTGCAGTGAAGAATGAGTAAAAATATTTATATAAAGTACGTAACTTAATGTCTAATACATAAAAAGCATTCTGAAAGCGAGCAAAAATTGTACACCACTCCTATTACAAATTCTTCAGGTGGGAAGCTGAACTTACCCAGTTTTGGGGGTGTGGGATAGTAGATTCTGTTCACTAACAAGCTTAAAAACAAGAGCATCACAGAGACACCTGAGTGAGTTTCAAGCTAGCACTGGCTGAGTGCCCAACTCTTGGTTTCAGCTCAGGTCATGATCTTACAGTTTTGAGTTCAAGCCCCATGTCAAGCTCTGCACTGCTAGCACAGGGGGCTTGGGATTCTCCATCTCCAACTCTCTCTGCCCCTCCCCCACTCACTCTCTCTCTTTCTCAAAAATAAACAAACTAAAAACAAAAAAAAAGTAGGGGTGCCTGGGTGACTCAGTTGGTTAAACATTAGACTTTGTCTCAGGTTATGACCTCATGGTTCACAAATCCAAGCCCCACATTGGGCTCTGTGCTAACAGAGTCTGAAGCCTGTTTTGGAGAGAGCGCGCGCGCCCCCCTCCCTCATGCTCTGACCCTCTCTCTCTCAAAAATAAAATTAAAACATTAAAAAAAAAAAAAACTATAGATCATTTAGTGGCAGGTATGGAGGTTAACTTGAGACCTTCAACTTCTGAGAGCTTTAGTGAACTCAAGAACTACCAGACACTCAATACAGATTCTTGTGCATGTGCACATTTACATCTTTCTGGGAAGCATATTCAGCTTCTATCAACATTTGAAAGCAGTGCATGATCGATAAGGTTTCAAGTATCACCAAGATAAGGGTCAGCAATTAAAAACCCTCTGACCAACTCTCTTCCTTTGCTCATTTCTGACTTGCTGTTTTATATGCCAGTAACATATTTTAACAGTTCAAGTTTATTTACCCATTATATCTCTATGGAGGCTAACAAAAGAGGTGGGGGATACATACCTACATATTATTTAACGGCAGTAAGACTATACACTGTACTATAAGGTAGGAATATTACAATAAAGAGATACAAATGAGATGCAGCAGCACATTCTAAAACAAAGAAAATGGAAACAATGGTGGGGGGAAGCTTATTTCAAGAAAAAAGACATTTAACTATAGGACTTGCCTCCTCTAAACTATAAGTTCCCTGAGGGCAGGAACCAACCTTCAGCACCTTCACCTTGCATGGGGTCCGCGGGGAGCCTGGCACAGAGTAGATGCTAAAACATAAACTGGATAAATGAAGGGATGAACAGCTCGAAGAGTACTTGCTGACATATTTAATTCACCTGGTACCATGTTCTTTGAACTGATTTTCCTAAGTATAGACTCCTAGGCTCCTAGAACAGATTTGAAGTGAAGTACATAGGCGGTTAATGGTAAGCTGAAAGCTGTTATTTAAACGTTCTGAGAGGTGACTGGGTGGTTCAGTCAATTAAGCATCAGACTCAGGTCATGATCTCACAGTTGGTGGGTTCCAGCCCTGTGCTGGGCTCTGTGCTGACAGCCCGGCCCCCGCTCACACTCTCTTGCTCTCTCAAACGTAAATAAACATTTAAAAACGTTTTTAAAACAAACACACAAATAAAACGAATAAACAAATAAATAAGTAAATAAATAAATGGAAGTTTTGAGGTTGTGGGGCACCTGGGTGGCTCAGTCAGTTAAGCACCTGACACTTGATTTCGGCTCAGGTCATGATCTTCTGGTTGGTGAGATCAAGCCTGCACTGGGCTCTGCACTGATAGCATGGAGCCCGCTTAGGACTTGTCTCTCTCTTTTCTCTCTTCCCCTCCCCCCATGCACATGCTCTCACTAGAAACAGATAATAAACAAACATATAAAAATAAATAAAAATTTGAGGTTGCAAGGAACAGAAAACCCAACTCAAACTGCATAAATAAAAATAATTTATTAGGTCACTTGACTAACAAGACCAGAGACAGAAAGGTTTCAGGAAAGCTCAGTCCAGTGATTCAATGGTATCACTAAAGATCTGGTTTCTTCTGTTTTCTCCTCTGCCTTCCTTGGTGTTTGTTTTGTTCTAAGGCTGCCAATCCCCCACCCCTGGTTATAAATATCAGTGACTACAAGCTGACTCTGAGGAAGATGTTCTTTGTTTCAATTAAGGATAAAATCTAAAAAAAGTTACATAATTTGTCTTGCCTGAGTTAGATCTGCAACATAGACCATAAATAAGTCACTACCTTTTCGGACCTCAAGTTACCTCCTCTGCAGAATATGGAGTTGGATGAGATAACTTATACTGAACTTTCTAGAAGGTAAACAGCATTTCTCAAGGAAGTTCTTTGGAATAAGGAACCCCCAAACATGACTTCACATCTCACTGACGTTCAGTGAGTCACTGTGAACAAATCATTATGTCTAAATGGCTGATGGTTTTAAGCTAATCAAACTCTCTCTGAAGGCTAAGGATGATGTCAACGTCATTAAAACTGAAAGGCTAGGGGCGCCTGGCTCAGTTGGTTAAGCGTCAGACTTCGGCTCAGGTCATGATCTCACAGTTCCTGAGTTCGAGCCCGGCACTGGGCTCTGTGCTGACAGCTCAGAGCCTGGAGCCTGCTTCAAGTTGTTTCTCTCTCTCACTGTGCTCCTCCCTCACTCACACTCTGTCTCTGTCTCTCTCTCTCTCAAAAAAAAAAAAAAAAAGTTAAAAAAATTAAAACAAAAACTGGCTAATATAGGGAATAAGGATTGACAGTTCTCAGAGAAAAATATAAGATACAGTTACCATGAGGGTGGGGGGTACAAACAGGTGTCGCCTTCTGTAGTTTACAGGTGACAATTATCAAAATCAAGGGATTAAAGGAGAAAACTTAGAAAAATATCCTTAAATTGGCCTACTGGGCCTACTTTTACATGATACAACAAAAATTCAGATAATACATTTAACTTCAAGCTTCTCAAACACTGCCATTGTTTATACAACACACCCCCATGACAAATCAAGCAAGCAACATGGTCTTCTTAAGGCCTTGTGGCTCTGTTCTGTAGCAAATCTCAGGGGACAAGCCCCAGAAGACTACAGTCCCATGAGCAAGCAGGAGACAGGATATCAAAAGCTTGCTTATTCATTTAAAAAAATTTTTTTAATGTTTTATTTATTTCTGAGAGAGAGACAGCATGAAGAGGGGAGGGTTAGAGAGAGAGGGAGATACAGAATCTGAAACAGGCTCCAGGCTCTGAGCTAGCTGTCAGCACAAAGCCTGATGTGGGGCTCGAACCCATGAACCATGAGATCACGACCTGAGCCAAAGTTGGACGCTTAACCGACTGAGCCACCCAGGCGCTGCTAAAAGCTTGCTTATTCGGTTGCTTCTCTGGAACACATCTGTCACTAGGACCAGGGAAATAAAAATTTCCAAAAAGTGAAACATGAGACCCAATAGAAAAGAGACTTGACAGATAAAGAAAAACAAAACCCAGCATCTTTTAGGTAACTATCATGAATTAGGCCGTGAGCATATATACAGGTGTTTGTCCACTATTTCATTTAATCCACATAACTCTGAGGAAGATGTTCTTTGCTTCAATTAAGGGGAAAAAAAAGTCCTTAAAAAGGTTACATAATTTGCCTTGCCGGAGATTAAATCTAAATTCTGCAACCTAGACCATAGATAAGTTACTACCTGTTTGGACCTCAAGTTACCTCCTCTGCAGAATATGGAGTTGGATGAGATGACCTATAGTGAACTTTCTAGCTTTAACATCTTATGATGATTCTAGTCATGATAACCTAATACATATTAAATTTTCTAACAGGGAACGTGCTTCCCTAGTTTTCCAAATAAATCTTCCTTGCCCATCCTTTTCAAGTGTATTCTGCCCCTCCCTATCATTCTTCTCTTTGCTCAGCTTTACAGTTTCCATTATGTTTTCTACTAACAGAATATTTTGAAATTGTATTAGTTATCTGTCTACCCAGTGATTACCGCCTGCCCCTGTACTGGGCAGTAGGCTCCCTTATGACCCCATCACCTTTAAAAGTATTTGGCATGCAGTAGGGCCTTAAGACATTTCCTGAATATCAAATGCTGGCAACTGGGTCCAACGAGTGCTGAGTTCTAACAGTAATCATCACTGCAGTCATTTACGAACCATAGCACGCTGAGGGGCTACAGCACTGACAACTGTGGAATTCTCCAGCTGCAGAGTATGCAGAGTACAACTGTTGACTGGCAGTCAGCTCAAGTCATGTAACAGCTCATCATAAGATTCCAAACAGACAAAATCCTGCTGTTAATACCAACTGAAGCCATTATGGAATTCTACTATGCTGGAGTTATTTCCAAAGTTTGATTTACTAGTGTTGTGTGGCATTTCCCTTCAGTTGTCTTGTTTTAAGAATAAAACCAAGCACCATTCTTGTTCACCTGCTGTCACACTGAACTGTAAACATTTGCCACCTACACACATCCAATTTGTCCTAAATATACACCGCTGAAAATAAAAAGTGGTTTTAAACCACAATGCCCCTACTAAAGAAATGTAGAAATGTGTTTTTAAACATGCATAAGATCACGTAGAATGCAACAGAACGGCTAGAAAGAGAAGGATTTCAGATGTGGGAGTGGGAAGAGGTCAGCTTAAAGAAAATATAATAATCCCCAAATATACTGTGTACAGGTCCCAAAACAAGAATACTTTTTTAAAATCTTTTTTTAAGATGTTTATTTTGAAAAAGAAAGGGAGTCCGAGTGGGGGGGGGGGGGTGCAGAGAGTAGAGGGAGGGAGGGGGAGAGAGAAAGAGAGAGAATCACAAGCAGGCCCCATGCTGTCAGTACAGAGCCCACAGGGCTTGAACCCACAAACCCTGAGATCATGACCTGACCCGATATCAAGAGTTGGATGCTTAACTGACTCAGCCCACCTAGGTGCCCGCCCCAAGAATGCTTTCTTCAGCATAACCACACAATGCCAGTTATGGTTTAGAGTCTTGATGTTAATTTAAAATGCTCTTCATACACATAAGTTGTCAACCACAAAACCAACCAGACATTCAGTCAAATTAAGGAAAAAAAACAAACAACATTTGTTACTGTTTCCAGCAATTTCCAAAATGTCCAAAAACTAAAATTTGGGGAAGCTGCTACATTTTCACATCATGCTTGCAAATGATTCTATAATTGGATAATAGTCACTACTTTCTTTGTATTTGCTATGGTTCAAATACCACAGGCTATAATGAAGCCCCATGAATAATTCTCCATTTTAGTAAAAGGATAAAACCAATTTCTCAGAGAATAAAACAAGAGACTGTTGATGTTAACAGTTTTATAAGACAGAGCTTATTAGCTGATTTCTATGGGTCAACATAAACTTCTCAAACTCCTTCATGAATATTTAAAAAATACAGAAATGTTAAGAAAAACTCAACTTAAATAACAAACTCATATTTTTTAAAATCAGGAATATAATCCAAAGGGTTTCCATGCAACATACACCAGTACAGCCAATAAGTTTTCTACTCTATGCCAAGCAGAAATCTTGGGTCGCCTGGGTGGCTCAATCAGCTAACCATTCGACTTTGGATCAGGTCATGATCTCATAGTTCATGTTGGAGCCACACATCACGCTCTCAACAAAGCAGCAGCTTCCGATCTTCTGTCTCCCTCTCTATCTGCCCCTCCCCTGCATGCTCGCTGGCTCTCGCTCTCTCAAAAAAAAAAAAAAAAAAAAGTAACAGAAGTGAGAGGCCACTGATTATCATCTGCTTACACTTTCAAGAAGTAACTTTTTAACATCTAATCATTGGTAAGGCAAGGTATAAATTCTCCCCGTAACACTGCATTTCTGTCCTCAGGCAACAAATCAAATGGCTATTAAGAGCATCATACCTACCACTCAACACCTGCCCTTCTTCAGCAGAGAATTCACATCATGTTGGCAAATGCAAAAAGCTGCACAATATTTCCAGAGACTGCAGAGGTCTGAGAACTGTTTCCACAATCCTCATGCCCCAATGGATACAAAGCACTTGTAGCTGAGAAACCAGTTACACTATGTAAACATATTAAGGACCAAACAAAGTCAGGGTAGGAAATATAGGGGTCATACTATGTGAAAAATTTTAAAGAAATCAAGTTGTTTCCTAGTACAATCCCTAATAACCTGTCAAGATGTGATCTTAGGGAAAAAAAACACTTGTTGGGGCGCCTGGGTGGCTCAGTTGGTTAAGCGTCCGACTTCAGCTCAGGTCATGATCTCATGGTTCGTGGCTTCGAGCCCCACATTGGGCTCTGTGCTGACAGCTGAGAGCCTAGAGCCTGCTTCAGATTCTGTGTCTCCCTCTCTCTCTGACCCTCCCCTGCTCATGCTCTGTCTCTCAGAAATAAATAAAACGTTAAAAAAATGTTAAAAAACACCTGCATAAATTTATTCCGATATTCATAATCCAGAAGAACAGCTGGTTGTGATAAAGGCATTTTAAACTATACACATTCATTTTAGCATTCTCACTCTGTGTCCTAGCTCCAGAAATAACTTCAGTGAACTGCTGCATTCAGAGGCTTTTCTAAAAATGAAAAAATCATGCCAGATAAACAAAACATAAGTTTGTCTCAGAGAGAGCAGGCACATGTAGGAGAGGGGCTGAAAAAAATGGGAGAGAGATTCTCAAGCAGGCTCCATGCCCAGCACAGAGCTCCACAGGGCTCGACTTCAGTGGGGACTGGATCTCACAACCATGAGATCATGACCTGAGCCGAAATCAAGAGTCAGATGCTTAACCAACTGAGCCACCCAGGCGCCCCAATAAAATGTAAGTTAGAAAACAAAATAAACTTTTTAAAAGCCCTAGGAGGATTTTTGTTGTTTTTGGCTTTTGAGTTTAGCAGATGATTTCAAAGTAAGGCTATGTTGAAAGCACAAGATTATTAGGGAGCAGCACGCTTCAAGTAGCCTGAGGACAAGTCAAATCTGAAAAGGCTACAATTATTAAAATGTAACTACCAGTACTTAGGGTATAATTTTAAGGGATCTAAGTCCTCCACTTCAAGGTCCATCTCCCACCTTAAAGCCTAATCTGAAGCATAAATGTTTGTCTGGAAATGCTACTCAACCAAATTCTGGAAACAGACTAGAACACTCACTGAAGAACACTTCTCACTATATCACAGTTCATTTCCTGAAAGATAGGGTTTGATTCCTTTGAACCCTGGTAAGAAAAACCATTTAGGGGTGTTTCAGTTGGATAAGAGTACA
This sequence comes from Hyaena hyaena, assembly GCF_003009895.1. Taxonomy (NCBI): domain Eukaryota; kingdom Metazoa; phylum Chordata; class Mammalia; order Carnivora; family Hyaenidae; genus Hyaena; species Hyaena hyaena. Next base: position 1,005,292 of record NW_024080688.1, on the reverse strand, counting down.
ACTTCAACTCAAGTCATGATCTCGCAGTTCGCATGTTTGAGCCCCATAGTATCAGGCTCTATGCTGACAGCTCAGATGCTGTGTCCCTCTCTCTCTGCTACTCCCAAGCTCATGCTCGCGTGCTCTGTTTCTCAAAAATGAATAAACATAAAAAAAAATTTTTAAAGAAAGAAAAACCAATTATAACAATCCTGATTAAACTAGGAAACTTTTCATGAGTTTGGCATACAAGAATCAAAAAGTCCTAATAACTTAAGCCTAAAAGAGTCAAGAAGCAGTTGGGCAAACTTGGACTTAAGACTGACTTTGTTTCAGTCTCCCTACATCTGCCAAGCCAATGTGCCAAATAAATCTTACTAATGCCTCTCTGAGGAGGAAAACACACACACACCCCAAACAATGTAAATACTTCAACCACGTTTTAAATGTTAAATGTTCTTCAAAAATGTCTCAACAAAATCAGAATTTATAATTAGACACTCTGAAAAACCCCATTTTTGAGTTTTTCTTCAAACACTATCTTATATTTCACTTAAAAATATTTTAAAGTGGTGGGGCAAAAATACCTAAGATAGCCAGCACGTTGGTGTTAAATGTGACTTTAAGAACGTCTTAACAATTCATCTAAAACATAGTTTTCTTTTTTTTTCTTTTTTTTTAAGTAGGCCTCACATGGTGCAGAGCCCAACACAGTGCTTGAACTCATGACCCTGAGATCATGACCAGAGCTGAGATCAAAAGTTGGACGCTTAACAGACTGACCCACCCAGGCACCCCTAAAACTTAAGTTTCTGAGAATGTAGCAATGTATTCTGTACAGTTGAGACTGATTTCAGAAAGTATATTTCAATCAACAGAACCTATAATTTTACAAGCTTCACAGTTTATTCAGCTTTCCTCTCCATTACCTCACAGGATTGTTAGGCTAAAGCAGGTAATACTCCTATCTCTTTCCTGGATGAAGGAAGAAAATGTGAAATTCAAAAGACCTGGTCACAATTTAAAATAAGCAAAACAGGGGCGCCTGGGTGGCTTAGTCCGTTAAGGGTCCGACTTTCGCTTAGGTCATGATCTCGCGGTTCGTGGGTTCGGGCCCCGCGTCGGGCTCTGTGCTGACTGCCAGCTCAGAGCCTGGAGTCTGTTTCAGAGTCTGTCATTCCCTCTCTCTCTGACCCTCCCCTGCTCACGCTGTCTCTCTCTCTCTCTCTCTCTCCTAGAAATAAATAAAACATTAAAAAATTTTTTTAAAAAAATCAGCAAAACAAAAAAATTCAAATCCTCAAACTGTAAATTACAGTTCTATTACAACAAACTGATTTAAAAATAAAAAATATTTAATATTGTTACTATTATACTACTTTGAAGTAAATATTGTTTATAAGTAATGCATTATACCTGTATGAGGAAGGCAGGAAAATACATACCATGTCCTACATGTGGAAAACAGGGAAACACATACCATGTCTTACATATTGCAAGCAATTTAAATTATTCTTCATATTTAAAAGATTTTTACTTCACTTTTAAATAATAAACAATTTCATTTAAATTCATTACCTTAGAGCAGTTGTGTTTCTACTGCTTTTTCTAACTTGGCCTTTCTTTTTACCCTTTAAACATTATACACTATAAAGTGTATCAAAAAATATAATCTTTTATTCAGAAAGCTAACTCTTATAATCTGCAACAAATGGATAGGGATTTAAGACAAATACAGTGAAGATTCGATAAATTTCTTTTAAATCATTCTTTTTTACCTTCATTCCAAAAATGTTCTCTCCAGAGTTGGTAATAAATGCAGGTTAAATAAAAATCTCCAGGTGGGGAGCCTGGGTGGCTCAGTTAGCTTCCTACCTTCCTACTTCAGCTCATAATCATGATCTCACAGTTCGTGAGTTCAGGCCCTCCCCTGGGCTCTGTACTGACAGCTTGGAGCTTAGAGCCTGCTTCCAATTCAGTGTCTCCCTTGCTCTCTGCCTTTCCCCACTTGCATTCTGTCTGTCTCTCTCTCAAAAATAAACAAACATTTAAACATTTTTAATCTCCACATAAACAGACGACTGAACTATAAACCATGACTAATTCTGAATATTAGTCAATATGAAATAATTCCTACACGTCAAAATAATCTGGATACAACTCTAGAGTTAAAATTCTGTTTTAATTTTATCTAAGTGCCCAGAGTTTCTCCATTTTGAAAAGAGAAAAGAAGAGGAACTGGTGCAAGAGCTTTAAAAGTCTGCATCTGGGGGTGCCTGGTGGCTCAGTCGGTTAAGCTTCCGACTTTAGCTCAGGTCATGATCTCCGCAGTTCATGAGTTCGAGTCCCACGTCGGGCTCTGTGCTGACAGCTCAAAACCTGGAGTCTGCTTCAGATTCTGTTTCCCTCTCTCTCTGCCCCTCCCCCACTTGTGTTCTGTCTCTCTCTTTCTCTCTCTCTCTCTCTCTCAAAAATAAACACTTAAAAAAATAAAAATAAAAAAATAAAAGTGTGCATCTGGCATAAGTGACCTGATTACACTAATGTGCCTGTATTTTTTTAAGGTGCCTGTATTTTTATTTATTTTTTTTTTAATTTTTCAAAGCCTATTAATTTTTAAGAGAGAAAGAGTCAGAGTGTGAGCAGGGCAGGGGCAGAGAGAGAGAGAGAGGGAGATACAGATCTGAAGCAGGATCCAGGCTCTGAGCTGTCAGCACAGAGCCCAACGCGGAACTTGAACTCATGAGCCAAGAGATCATGACCTGGGTGGAAGCTGGACACTTAACCGACTGAGCCAACCAGGCGCCCCTAAGGTGCCTGTATTTTTAAATAGCCTTTTACTTACTAACATCTAAAGTTAAGATGTCCTTATATTTCTTTCTCCTCTACTTGGCACATTTTATAACATGTAAAGGTTAAATAATATATGGGAAGGACAGTGTTAGCATGAGACAGAAAATGTTACCTACTACCATTTGTTATACAAGCAATGGTGGTTCTACTGATTACAATAATCAGGAACTTTTGTAAATAGTCCCTAAACCTCCAGCCTGGGTTTTTCCAAGTTCAAAGCCTAAAGCTCTTAACCACTAAGAAACTGTGTTCAAAAATTAAGCCTCAGGTTCCAAAGTACAGATCAACTGTGAAAGACTTTGTTTAGCTATCACATTACATAAAGTAACATTGGCTACATGATCTCACTCATTTGCTCTTCGCGAAGTGTCTCCATATTCCCAGAGTTTCTCTGCAGAACCTGCATGGGCAATTCTGAATGCTTTACCCATTAGTCTGTAACTTGGACTTATGCATGACATCAATACACTGCTAAATTACCTACAATGAATAGGAAAATACCTCTCTGTTTAGGTTTATCATTTCCTCAAAAGGTTTATTTTTATTTTGCCAAGATTGGAGAAATAAGATTTAATATCAAAAATAAGAGGAGCACCTAGGTGGCTCAGTCGGTTAAGCATCCAACTCTTGATTTTGGCTGAGGTCATTTCACAGTTCGTGGGACTGAGCCCCACATGACAGAGCTGTAAGCGCAGAGCCTGCTTGGGATTCTCTCTCCCTCTCGTCCTGCCCCTCCCATGCTCACATGCATGCTCACACTCTCTCAAAATTAAACTTAAAAAATTTAATATCAAAGATAAGAGAAAATAAGCCAAATACCATGTACAAGTTATAGTGACTTGATGCTTAAGGAAAATATGTAATATCCTAACTCATTGCTCTTTAAATAAAATACAGATAAAAGCCTTAGTAACATTATAAGGTACACAGTTGTTGGGTTTTTTTTGTGTTTTTTTTTTAACGTTTATTCATTTTTGAGAGACAGAGTTTGTGGGGGGAACAGAGAGAGAGGGCAACACAGAATCTGAAGCAGGCTCCAGGCTCTGGGATGTCATCACAGAGCCCAGCATGGGGCTGGAACTCAAGGACCACAGATTATGACCTGAGCTGAAGTCAGATGTTTAAGCAACTGAGCCACCCAGGTGCCCCTGTACACAATTTTAAGTGTATGTCAGTTTGTATGTTAACCAACCAGTAAAATAATTTAAGTATTCTAATACTTAAGTATCTTTCTGATAAAACAGAAAACAGACTATGAATATAAAGTAGGACAAATGGTAACAATGAAATAAACCAAGTAGTTTATAATTATTAATGACTAACAGCCATTCTAATCATAATACAATTCCAAAGATGCTTCTCTACTGAATTTTAATTACTTAATTGTATAATGAAGCTTTAAAGTAACAAAAGCCAACACAATCATTTTAGTTATCTTTCTACTATGCTCATTTTTCAATATTATCTATCATAAAAGTCCAAGCACAAGAACTGGCAAAAGTAGGGGAGCCTGGGTGGCTCAGTTGGTTAAGTATCCAATTCCTAGTTTTGGCTCAGATCATGATCTCAGTATTTCATGAGTTCAAGTTCCACATCATGCTCTGTGCTGGCAGTACGGAGCCTGCTTGGGATTCTCTCTCTCCCTCTCTCCCTCTCCCTCTGTCCCTTCTTCGCTCACACTGTCTCTGTCTCTCTCAAAATAAATAAGCTTAAGAAAAAAAAAAGAATTGGCAAAATTACCACAGAAAACTTTCCAAAGACTTTCCATTAAATGATAAATGTTTAAAATAAAACATTAGGTGAGCACCCCTAATCACCCCCAAGCTTTAGATTAATGGCTTCAGTGTAGGCTCACAATCCTCACTCAAAGCGCTTGCATAAACTAGGTATACTTTATACCTATGTAAGTGATACAATATTTCTTGCAAGTTTATGAAACATTGATTAGTGGTGGAAAGAAAACATATTTTAGAAAGGAGAATCTTCCTAAAAATGTTATTTTAAACTAAATCCCTAAATCAAATATTGAAGAAAAGATTACACATATTAAGTAATAGCGAAATGATTCATTAACACCTTAAAGAAAAAAGAATGGCAATAAGTATTTCTACTTACGTCAACAAAAATTAGGAAACTCTCCAAAGAGGATATACCTGAGGGTTCTATGAAAAATGAGTAAGTACATGGACAGGCAAATTAGTTTAAGACTTGAATCCCTGCCCTCAATAGTGTAAAAAATAATATGGGGGGGGGGGGGGGGGGGAGGCGCACCTGGGTGGTTCAGCCGGTTAAGCATCCAACTCTTTCTCGATCTTGGCTCATGTCATGATCTCACAGTTTGAGTTCAAGCCCCATACAGGGCTCTGTGCTGACAGTGCAGAGCCTGCATGGGACTCTCCCTCTCTCTCTCCTGCCCCTCCCCTACTCTTTCTCTCTCTTTCAAAATAAATAAATAAACTTTAAAAAAAAAAGTAATACAGGGATGAGGAGGGGTTAATAATAGAAGGAAATAAAACTACTATGGGTCATAAAGAAAAATAGGAAGTGGATGGCATTCCCAGAATTCTAACAAAAACACTAAGTTTGCAGCATACCTAGAGGTTAAATTCTAGGGTGAAACAGGATGTAGGATGGAGTCTAAATCACCCTAGAAAATCCCTTTAATCTCTCTGTAAGTAGATGGCTTGTATTTAGGTTATTTACTCCATCTCTATGCATCTTCCTCTTTAAAATAAAGATCATTATTTACTACATCATCAGGTTGTTAGGACGAGTAATGAATTAAGGCCAACTTTTAAAAGAACAGGGCAGGTAGTATTCAGTCATCAAAGGTAAGCTATTATCTATAGGGACCATTTAAAAAAAATAGATCTTTAGACAGAAGAATCATACTTACCTGTGCCATAGTCAAACTATAAGACTGGTAAGAATTGAGAATGACAAAAGAATGGATTCACTTTTTTCAAATACAATCAATATCTCACAAGAACATATATACTTACTATGAGTAATGGTGGCTGAAACTGCACTATTAAAAAACTTTTTTGGGGTCAGAGCGAAAACACAATTGAATACTCATATTTTAATGTGCGTATAATGCACCTTCACTATTCTCTTCTCCTTTAAGCTCATTCCTTTCTTCAGACCAGCTTTGGCCCACCTGAGACATTTGGTGAGCAATTTTTCAAGATTTCCCCAAACTTTCTTTAGGAAGTGTTTTGTTCTCTCTCTTTCTCTTTCTCTCTCTCTTTCTCTTTCTTTCTCTTTTTCTTTCTTTCTTTTAAATTCAATTGGTCACACCATACTGGAAAAAATCTTTCTCACACACTAAATGTTTCTGCTGACACACATGCTCAAATACTTAAAAAATCAAATGTCATCTCATCCAAGCTAGGAAATAATAATACGTCTACTTTGGAAAGGCTTAGGTTATAGTTTTCCAACCAGTCCAAAAGGGCACTCCAATGTACTGCAAGGAGGTGTGTGTGTCAATATTGTGAGTTTCCTCACTCTTCTTTCTCAATTTCTGACCACAAACTGGCAACTTCATCAGATGACTAGGCAGCATAAAGGCACATGAGGAAATGTGACACTCTACCCTTCTAAAAGTCAGCAAGCCGGGGCTGCCCAAGTTTAGAAGAGATTGTAACTTTTTAAAAGGTAATCGGTTTAAAAATAGAAGTTAAAAATCAGCTAATTCAAAACAGTATGTTAAAGCAATCAGCTCCCACAGTAAAGGACCTCTTGAGAACAACTTCATTTTTAACTCTTGCCACAAATTAGTTTTTCATTTTAAGTCACTTTGAACTCTTTTTTAGCCAAAATTTTACTTTTCATCTTCAAACCCGTCAGTTTCTTTACTGAGGCAGCAACCGCTAATTTTAAAATGAACTGACCCTTGAGGCTCCTGGGTGGCTCAATCAGTTAAGCATCCGACTTCTGCTCAGGTCATAATCTCGTGATTTTTGAGTCTTAGCCCTGCATCGGGCTCTGTGCTGACAGCTCAGAGCCTGGAGTCTACTTCAGATTCTTGTGTCTCCCACTCTCTCTGTCCTCCCCTGCTCATGCTCTGTCTCTCTCCCCTAAAATTAAACATTTAAAAAAAATTTTTTTAATTTAAAATGAACAGACCCATTTACAAAGTATGCCATTAACACAAGTACCAAAATATACCACACACAAATAAAATATGGCTTATGATCATTGGGATGGCCAAGTAATAATGAGGTAATAAAGATGGCCACATAGTCAAAGAGGAAGGAAGGGAAACAAAAACCACCCAGATACCTAACTCTGCTGAGTTAATACCTGGAAACACTGACTTTACCTTGTACCACCAAACTTCTTTTTTACTTTGTTTTCTGTTTTTTGTTTTTTTTTTTTTTACTGTAAACTCTGCGCTCAATGTGGGGCTTGAACTTTCCACCCCAAGAGTAAGAGTCACATTCTCTACCAACTAAGCCAGCTAGGCATCCCTGTACCCACCAATTTCTATTCCACATAAAAGGCATGAATTTTAGTGGCAAATCTTGCATAATCAACAATTAAATTTTTTTTTAAGTGTTTATTTCTGAGAGAGAGAGACAGCGTGAGCAGGGGAGGGTCGGAGAGAGAGGGAGACACAGAATCTGAAGCAGGCTCTAGGCTCTGAGCTGGTTGTCAGCACAGAGCCCGATGCAGGGCTTGAACCCACGAACCGTGAGATCATGACCTGAGCCGAAGTAGGATGCTTAACCAACTGAGCCACCCAGACGCCCCCCATAATCAACCATTAAAAAATTGCATCTGCCTTCCTCAAGAATAAAGACATGAGATACAAAATAAGTAAATAAATCCACTATTCTGCACTCTAGCACAGGAAGACCCTGGAATTTACCCTTGACAAAGGAGGTATTCCTTCATGTTTACAACTTGCCAGAACAATTTCAAGAAGTAACCATCTGATTCTCCTATAATTCCTATAATCTCCTATAATTCCTTCCAGAGTCAATGGCTCTTATATAGAAAAGATCTCCTTAGTCTTTAGTTCTACCCTCAAAGGTACACACCTTGCTTGCTTTAAGAACTTGTAAGAAAAAAAAAAAAGAACTTGTAAGAATTATAGCTAAGGCACCTGTAAAATCGATAGTAACTTTTTTCTTCAGGAAATATTTTTTTAGTTTATTCCTTTATTCGGGGAGGGAGGAGGGCAGAGATGGAGAGAAAGAGGGAGAATCCCAAGCAAGTTCCACACCGTCAGCACAAGCCTGATGCAGGACTCAATTTCACAAACTGTGAGATCATGACCTGAGCCCAAGTCGAACACTGAGCCACCCAGGCACCCCTTTCTAAGGAAATATATTTTTTTAATGTTTTTAATGTCTCTTTATTTTTGAGAGAGAGAGAGAGTCAGGGAGTGAGCAAGGGAGGGTCAGAGAGACAGAAACAGAATCCAAAGCAGGCTCCAGGCTCTGAGCTGCCCACACAGAGCCAGACATGGGGCTCAAACTCACGGAACAGTGAGATCATGACCTGAGCCAAAGTCAGACGCCCTGAGCCACTCAGGCGCCCTCTGAAAATATTTTAAATCAACTTTTCAAAAATAATTTTCTTAAAGCAAGGATATGTGTACAAGTCTTCCCTGTAACTGGACCATTAACTCATGAAAGCTTAAAATTATACCCAGCTAATCTACTAGAGGATTATAAAAAACAAAACATGAAAATGTAACCTATATAATTATATATCAAAACATGAATGCCTTAAGGAGAAGAACTATAGGCATTTTCTACATCTTGTTATACTCCATCATTCAGTATGGCACACCCTGCATAAAATTAGGTGCCCAAGTATCTGAATAAAATATTAACGCAGAAAAGATATAATTACAACATTTATCTTAATCTTTTTTCGTATTAAATCACTACCTACCACATAAAAATAATATATAATCTAAGGATCCAGATGCTTCCGTATGTACTGCACCCAGGCACAGAACTGAGAGGAAAAGAATAAGGAGCACTATTCTAGTTCAACAATTTCTAAGAATCTACTTGCAACTGCTAGCTGCGCTGAAGAATATGAAGTTCAGAAAGACATTGCCCCTTGCCTTCCAGAAGCTTTTAAAGTAAAGAAAAGAACTAATTTACCCAAGACTGACTATGTGCTCAGCATTGTGCTAAGAGGTTTCAGGATTACAAGCAGTCCTACTACAAAATATGGCAGCCTTCTTTGGCGGGGAGGGAGGTGGTGACTTAATAAAACTATGAATCTGGAGTGTGGAAAGATCACTTCTAGCTTTAGTGGAGGAAGAGGCAGACAGTTAAGGATGACTTCACCGTAGTATTGAACTAGAAGAGGTAGCATTTCAACAGATAAATAAATGCAGTAGTAAAGCAAAAGCCAAACTGTATCAAGGAAATGACATTAGAGGAAAATCTGGAAATGAGCCTGTAGTACAGTCTTTTTAACTTTTTACACAACTTTTCCTTTTATTTTAAATCAACTTACTTAATGACTTTACAAACACACCCATTATAAAAGCAACCCCTCCCCATCCTGAGTACCCTCTAAAACTTTTACCCTGCTTTATTTTTTCTTTAATATCTAAACGATGTATTTTAAATCCCTTCTTTGCTTTACCTTTCCCTTCTTCCCTGATCTAACCCCACTAAGTAACCTATGTTAACAACCCAATAATATTCTTTGGTACTTTCCGCATGCTTATTTTCCCATACAGATGTCATATGCACATAAATACACAAGCTTTTTGTAATAATTTATAGTTTCCAACCTATCAGTTTTTTTAAAAAACAGATACACTGACTAATTACAGAATATATGTTCATAGGGAGCGGGCTCAAAAATATGGAAAAACACAAAAATAACCTATAGATGGCTCTTGCCAACATTTATGGACATATGCATCATCTTTTCTATGCATATTTTTCTTTATAAAAATGAGATCCTTTTGTACTAATCTTAGTACCTTTTTTTCACTTTATAGACCTTATCACTCAGGATTAACTGAAATCATCTTTCACTTGTTAACTGAATACACTTTAGATTAAAAGGATGAAAAAAGTTTATTCTTTTCAAAAAAGATGAATCATTAATTGCGTGATATCTCTAAAGAGCATTATATACAAATACATTTGTAAGGGTGAAAAAAGTCCAACAGATGCAAATATAGCCAACTTCTAAGCTTCCTGTTTGCTCATCAGATTTAATTAGCAGTAAGAAAAAGCTTAGTATCACTTCACATCCATTAGGATAGTTATTGTCAAAAAAACAGAAAATAAGTGTTGACAGGGATGTGACCAAACTGGAGCCCTCGTGTACTACTGGTAGAAATGTAAAATGGGACCGTTGCTATGGAAAACAGTCTGGCAGTTCCTCAAAAAGTTACAACCAAATCATCATATGATCTAGCAATTCCACAACTAGGCATATAGTCAAAAGAATTGAGAGCAAAGACTCAAACAGATACCTGGAAATGAATATTCATAACAGCATTATTCACAACAGCCAAAAGGTGGAAACAAGAATCCATCAACAGATGACTAGATAAACAAAATATTTAACACACAACCACACCCACAGGAATATTATTCAGCCACAAAAAGGAATGAACTTTTGATACACGGTACAAAATGGATAGACTTTAGAAACACATTAAGTAAAATAAACCAGATGCTAAGTCACAAACACTGTATGATTTTCCCTTATATGAGGTACTTGAAATGAACAGATTCATACAGAGAAAGCAGAGTTTATCAGAGGTTGGAGGTAGGGAGGAATGGGGAGTTATTGTTTAATGGGTACAGGGTTCTCTTTGGGATGACGAAAACGTTCCAGAAATAAATACTGGTGATGGTTGCACAATGCTGTGAATGTATCATAATGCCACTGATAGTACACTCAAATACTGTTAAAATGGTTAAATTTAGGTTATGTATAGTTTACCTGTCCTCGGCCCCCCCCTCCCCAAAAAGCCTAAGGGGCCCATTTCACACTCAGCTAAATACTAATCATAAAGGTCATGATTTCTACTCTCAAAATTCACAACTGCACTCTAATTCCAGTCTAGACTACCATGAAGGAAGGCAGAATGTCACAAAACCCTTCAGTCTCTGTTTATACCTGCTGTTCCAGGTATAAAGCCTATGAATGCAGAAGGAAACAGCCAGCATGACAAGAGCACTTGAGACAACGAATCAGGAGGTGCTAAAGTAGAAACGTCCTCCAGGAGCTGGCAGTGAGAACCCAGAGCAATATACAAACAATGCCTCATAGAGCAGAAGCTAAGCAAGGTAACTCCTTCAACATATATCCTAAGTTACAAAGTTCTGAGTGCAAGTTTAGTAAGTATATCCTCTTAAGAATAAGCACTTGTGTGCTTGTGATGGACAGTAGGAAGTCCACAGGTGATTAACCTCTGAATCTCCATTCAGTTAATGTTATGTAATCAAGAAAAAGTTTTTAAGACCTGGGAATTCATAAACAAGAGTAAGGCATAGCCCACCTTTAACGAACTTAAGTCTAGCCCGAGTTGGAAGACATCCATACAAAAATTTAATAAACACTATTTGGCACCTTACATTCAACGAATTGGCTGCAGTCAGGTGTCAGCCATTATGCCAACTCTGGGTAGTCAAAAGTAAGATTAAGATACAATCTTCTAGGGGCACCTGAGTGGCTCAGTTGGTTGAGCATCCAACTTCAGCTCAGGTCATGCTCTAGCACTTTATGGGGGTTGTGGCCCCACATCGGGCTCTATGCTGACAGCTCACAGCCTGGAGCCTGTGTCTCCCTGTCTCTCTCTCTCTCTCTGCCCTTCCCCGATCATGCTCCATCTCGGTTTCAAAAATTTAAAAAACACTAAAAAAAAATTTTTTTTAAGACACAATCTTCTAGAGAGCTGGCTGCCTGGGTGGCTCAGCCCGTTGAGCACCAGACCTTGGTTAAGGACACAGTCTCACAGTTCGTGGGTTCAAGCCCCGCATCGGGCTCTGAGCAGTCAGTTCAGAGCCTGGAGCCTGCTTTGGATTCTATGTCTCCCTCCCTCTCTCTCTGTTCCTCCCCAGCTCATACTCACACTCTCTCGCTCGCTCTCAAAAATAAATAAACATTTTTTTTAAAATACAGTCTTCTAGAAAAAGGTGTAAATAATAAAATGTGTTGTAATAAATATGTGTAAGTCTACAGTGCACAGTACAAAAAAGTACTTAAAAATAATTTAAGTTTAAATAGAAAGTCTTATTAAATCTAATATGGGGCACCTGGATAGTTCAGTCGGTGAAGATCAGCTCAGGTCACGATCTCATGATCGGGAGCTTAGAGCCCTACATGGGGCTCTGCACTAGGTGGAAAGCCTGCTTAAGATTCTCTCTCCCCTGCTCATGCACAGGCCCTCACTCATTTTTACTCTCTCTCTCAAAAACCCTAGGTAGTATTAAGTGTTGAAATTTAGACTCAACACTCACTGAAGCACATGGGCCTGGTCCCTCAGCCTCTCAAGAGAAAATTTTTTCACAAATATTAATAAAAAAGAAATTGCACGTTGAATAGGAAGCATTAATTTCAGTTCATAATCTAATGGGATGATGAGCTCACAAATGGTTATATGATAAAGACCATAAGAAAAATAAAGGTGGGGCACCTGGGTGACTCAGTCGGCTAAGCATCTGACTTCGGCTCAGGTCATGATTTCACAGTTCATGAGTTCAAGCCCCCCATCGGGCTCTGTGCTGACAGCTCAGAGCCTGGAGCCTGCTTTAGATTCTGTGTCTCCCTCTCTCTGTGCCCCTGCCCCACTCAAGGGGTCTTTCTCTCTCCTTCAAAAATAAACATTAAAAATTTTTCTAAAAAAAGAAAAAGAAATACAAAGGGTTTTAAGGTGGGGCTCAAGGAAGGAAGCATAATGAGTGAGAAGAAGAAAAAAGATCAGGAAATATTTATAAGATGGGTATTCAAAACGGCTCTTAAAAGAGGAACAGATAACAGTGAGGAAATTGTGTCAATCTCTCATTAGGATAAGGTCGTTGAAGGCAAGAATTTGCCTTACTCATCCTGCACTAAGCATAATGGTCTGCACCTACATAAGTGCTAAAAAAATTTAAAAAATAAAAAAAGTATGAGGAATCTGTATTAGTAAGACATGAAAGCAAGAACTGCTTAGTCTAACAGGCAATGGAAGTAAGGCCAGCACATCTTCACTATATTCTTGTTAGGATTACCAAATTTATTTCCCTCCATGAAAGAAAGCCGGGTAGCTGGGGAACCAAGAGGGAGGGGGAATTACCCTGCACAACTTTATTTACTTAGCATAATTTTCTGTATCCTTTGACTTGTGTGGCATGAGACAGTATTATCTATACAAGAAAATTAATAAAATTTAGTTTTGAAGAAGGTCACCAGAGTGGCTCAGTCAATTGAGCATCTGACACTGGACTTTGGCTCAGGTCATGATCTCATGGTTCACGAGTTCTAGCCCTACTTCAGGCTATGTGCTGACAGTGCCTGTGGAGCCTGCTTAGGATTCTCTTTCCCTCTCTCTCTGCTATTCTCCCACTTGCGCGCTCTCTCCCCCCTCCCTCTCTCTCAAAATAAATAAACTTAAAAAATATTAATTTTTAAGAATCTGCAAAGTAAGAGAGTGAATCTAGTAGTCATTTGGAGAAAGCACTGGTGTAGGAATAAGTAAGAAAAAGGTGTTCACTTTAGAGGCTCTAACAACAGAACAGGTAAGGCAAATAGTGATAAAAGTACTCTGGAGAAAGCAGAAAATGGCTGAAAGAAGCTCAAAAATAGAGTTGTCAATGGAATCTGACAGTGACTAAATGTCTGGAGTAACATAAAGTCCCACACTATGAGTACAGTTAGCTTTATTAAATGTATTTTTCTATTATAAAAGCAACATATTCAGAGAATATACAAAGTATAGAGCACTATCCTTATTTCTACTCTTCAACAACCGTTGTTAGCACCTACATGTATTTTCTTCCTATATGTAGGTTTTGAGTTTTTTTTTTAACAGCTTGAGATAGAACTCACATACCATACAAATCAAGTACTTGAAATGTGCAATTCAATGGCTGTTATTATATTCAGAGTTGTGCATCCATCTCCACAATCAATTTTAGAACATTTCATCACTCCCACAAAAAAATCCCCTATCACTGACCCTGCCCACTCCCCACTCCTTCCAGCCCCTGGCAACCACTAATCTACATTCTGTCTCTGGACTGGCCTATTCTGGACATTTCATATAAATGGAATCATACAAAATGTGGTCTTTTATGACTGGCTTCTTTCATTTAACATGTCTGCAAGGTTTATACACGTTGGAGAATCTATCAGTACACCATTTCTTTTTATTACTGAATAATATTCCATTGTTTTTTTTATACAACTGTAATCATTCCAGATACATAATTCTGAGTTCAGCATTTTCCATGCCATCAATGCTTCACATAATCCATACTTAATGACAAGTATAGTGTCCATCAAATGGCTGTACCACAGAGTTTACTTAATCATTTTTTAAAGTTTATTTCTTTTGAGGGAGGAAAGGGGGAGGGAAGAGGAGGGAGAATTCCAAGCGGACTCAGCACTATCAGTGCAGAGCTCAATGCAGGACTTAGAACTCACAAACCTGGAGATCAAGACCTGATCCAAAGTCAGCCACTTAACCAACTAAGCCATCCTGGTGCCCCTACTTAATCATTATTGTTGGACATCTGAAGTCTTTCCAGTCTTTTCTATTGTAAACAAATTCTCTTAAGTGCAAATGATAGCTCCTTTCTGAATGATCGTCCAGATCCAGAGAAATGCCTCTTAGATACTGAGCTTCTTAATGCTACAGAGAACCAAAGTCACATTCTTCCAGGGAAAATTCAGGATTTCATCCATCCCAAATCCAGGTAAAGGGCAGATGCTAAAAGTTACCCATGGCTCAAAAGGATGCCTCAAAAATACCTAGACTAAGACCTGGCTGGCTGTCAGTAAAGCATGCATGACTCTTGATCTTGGGGTTGTAAATTCAAGCTCCACATTAGGTATAGAGATGACTTAAAAAACCACCAAAAAAAAAAAAAAAAGAATGAAAACTCATCATTTTAAAGACACTGACATAGTTGAAACATTAACTAGGCTGACTCTTCCATAAGAAATGTACGTGGATGGAGGCACCTGGGTGGCATCCGCCTTTGGCTCAGATCATAATATCACGGTTCATGAGTTCGAGCCCCACATCAAGCTCACTGCTCTCAGCCTGAGTGGCGCCCACTTCAGATCTTGTCCTCTTCTCTCTGCCCTTCCCCCATCTGCACTCTCCCAGAATATAAATATTTTAAAGAAAAAAGAAAGTACATGGATGAAAAAAGGTAAACACTTTGTCCAAATGTGATGCCTACTACTGGGCAGCTTCAAATAATCAGACAACTTTTTGCTTTCCATAGCAGGATGAAAGAAAATAAATAGGAAAGAACACCTTGATTACAACAGTAAAAATGTTGTTATGCTTGCTATTATATGACAATAAATAAAATCCAACTGGTAGAAAGAGGAGGAAGAGGATACCTGTGTATATAGGCCACAAGGTCCTCCCAGCAGTTAACATACTGGGTTCCCCTAAAACATTGATTGTCATTGCCTGATGCTTCCCATTCGTTAACCAATGCAAACAACTAAAAATCACAACGATTTTCAAATTTGAAACTAGTTTTAGTATTGCTAATCCCCACCAAAAAAGATCCCTTAGAATCTCGTCTAAAAATAAAACTATGTGTCAACTGTTCCTCAAGAAAAACTATGTACACTGATTGGAATGTGAAGCAATTAACACACTTTGTGAGTGATTTGCCAAAGAGACTTCAGATAGCCTGGGCCAAAACCAATAACAAAGAAACAACACCCACTTGACATTTTCCTTGGTTAAACTGAGATTCTAGGAGCAATTTTAGAAGAAAGGCTAACAGATCTGAAGTTAAACACTAAAATCATCGAGAGCAACTCAAGTATCCTAGGAGAAATGGAGGAACAAAATGATTCAACCACTATAAAATAAAAGATGAAAACTTTAATGTGTAATTAAGGAACTTTTACTCAACTTTTAAGGCAAGAATACCTAGTCATTACAATTGTGAAGGTGATAACCAAGGTGGTTTAGCCTTATACTAAAAACACAAAATTGTAACACAAACATCTAGTGTTACATTTAGCACCTAGTCAGTCTAGCAAATAGGAATTTTTAACCATCCATAAACACTCATATACACACAAAATAAGGTCACCTAAAATTCTACACCATCTCATCCTAAATAAGCTGACTATTCCTTGGTTTCCCAATTAATTTAGTCAAGGTGAGCAATTTTCCAGCTACAGTTTTAAAGAAATGACCTCCCCCATCTGAACAATTTGAAGAAAAAAAAAAAAAAAAAACCTTGCAAGCTCGATTTTGTGGTTTCACAACCCCCTACTGTCACACAGTCCACTGACTTTCAAAAGCAATATTTAAAATTCTCTTCTGCAAGTCAACATTAAGGCATGCTGTTTGGTTAACAAGCTCCTCCCAAGACCAGGATTATTATGTATGGCCTATTATGTTCCTAACATGCAAACAAAAGCACTCCCTCATGTAACATTTTTCTATTTCTAGGCAGTAGGTTACTAACAAAATTTTATCTGAAATTAAGACGTAGTAGAATCATATGTTTACTACTAACAAACTACCTAAAATAGAAATTTAAAGTTATTAATTGTATTTGCCATTTAATAAGTAACTAGTGCTTATGGAAAAGCCAATTTTAACTTCTAAGAAGTTGTTTAATCTTCAGAGCAAACCACCTACGTTGGATTTCACAAATGGCATGTTTTAAACTAACTACAGCTAGTTTCAGAGCAGATGTAGAAGCATACTAGATGTTTAATTACCCACTCTCCATTCCATCGTTTAGATACTTTTCATTGCAAATGACCAGCTTAATGTTTCTCTGTTTTCTTCGGCTAAACCAAATCCCACAAAATATGTTCTTGTATTTCACTCAAGCCTTCCACTTTTCAACTGACAAGAGTTTTAACAAGGCTAAGTAACAGCACTACAATTTTTAATCACAAACACCATACCTAAAAGATAAGCTTTCCCAGCAGAAACAGCAACAGGTTTATTTTCCCAAGTATCCAGTGTTCAACTGGGTCAAATGTTTCTGTTGCATTTTAAACAGCTTAGCCCTTGAAGTGATAAGGGTGAAAACAAAGCCAAAAGTATCTTAATGTTCTTCAGTGGCATATAATCATCACAACCCTACAAAGACTTAGGAACTACAAGCTGAAGTCTGTTAAGACCATAATAATCACTTTAGCATAAGCATTAATCACAACAATACAGAGATGTGGGGCAAATTATGTTTACAGAGGTAAAGACTTTATAACAAAATTGGAAATCAATGCAAATAAAGTTTACTATATACAGCATACTTCATTTAAAATACTTGCACTCTACACTTTTCAGCTGTTTTATATCATCTTCCGATTTCTACATGACTGGGGAGCGTGGTTTTTATTGCCAACAGCTATTTAAAATGCAGTATTAGCAGCATGCACTACATGTATAGAGTCAACATTCTGGTCAACAAGTAAAACCTCAAAAGAATCTTTTGCAGGAACACCTAGGAATAGGGGGTTCCGTTCATTCACCATTGTGTAAGTGCAAAACACCTGCCATAAAGCACTTACCAAAAATGTGCTTAAATGGGCTTAACAAAGTCAGTCTTTTCAATTACTATCAGCTTCAAGGGGGGAAACTACTTATAAGGAAAAAATAGCAATATTCCTTTAAAATAATCTGAATTACATCAACTCGTTCACTCTGGAACAAAGACCCTTCACAATCTGGCCAAATATTAAGACGACCATCTCTCACTCTTCCTTCCTGCACCCTAGATTATCTGCTGCGCCCCAAACTCATCCCAACGCCTGCCTGTCTCTACGCCTTTGTACCGGCGGTTGCCTCTCTCCCCTCCTCCTCACCTGGTGAGCCCTTGACTCATCAGTCCAAAACTGGCCGCCAAAGTTCCCTCCAGTGTTCAAGCCACCTCAACTCCTCCAGGCAAAACTAGCCGTTCCAAATTCCCACAACACTCGCTAAGTCCACCCTTATCACAGCGCATTGTTTTCACACCTTGGGAGCGAAGGAAGGGCAGGCTCCCTCCACTCAGCCCAGAGGACGAGGCAGGTACAAACACTCCACGAACGTGAGCTGAATTCATCCCCGCTTGGGTTAACCGACCCTCCGGAACCCCGTCTCAAGGAGACATGAGGGATACGGACATTCTTCCCACCAGAGAAACGAAGAGCAGAGGGCCCACCCAGAGCCCTGGAAAGAGAACAATGAATGAACACAGCCGCCTCTCCTGTCGTGATGTCCAAACTCCTCTAGCTGGGCACCGACTAGCTCTGCAGAAGCTCTGCAGCTGCACAGCTGAAGCGTCCCGGCGGCTCTCTCTCCACACAAAAGACGGCCCTGGAGCTTCACCGCAGAGCATCCCAGGGCCAGACCTCAGCACACGCATCCCAAACCTTTCATTAGTAGCCCACGGAGTCCCGAACCCCCAGGCGAGGCCCCTGCGCCTTTGTGGTGGGGCACTGACCCGCTTCCGCCTCTCGTCCCCCATTCTTCTCGTCCTCCCGGTGAGGGTGTCACTCGAGCGCCGGCCTCCGAGTGCAGATGCAAGCCCGGGACCCCTCCGCGCCCGGCAAGAAAAGGAATTCGTCCATCTGAATGACAACACGGACAGGAGGCAACTCCGGGCCGATTCTCCCACCGCCAAAATACAAGGAATGTGCACCGAGCACAGGGGTGGCGCTAGCACGTTTCCCCGAAACACAAGGAAATCTGAGTGGGGATGTGGAGACTCGGCTCGCCGGCCATGACACCGGGCCCCAGGGCTCCCGCCCGCCCAGAGCCACCCGGGGTGACAGCGGCCCGGCCCAGGCCCTCGACCTGCCAGCCGCGGGCGCGCTCCATCAACGCTGCCCAGGCCGGGCCGCCGAGGAGCTCGGCCCCTTCAGCCGCCGCCCAGCTCCCCGGCGTCCAAGGCCTGGCCCTGCCGCCTACCTGGAGGAGCCGAGCCGCCTCCGCGTCCCGTCGTCCGGCGGCGGCGTCTGCTCCGCTCCTCCTCCCCGCGGCGGGTGAGGGAGCGGGAGGCGGTCACATTCGGCGCGTCCCCAGCCCAGGGGACGGGGCCCCGGGCAGGCCCCGCATCGTCGCACTCGCGCTCCGCGCCTCGGGGCACACGCCCCAAAGCCCGGCCAGCTGGCCCTCTTCCGGGCCCAAGGAGAGCGGCAGGAAAAGCCTTCCTGTCTCACGCTCGTCCTCGTCTTACTCCCGCCATCTAAGATGGCGGCCCCAACGCCCGCGACGAAGAGACTCTCGGGCGGCCCCGGCAAACGAGCCCTCCACTCGGTGCTCCTCCTCCCGACCTGCGGCGCCACCGGCTCTCGGCTTCTGCGTGAGCCCGCCTGGCCGCGGACTTCAAACTTGGCTCGGGCATCTATCACTCTAGCCTGAACTCGGGCCCCGCCTCCCAGGGAAGGGGCGTGGCCTCCCGGGCTCGTCGGTCGCCATTTCGGAGTAGCGGAGGGAGAAGGACCGTTCCCGGTCGGCGCCCGGGGGAGGGGGTTGGCAGTCGAGAAGTGGCGGGTTGGGCTCGGTGTCTCCGGAGGGGTCTGCGGGCTAGCGGGAGCGGAGGGCGATCCTGCCGGCGTCACGAGGGCCCGGAGATAACCCGACGTACGGGAAGACCCAGCGTACTGTGGGGCAGCTCTGCCGCGTCCTCTCGGTGTCCGGCACGTCGCCTCGCGACTCGGCCACTGACCAGTTGTGTGGGAAAGTCCCTCAGGTTTTCTGAGCCTCAGTTTCCTCATCTGTAGATTGGGGTCCTTTTTCCCCAAAAAGTTAAGAAGACTGGCAATAGCTAGTTTAGTCCAAACTATAGGAAAACCTGTTGTGTACCGTAAATCATCGCTGGCAGGAATCATTACGGGGAGGACAATTTTGAGTTGCCCCACTGGCTTTTTATACATATATATAATATATATATATATTTACTTATATTTATATATATATATTATATATATTTAGTATATATATAGCATATATATATATATATATCTCTCTCCTGCCAGCAGTTCCACCGTTAGGCACTTAATTTTAGAGAAATGTGTTCAATTAGGCACAAAGAGGCATGTACTAAGATGTTTACCGTCATGTTGTTTGCATTAGACATACTCTGGGAAAGATGTGGGTTCATTAAGTAGAAAACTTTAAACAGCGCTATGTCCACAGTATGGGATATTATCCATCTTAAAAAGAAATGAGCAAGATCTGTGTGGTGACTTTTTTTTTTTTTAATCCCCAAGACATCACATTTTAAATGGAACATCATGGTAGGATCTTTACTCAAACACAGGCATACAAAATAACCCAATATCATGTGCAGCATTCATCTATTTAGATCTTTACGAGAGACTGTTGCGTACCACACATTGTTCTGGGTATTGGGAAATCAACCATCAAAAGCCCTGCCTTCCAGTGATGAGAGACCAGAAGAAAGTAGAAATAATAAATTCATGTAGGAATATGTGCAGTCTATAGAAAAATGAAGATGAAGCAAGATGAGATATGGCAACTATATGAAGACCAACATGAAAGTGAATGCAGAGGAAAGAGTGGAAAGCATTGGATGTAAAAGGTCCATGAGAGGTGTGTGTGTGTGTGTGTATGTTTAATAGGAGTAATAATGTATACCTCACACGATTAAATGAGAAAAAAACATGGAAAGCCCTTAGCACAGAGCCTGGGCATTGAGACTTCAGAATCTGGAGTCCGATTGCCTCGTTTTAAATTTGGACTCTGCCACTTCCTCATCTGTGACTGGGACTAGTCATTTAAACCTCAGCTCCTCAGTTTCCTCATCTGTAACGAAAACATGATAGTATCCGCCCTAGAGTTGTAAGGATTTCATGAGTTTAAGACACGAAGCACTTGGAACAGTGCCTGGCTCATGGTAAACATTATAGAAATGTTAGCTGTAATTATTATAGCTATCTCTCATCATAATATTACTATTCGGGGTAGAGCCGCATACCACACTTGCAGACCCCCAGGCTATTTCTTCCTTCAGTGGGCCCCCCCCACCCAAGCAGGTATTTGCCCAGCACTTCACAGCTCGCCTGTGCTTCATTCACACGTCGTAGGTGACGAGTAAGAGTGGCTATTTCAGGGGTGCCTGGGTGGCTTAGTCGGTTAAGCGTCCGACTTTCGCTTAGGTCATGATCTCACAGTTCGTGGGTTCGAGCCCCGCGTCGGGCTCTGTGCTGACTGCCAGCTCGGAGCCTGGAGCCTGTTTCAGTCTGTGACTCCCTCTCTCTCTGACCCTCCCCTGCTCACGCTGTCTCTCTCTCTCTCTCCTAGAAAATAAAAAAAAAAATTAACCTTCAAGATATCCCATTTAGTGTATGTGGAATGTGACTGAATCTTCCAGGCCAATACTGTCAGTTTTAAGAAAAATAATGTATATGAATAATGTGAATAATTTCACTGAATAATAAAGCCTTTTAAAAGTAATTNATGATCTCACAGTTCGTGGGTTCGAGCCCCGCGTCGGGCTCTGTGCTGACTGCCAGCTCGGAGCCTGGAGCCTGTTTCAGTCTGTGACTCCCTCTCTCTCTGACCCTCCCCTGCTCGCGCTGTCTCTCTCTCTCCCAGAAATAAAATAAAACATTAAAAAAAAAAAGTGGCTATTTCATTATTTTCAAAAATATTGAGTTGAAATTGACATAAGATAAATTTAATCATTTCAAAGTGAACAATTCAATAGCATTTAGTATGTTCACAGGGTTGTGCAACCACCAAACTACTACAACTACTTCCAAAATATTTCTATCACTCCATAGTAAATCCCCTTCCCCATTAAGCAGTCTCTCCCTTCCCATTCCCACTTAGCCCTTGACACCCACCAATATGCATTCTATAACCAAGGATTTATCTTCTGGATATTTCATACAACATGTGACCATTTGCGTCTTGTTCTTTTTTTTTTTTTTTAAGAGAGCATGAGTGAAGGTGAGGGGTGGCAGAGAGAGGGATAAAGAGAGAATCTTAAGCAGGCCCCATGCCCAGCTCTGAGACTGACACCGGGCTCGATGTCACAACCATGAGATCATGACCCGAGCCAGTCAAGAGCCGGATGCTTAACTGACTGAGCCACCCAGGAGACCCTGCATCTGGTTCTTTTTACTTAGCATAATGTTTTCAAGGTTCATCCACATGGCATGTATCAGTACTTCATTTCTTTTTATGAATAATATTCCGTTATACATATATACCATAGTCAGTTGATGAACATTTGGGCTATTTCTAGCTTTAGGCCATTGTGAATAGTGCTGCTGTGAGTACGCATATATATGTACTGTTGTGTTGGAGCACCTATTTTCAGTTCTTTTCAGGCATATACCTAAGAGTAGAATTGCAGGCATCACCTTACACCCCACTAGGTTGCATGTCCTCTACTTTAGAAATCTCTGGCTTGGTGGTAGGAAAGGTCAAAAGAGCTAGAAAGAATGGACGTGCCATGATCTCAGATCAAACAGAGGAGAGAAAGAATAGGTATCATGAGTGGGGGAAGCTAACATGGAAACTTCCCTGGGTGTTGGAATGTTCTATTTAATTTGGGAGGTGGTTACATGGGTGTGTACGTGTGTGTGTGTTTGTGTGTGTGTAGAAATCAGTATGTGCTCTATACATTTGTTATACCTCAATAAAAAAAAATTATTTTTTGTAAAGATACACAATAAGGTCTTTAAGCCTGGCTGAAAGGATGCATTTTTTAGATGAAGGAAAGAAAAAAAATGATAGCTACCGTTTACAGAGCCTTTTCATGTAGGCATTTTGTACAATCACCAATACGCATCACTACCTGAAAGTCCTGATCTTCAAATGAGGAACACTTCTGAGAGGGCAATTAACCCAAGGACAAAGCTGGGAAGTGGCGGAGCAGAGATTTGGACCCATTCATTTGTTCATTCATCATTCTGCCCTTGATAAATCATCTTCATAAAGATTTCTGTTGTGCCTAACACGTGCCAGTTCCTGTGTTAGCCCTGGACCCATGGCAGTGAATAAGCCAAAGGTCCTTGCTCTCAAGGACTTGAAGGTCCGGTGGAGGAGGACAAACAGCAAACTGGTAAACAAATCAACATAAAAACTAGGATCATGGTCAATCAAGGAAGAGAATGACTAGAGAATTATGAAATGGGAAAAAGGTGTATCTTTTTTTTTAAATATTTTTATTTATTTCTAGGAGAGAGAGAGAGAGAGACAGCGTGAGTAGGGGAGGGTCAGAGAGAGAGGGAGATACAGACTCTGAAACAGGCTCCAGGCTCTGAGCTGGCAGTCAGCACAGAGCCCGACGCGGGGCTCGAACCCACGAACCGCGAGATCATGACCTAAGCGAAAGTCGTACGCTTAATCGACTAAGCTACCCAGGCGCCCTGAAAAAGGTGTATCTTTAGGCTCGGCAGCCATGGAAGTCCTCTCTTAGGGAGGAAGACGTTTGCTGGGCCCTGAAGGATGAGAAAGAACCCGGGAAAGAGCAGCTGCAACAGCACATGAAGGGCTATGAAGTGGGAAAGGAGCATGGGCCAGTGTGGTTAGAGCACAGAGAACGAGGGAGGGCGAGGTGCGAAGAGGACAAAGGATGGAGTCATACCCAGTCTGACTCCCACAACTTCCATGCCTTTCCATGCCACCCTGCCTCTCCACTGAGTCTAATTTTAGTTACAGAGGAGTTTGAAGGGTGGGCCTGACCTGGGCCGGGTGCTGGGAGAGACAGAGCCTTGTAAACAGTTACCCCACCAGGTGAGCCAAGTGTGCTCTCAGGGCGAGCCGACGGGGGTTCTGTGGTACCCCACCAGGGGAGGGAGGGAGTAACCGGTTCTGTCAGAGAGGCCTCCACAGAGGCAACACTTAAGCTGGGCCTTTGAGGAGGAGTCAGAATTTTCCAGACTGAGAAGGGTGGGAGGGCAGGGCAGGAGGTGGGAACCATGCAGGCAAAGGCTAGAGATGTGACTTGGGTTTGGGAAACAGGCAAGTAGTTCTCAGTTGGAGATTGCCTCCCTGAGGCAGAGAACAGGAGAGAATGGTGAAAGGGGGGTCTGGGGGGCAAAAGACATTTGGCCAAGGGTCAATCTCCCTCAAGCCATAATGAGGCAGTCCATATTGGGGGGTGGGGGTGGTTAAGGGGGTAGTTACTGGGTGTCAACCACAAAAGTTGCTGTGGTGTCCTATGCAGGAAAGCCTAGTGCAGGCCTCTTGGAAGAGTTAAAGTTAAGGCCTGGGCTCTCTCAGAAATTACTTGGGACATATAAACTGGAACAATCTCTATGGAAGTCAGTTTGGCAATATCAAAATTATAAACGTGCATACCTTTTGTCAAAGAAAGCGTCCTGGGAATTTAAAGTGTGTGAAATGATGTATGTACAACGCTATTCCTTGCTGCATCGCTTATAATCGAAGAAATGTTATGTATGCTGTTAAGTGAAAGATGAACTCTTTTTTTTTTTTAATTTTTAATGTTTATTATTTTTGAGAGACAGAGCACGAGTGGGGGAAGAGCAGAGAGAGAAGAGACACAGAATCTGAACTAGGCGCCCGACCCCGAGCCATCAGCACAGACCCGGATGTGGGGCTCAAACTCATGGACCAGGAGATCGTGACCTGAGCCAAAGTTGGACGCTTAACCAACTGAGCCACCCAAGATGAACTCTCTTATATACTGATATGGAAAGATAGCTAAGAAGTAGTGTTGAAGGGGGGGAAAAAGCCAAGGGATGGCCTTGTGTGGCCCAGTGTGACCAGTATGCTACTTTTTGGGAAAAGGAAGAAAAACATTTAAGTCTGAGGGACACACAAAATGCTACTAACGGTGATCACAGGCTAGCGGGAGGGTGGGAACTGGGAATAAGGAATATAGGAGGGGAAAAAATAGTTTGTAGTGCCTTACTTCTTATAATTTTTATTTTTTTTGTTTCTTTTTTTTTCTTTCTTTTTTTAAATCTATTTTTTAAATATTTATTTTTAGAGAGAGCACAAGCAGGGGAGGGGCAGAGAGAGAGAGAGGGAGAGAAAGAAACCCAAGCAGGCTTCGCACCATCAGCGCAGAGCCCAATATGGGGCCTGAGCTCATGAACCATGGGATCGTGACCTGAGCCACCCAGGCACCCCTCCCTTTTAATTTAATTTAAAAACTTTTATATTTTATTTGTATTCTTTTAGTTTTTAATTTTTTTCTTAAACTTTACATAATTTCTCATCGTTGAACCATTTGAATATGTTACCCACTCAAAAATTTAATTAAAAACAAACACCCCCCCCAAAAAAAAACTGGCCTGGAGAACAAATGAAATGGTCCACACTGGAAACAGGGGTTGACAATGGGCGAATAGGAGCTAGCGGGGAGGGGGACCCCACAGTCTGTCCCGTAGCCCTCTCACCTTCACCATTGCTCACCCTCCACACACACTAGCCACTGCGGCCTTCAACTCAATTTTGCCTTCACCATGACATTAACCACCCAGGACTCCAAGGGCGAGGCCTCAGGCGATGCCCTCCGGTGCCTGACCCACCTCTCCATGCTTCCCAGGACCATTCCCCTTTCCACAGAGCCCCCAGATAAAAGTCACCCTGACTACGGCAACAGATGGCGTCCCCCTGCCTCTTGGGTGTGGCCAGCGCAGAGCCTTTTCCCACCGCCTCCTTGGCTAACCTCCACCGGCCTCCTCCCTTGGAGCACACCTCAGGGCTGAGGACTCACTCCCAACAGGGGCCCACGCCCCTTTTCACTGCCCCCTTCCCATCAAATTCCTACTGCAGCGGGCGCTGAGGAGAACACACAGACACACACGTTTTCCCTGAACAAACCCACTTCGACCTCTCCTCCACGCAGAGGGGCAGGCCTGGGCGCTGGAGTCAGACAAATAAGAGACCAAGTGCCAGCCCTGCCCTCACTGCTGCCCTCAGGTAGTGTGGGAGCAGGAAGACTTGGTTACCGGGAGGAAATGAAACGGGAAGGTACAGGCCCTCGCACGCAGTAGGTGCTCAGGGAGCACCACTCCTCCTCCCTTCCCTCTCCAACACCTCTCCCCAGCTTACTTCTTTCTGTTCTAAATGGAAAAGCCTGCCAATCCTGACGAGGAAAAACACTGGCACTTTCAAATGTCCCTTTCCTCCTTCCAGTTACCACCCTAATTCTTTCCTCCCCTTTCCCCTAAATTTTTGGAGCCACATTTGTCCAAAAGATGGTCTAGACTCCCAACTCAATTTTCTGAGTCATCCCCCACTAAGCCCCAATAGTCTGCCTCCCACCGCCACCTTCAAAATGCCTCTCCTGCTCACCAAAACATCCTTCCAGAAGGGTTTCTCGAGCCCAGGCCTGGGTGCCCTTCATGACATTTGGTAAAGGACATCCTCTTCCTGTTGACATTCTCCCCTATTTCACTGGCCTGCTCCTCCTGTGCCAGGAACAGAACCTGTTCTCTCAGGCCTGTGGAACCCAGCACATCGAGGAAGCAGCTCAGGCTCTTCCCTCTGCTGGAAATGCTCTTCCCTATTTTGTTAATGTTTGTTTATTTTTGAGAGAGAGAGAGAGAGAAAGAGAGAAAGAGAGAAAGGGAGGGAGGGGCAGAGAGAGACAGAGACAGAGAATCCCAAGTCGGCTCTACACTATCGACACAGAGCCCGACACGGGGCTCGAACTCACAAGCTGTGAGATAGTGACTTGAGCCCAAATCAAGAGTCCAGATGCTTAACCCACTGAGCCACCCGGGTGCCCCGCCCTTCCCTGTTTTTAATCCCAACTCAAGGACCAAGTGTCCATGGATCCTCCCCTGGCAGCAGCGACCTACAGTGTTCTGTCCTTTTGTGAATTTCCATAGATCTCCTGCTTCACCCACACCTCACCACGCAGCCCTTTCTCATCCCCTCACGGCTGCAGCTGCTTCGGAAAGCCACAGTCTTTGGGAGCTGACCCTGACTTTTGGTCTCCTTACGCTATTTGCAGTGTAACTCTGGTCCAGTGAAACAGGCTACTACGGCTGTCTGAGAGATCTTCTTATCCGTGAAACGGGGATGATACACCCACCTCACAAGACTTTGGTGAGGCTGAGATCCTCCTGTGTTGGGGGAGGGGCGCTGGCCGGCTCAGTCAGTGAAGCATGTGACTCTTGATCTCAGGGTTTTGAGTTCAAGCCCCACATGGCATGTAGAGATTACTTAAAAATAAAAATCTATTTTTTTTTTCAAAACAGCATTTTATGTTGGGGAGATGCAGGGAGGGCTTCGTGGCCTGAGATCAATGCAGTCGCACAGGGCCCCTGCCCTCAGAAAGCCCAGCCCTTGGGGTTTAATGCTCTGTGGTCTCTGTCATGAAATGCATAATAATTTTTTTTTATGTTTTTAATGTTTTTATTTATTTTTGAGGGAGAGGGAGACAGAGCATGAGTTGGGGAGGGGAAGAGAGAGAGAAAGGAAGACACAGAATCTGAAGCAGCCTCCAGGCTCTGAGCTGTTAGCACAGAGCCCGACGTGGGGCTCGAACTCATGAACCCCGAGATCATGACCTGAGCTAAAGTCAGACGCTTAACCAACTGAGCCACCCAGGTGCCCCAAAATGCATATTTTATCTTTGAATTTGTGTGGGTTTTTAAAAAAATTTTTTTTAACGTTTATTTATTTTTGAGAGACAGAACATGAGCAGGGAAGAGGCAGAGAGAGAGGGAGACACAGAATCCGAAGCAGGCTCCAGGCTCTGAGCTGTCAGAGCCCACTGCAGGGCTTGAACCCACAGACTGCGAGATCATGACCTGAGCCGAAGCCGGACACCCACCCAACCGACTGAGCTACCCAGGGCCCCTGAATTTGCGTTTTATTAAAGTGAAGTCCAATGGGACTATGGAACATATACCCTGGGCTCGGAATCTTGGCTCGCAAGTGCTCCTGGCTCCCTCGGGCGTCTCAGCTGCCTGTTCCCCTTCCTTTCTGGCACTTCCCTCCACCCCCAACCTGAGCCACCTCCTGCCCAGTGTCTCCACTCCCGCCCAGCAGCCTTTGCTGTCCTGTGACCCTGAGGAGACCTAGGCGCAGGGAGGGAGAGGGCACCTTTGATCTCGATGTGTCCTCCCCAGGGTGGCAGTCCCATTGCACACTTGGCAGGCATCATGGTGGGGGCCTCACTGCCACCACTGATCCAGGTACGGAGCACAACTTGAGGGTTCCCGTCCACCAGGAGTTGAGATGGTAGGTCCGGGGGAAGGGGAGATCGACTCTCCTGCTTCCAGTCCAGGCCTGGCCCTCAATCTGGCAGCCAGCCCCGAGCAGGGCTCCAAAAGCCCGCAGACACACACAGCATCAGGGGCGGCTCACACCCTGTGAGTATCCCCGTGCCCAGAGAGCCCGACGCTAAATAACGCCGTGACAAGACGAGAGAAAGAACAAAGTTCTACATTCTCATACCTTCAACGTCACTTCTTCCTACTTTATGAACAAGGGGCCCCACATTTTCATTTTTGTGCTGTAGGCACCACAAATTATGTGGGTGACCCCGGGGGAGGTCAGGAGGGCCGTATAGCCCTAGAAGCATGTTAACATTTGCCAGATCTCCCCAAAGTTATAGAGGCTACACCGACAAAACTAAAAGAAAGACTTAAGCTGAAGCCTTATCAGTGGACCGCACTGTCTGCGGCAGACAATTATTCCAGCTGCCCCCTGGGTTACAAGCCACTCCAAACAGCAACCATGTTGTTTTGCTCACAGATTCCGTGGGTCAGGAATGCAGACAGGACCTGGCAGGGATGGCTTGCTCTGCGAGGTCTGGGGCCTTTAGTGGAAGGACTCTGATGGGAGGTGACCTGAATACCCCAGGCTGGAGGGTCGCTAGGTTTTTCACTCCTATGTCTGGCACCTCTGCGGACATGGCTGGAAGGGATGTGTGGGGGAACGGGGAGTGGTCAGCCGGGACGCTCTGCTGACGCACCTCCACCTGGCCTTTCCAGCATCGTGGCCTCGGGACAGTCAGAATTCCTCTGAGGCGGTGCAGGGTACCAGTCAACAATGCAGAAGCCGCCGTCTTTTTATGACTCAGTCACCCAGCATCACTTCCAGTGTGCTCTCCTGTTTGAAGCAGTCACAGTGCCGCCCAGATTCAAGGGCAGAGAACACAAGCTCCATCTCTTGCTGGGAGACTGGCAAGGTTACAAAAACTCATGTGCAATACAGCCATCTGTGCAAAGTACAATCAGCCACGACGACGCATTAAGTTTCAAAATAAATGCTGTAATTACCTTGTAAAGAGCATTGTGAATTTGTGTAATGCTGGAAATGGGGGATTATTATTTAAACACATTAAGGGGCGCCTGGGTGGCTCAGTCGGTTGAGTGTCCAACTTCAGCTCAGGTCATGACCTCCTGGTTTGTGAGTCTGAGCCCTACTCAGGCTCTGGGCTGACAGCTCGGAGCCTGGAGCCTGCTTTGGATTCTGTGTCTCCCTCTTGCTTTCTGCCCTTCCCTTGCTTGCACTCTGTCTCTCTCTCTTTCAAATATAAATAAACATTAAAAAATATTTTAAAGATGTTTTTAAATAAACTTTTTTAATGTTTATTTCTAAGAGAGAGAGACAGCACGAGCAGGGGAGGGGCTGAGAGAGAGAGGGAGACACAGAATCCGAAGCAGGCTCTAGGCTCTCAGCTGTCAGCATGGAGCCTAATGTGGGGCTCAAACTCGTGAACCACAAGATCGTGACCTGAGCTGAAGTCGGATGCTTAACCGACTGAGCCACCCAGGTGCCCCAACATTTTTTTTTTAAGTAGCCTTAGCACCCAGTCCAGAGGTCAACATGGGGCCTGAACTCATGACCCTGAGATCAAGACCTGAGGTGAGATCAAGAGTCAGAGGCTTAACCGACTGGTGCCCCATCACTGCATTTTAATATCTACTTTGGCACTTCCACATTTAAAAAAATATACCAGGAGCATCAAAAAATGGAAGTGGCTCAGGCCTCTCTCAGTGTCTAGAATAAGGGCCATGTTATTCATTTTTGCAATATTCTACCACCCTGATCCCCTAGCATGTACCACTGTTTGCTAATTATCTCACTATTTGCTAAGGCAGACGAGAAACTGTGGCTCCAGCTTGCAAGCAATTCGAAGGCTTACTGGACAACTAAAACTTTCATTGGCTTGGGTTGGCTGATTCCAAAGGGAGAAGAAAAGCCAGATAATCAGAGCCAAGAGGTGTGCTTGTGTTGCTTTGTTTTGCATAAACCTTATGGCCAAACATCTCAGTTCTCCAATTCACTCTGCATTATCTGCAGTTCAGGTTATTTCAATGAACATTTACTGAGCGAGCACTACCGCATGCTGGGAGCCACGCATTGAGTCTGCCCCTGGAGATGTAAAAATGCCCAGCATGGTCCCTGCCTTCAGGGGTCTCACGGTGCAGGGGCTGGGATGGGGAGAGTGAGGGGAGGGGAGAACAAATTAAGCAAAGCCACGTGAGAGAAACTCAAACTTAACAATCTTGTCTATTCAGCACTCAGTGTTACACAGAGCATGAGACTCAGAGCTGGTCAATGTTTGTGGCACATGGCCCTCATCATTGTGATTGGTTCGGGGATGGACACATGACCTAACCAGATCCAATCAAAGTGAATCTCCAGATTTTTCTGAAGAAGCTCCCAAATGAGTCTTCTGAATTTTCCCATGGACTTGAACTGTGGGGGGAAGGACACCCTGGGGCTGCCTCAGCTACCTTTGCACGATGAGAGCTGAGTAGGAGTCCTACTGGGTCCTGCTGACATTTGTGAAGCCCTGAAACCAACCGGACCTGCAACCAGCTAGACCTGGGCTTTTCAGTTCCATGTAGCATTATGTTCCCCTTTTCTAAATTGAAAACCATTGAGTTAGTTTTTCTATCACTTGTAATAGTCCTAAAAATGTTCCAGCAATTACCTGTTGATTCCTCTGATAATACTGACATTTATTTATGGTCATTTCTTTTTCTTTTTCTGAAGAGAGATATCCTAGAACATGGAAATCACTGGGGTGGCTATACACTCACATCCAGAGACCGCATCTTTGAACTAAACAGTGTTCCAGGGGCGCCTGGGTGGCTTAGTCGGTTAAGCGTCCGACTTTCGCTTAGGTCATGATCTCACGGTTCGTGGGTTCGAGCCCCGCGCCGGGCTCTGTGCTGACTGCCAGCTCGGAGCCTGGAGCCTGCATCAGATTCTGTGTCTCCCTCTCTCTCTGCTCCTCCCCTGCTCACGCTGTCTCTCTCTCTCTCTCTCCTAGAAATAAATAAAAAACATTAAAAAAAAAAAAAGAGTGTTCCAGGCTCCAAAGACCACTGAGGGAAAGGTCTGCTCAGCCACTTACAGCCTTCCTTCCACTGCTCTGTGCCCTCAAATGACCTGCGTCAACCTGCCGGACTCTGAGGCTCCTGTGGATTCACAAAGTTTGGTATTGGCCTCTCCACCTTCACCACACTAGAATTAGTACTTTGTGAGAATTTGGCTATTATATTATTAGCAATATTTGTATCCTTCACAAGTAGACATTGGCCCCATAACACTGAGTAGGTGAGAACTGGGGAGTTTTGTTTGTTCAGTAGGTGAGGACGGGATCCTCTGGTAACCAGCTTAAATCTGTAGCCCTTCACTTACCTTTCTAGAATGGAAAGACTTAGACACAATACAAGAGCTCAATCTTCTGACACTAGATTAATAGAATTTGGGCTCATCTGTAGAACCCTTTTCTCAGGTTTGGATATGATTTGCACGTTTAAACTTCTAGATCATTTTCTCTTAGTTCATTTCCTCACTACGGTTCTGGGCAACTTTAGTTTTTATCATCCATCTCAGATTCCTTTCAGTAACGCTGTTGTCCCATCCACATTTGCTCTATCAGAAGAGTCAGTACTTTCTTTTAGGAACAATTTCAGAAGCCACGCGACTCCAAAACAAGTTGCTTAACATAGAAAGGAGACCTATATTACCAATAGCTAACAGCGATCGAGAACTAACTATCTACCAGACATAATGTTATAAGACATACAGTAGTAAATCGTGAGATTGAATCTTAGTCTCTTAACAATCCTGTGAAATAGGTACCATCACCATTCCATTTTACAGATGAAGGAACTGAGGCAAGGACACAAAGCTAAGAGCAGATGAGCTCTCGATGCAGTTGGAGCAGTTCAACTCCACCCCCCCATTTTTTTTTCTTACTGTTTTTCAAAAGCAAACTCTACGCTCGACGTGTGTGGGACTCAAATTCAAGACCCCAAGATCAAGATCGGTTTTACCAACCAAGCCAGCCAGGCACCTCCTTTTCTTAAAAGTTTTTTCCCCTTATTTTGTGTTAATAACGACTTATTTTTATGTAATTTCAAGGAGAAAATTTGCAATAGTACTATAATGAACTCACATATGGAGAACCTATACTTTCAATCTTTACAATAAATAAATAGGCACTCAAAGTAAGCAACTAATCTTAATTAAGGACACATTAATATACCCAGAATGAAAATCTAAATTTTTTTAACGTTTTATTTACTTCTGAGAGAGAGAGAGAGACAGCATGAGCAGCGGAGGGTCAGAGAGAGAGGGAGACACAGAATCCAAAGCAGCCTCCAGGCTCTGAGCTAGCTGTCAGCACAGAGCCTGACACGGGGCTTGAACCCATGAACCATGAGATCATGACCTGAGCGGAAGTCAGATGGCCAACTGACTGAGCCACCCCCCACCCCACGAAAATGAAAATCTAAAACAAAGATCCATGTTGGCTGAAAGTTCCAAAGCTGATAGGGGAAACAAAGTGTGTCTAATATTTTCTGCATAATTTTTACTCATTTCTGTATTTATCTTTCCTGAGGTTTCCTTACGGCAATAAATAGATTTGCAAAACCTCAGGGCCTAGAGAAATCTTAGAGACCCTTGGTGCCAACCTCACCCCAGCTTGCCCTTGGCAGATAGCAGGCTGGCCAGGTACTTACTGTGCCTCCCAACCAGCCAAGGGCAGCCGAGAGCCCAGTGGCTTTAAAACTCAGATCAGGGCAGCATGGTTGGCTCAGTCTATGGAGTGTCCCACTCATGAGCTTGGGTTGTGAGTTCAAACCCCACACTGGGTGTAGAGATTACTTAAAAATATAATCTAAAAAAAAAAAAAAGAATTCCGACCAAAGCCCAGCTGCGGCACTTAAAGGCTGTGTGACCTTGGACAGTGGCCTAACCTCACAGAGCCTTGGTTTCCTTATCTGTAAATGGAGCAAAGGATACTAACCTCACAAGGTTATTCAGAGAATTAAGATAAGATAGGTAAAGAGCTTGGCATCCAGCAGGGGTTTAATCCATGTCCCTTTGCTCTGCCTTTGCAGATAGCTTCCACACTTCAGATTATTTCTCTAGAATCGAGCCCCAGAAGTGGAATTACTGGATCAACTAGAATAAACATTTTTGTGGCCCTTGATCTATACTGCCAGCTGGTTTTCCAAAAGGGTGCTGCTACCAGCAGCGTGTGAGATTGCCAGTTTCCCCATCACTTTGCCAGTACAAAATATTATAATTGTTCTTCTGTTGGTTAGTAGAAAAAGAAAAAAATACTTTATCACTGCTTTAAGTTGTATCTCTTTGATTAATCACACAGGCAAATGTGTTCCCACATCTTATGTTCCCTGTTTTCTGACTTCCGTCCATGACCTTTGACAGTTATGTTATTGGAACTTTTTCTTATCAATACTTGTGAATTATTGTTTATGATGAAGAAATTAACTTCTTTCTTTATCATTATTTTTTTATTATATATTTTTGAGAGACAGAGAGAGATGCAAGCAGAGGAGGGGCAGAGAGAGAGGGAGACACAGAATCCAAAGTAGACTCCAGGCTCCGAGCTGTCAGCACAGAGCCCATCGTGGGGCTCCAACTCACCATGACCTGAGCCGATGTCAGATGCTTAACCGACTGAGCCACCCAGGTGCCCCAGTGAAGAAATTAACTTCTTAACTATTGATGCTAAATGTTTGTTCCTAGTCTTCTGTGTGCCTTTTTATTTTGAAGCTGTTGCCTTTATCTGTAATGATTTTGTAGTCACGATTGTTATTATTGTTGTGGTCGTTTGGGAGGTTTTTAAGCTACAGATGTCTATCATCTGTACCTCGATGTTTTTCCTTATGATTTATTCTATATAACTTTTTAAAAATATTTTATTTATTTTTGAGAGAGAGACAGAGACAGCATGAGCAGGGGAGGGTCAGAGAGAGAGGGAGACACAGAATCTGAAGCAGGCTCCAGGGTCTGAGCTAGCTGTCAGCACAGAGCCCGATGCGGGGCTCGAACCCACAAACCATGAGATCATGACCTGAGCTGAAGTCAGACGTTTAACCGACTGAGCCACCCAGGTGCCCCTATTCTATATAACTTTTAAGCCATCCCTCTGGACGTTAGATAATTTTGAGGGGCCAAATGCTTCGGGTTGAATTGTGTCCATCCAATATGTGGAGGTCCTAATCGCCAGCACCTGTCAAGGGGAATTTCTTTGGAAATAGAGTCTTTGCTGATGTGACCAAGCAGAAATGAAGTTGTCCTGGAACAGGGTGGGCACTAGCCAAATACGACTGGTGTCCTCAGAAGAGGAAGAGAAGACAGCCACGCAGGGAGAAGACCATGTGGAAACAGAGTCAGAGATCGGGGTGATGTGGCTGCAAGCCAAGGAGCACCAGGTCTTGGCGCTGCCATCAGGAGTGAAGGGAAAGACAAGGAGGGACGGACCCCACCCAGAGTCTCAGAGGGAGCACAGGCCTGCTGACACCTTGATTTCCTACTTCTGGCCTCCAGAAGAGAGAATAAGCGTCTGATTGTTTAAGCCACCCAGTTTGTGGGACTTTGTGAAGGCAGCCCTAGAAACGAGTTACAGACACCAAGCTAAGGCCAAATTTTCCTATCAAAATTGCAACCAAGGAGAACTGGACAGAAATGATCTCATGCTGAACATGGAAATGCCAGGCATGGAGAAGAAGGGGGCCACATGTGCTGTGTTCCTAGCATCTAGGAAAATACCAAAATGACACTCAAATGACTAAAAGATTTAAATATAAAAACGGACCCATAAACATTCCGGAGGAAAATGTCTGAATGTTAAAAAAAAAATTTTTTTTCGGCATAGGGGAGCCATTTTTAAGCACGATGCAGAAGCCAGAAGCTGTAAAGGTGAAGGTTAATAAGCTCAGCCACATAAAAGTCCACTTTCTGCCTGGTCATAAATACCTTAAGCAAAATCAAAGGCCTTGGCACACCAGGGAAAAAAGACTTGCAATTCAATTCACAAAGAATTAGTTTCTCTCCTATAAAAATAGCTCTAAAAATCAACAAGAAAAGACTAAGTACCCAACAGAAAAATAGTCAGAGGATAGGTACAGACAATTCACAGAAAGGCACATGCCAATAAATCAAACATATATAAAGATAAGCACCATCCTAACAAGAGAAACTGCACTTGTCAGCTCTCAATTGGGCAAAGTCGAAATTCATTTGCTCACTACCTCCCAACTATTTTGGGTATATTTTTGACTTGAAAGACAGAGGTTAAGGCCATAATTACTGGTTGACCTCTTAAGATTTTTTGCAATGCTGCACTCTGGGACTCATAATTGTCGTCGTCGTTAAGAGTATTTTCACTACTGGCATCATCTGAGTGTCAAGACATGGCTTGTATTAGACAAGCACGGATCACACAATGGTTAACTGCAGTGCAGTGGTTAATTGCCCAGGTTTGATTCTCAGCTCTGCCACTGGCTAGCTGTGTGGCCTTGGGCAAGTCATTTGACTGGTGAGCCTCAGTTTCCTCATCTGTAAAGTGCAGATCACGTAGTGCCTACTTCCTAGGTTATTAAGAATTAATGAGTGGAGGGGCGCCTGGGTGGCTTAGTCAGTTAAGCGTCCGACTTTCACTTAGGTCATGATTCCGCGGTTCGTGGGTTCGAGCCCCGCGTTGGGCTCTGTGCTGACTGCCAGCTCAGAGCCTGGAACCTGTTTCAGTCTGTGACTCCCTCTCTCTCTGACCCTCCCCTACTCACGCTGTCTCTCTCTCTCTCTCCTAGAAATAAATAAAACATAAAACAAAACAAAACAGAACAAACAAACAAACAAAAAAAAGAATTAATGAGTGGATACATGTAGCATTTAGAACAGTGTCTGGCACATGATAAGTACCATATTAATGCTAGCAATTATTACTACCACGAAGTGACCCTGAAGTCTGGAAATATACAGAATTTTGTTATGTATTACCAATAAACCACCTATTCCGAAAATTCCTCTGTGTTTCCAGACCCGATGGCCAACACATTACCTTCTTTAATCCTCACAATAGTCTTGTAAGGTTTGCTTTTTATCACCTCCATTTCACTAATAAGAAAACAACTGATCAGAAAGGTGAAGTTACCTCCCCAACGTCACACAGCTAGTGAGTGCCGGGACCAACATTCAAACTTAAACCTGCGCAAGTTCTTTCCACTCCACCTCAGGCCATCTCCTCCAGAGTGTCCTTCTCGGTCCCCAAAGTCACCCTTTGGGTCCACAGAGGATGGAAAAATTTCAGCCCGGTTCCACAAGGCGAGCCCCAACCAGAGCGCCCGCTTGGCTTCAACGCTGCTGCGTGTCCCACAGATTTATAGAGAAGGTGGAGAGCATTCCCACGTCCCAGCCCCACCCTGACCCAGCATTCTAGAAGTGGAGAGAGAGGCCGCCTGGAGGCTCCGCCTCCTGAGAACGGGGGGGGGGGGGGGGGGGGGGGGGGGGGGGGGGGGGGGGGGGGGGGGGGGGGGGCTGGGGAGGGGAGGACGCCGCTCCGGGAGCGGGAGTGCTCTACCCAACTCCCTACCCCCACCCCCATCCCGGGTTCGCTTCTATGGCCCGCAATCCAGTTCCCTCCAAGTCTGCCCTTCGGGTACAGGCCCCAGAGTCTCTTAGATGCGTCCATCCAGGCTTGTTCTACCAGAAGATCAACGCGTGTGGAGTGTGCACTGACCTGTTTCTAAATAGATCTCATTTGGGCTGTGACTTTGAAAGCGAGCCAAAGGCCCCAACCTAAAATAGACAGCCTACTGCCCTGTTATTTTCATGGCTTAAAAAAAAAAATCTCTCCAAAGCAAAGCAAGTATTTTTATCACAGGCCTTCCTTGGAATAGCAACACCTATTTACTTGGAGGGAGGAGGCGGCTGGGGAATTTCAGCGCTGGATGATTATTCCAGACTCAGAGAATGAGTATACTCAGTAGAGAGAACCTTCCCCGTCAGAGGGCCGGCTCTTTTTGGCCTTTACCCTCAAGCATCTCCAGCTCTTACCCACACTCCCCTACATAATCTGTATCTTGCACGCCCCCCTCCCCACCATGCACCTCACTTTCTAAACTGCTCCTGCAATTCCAGATCCTGACCACAGGCTTTCATGACAGATGGCACACCTCAGCTCTCAGACCCTGTGCAGCCTTCACTCTGCTTGGCTCCGTGGCCAGAATCCTAATCCTCCTTGGGCAGGAGGCTCGTTGACCTAAGGAGCATACATCAGCCGTGAATAATCATAATCAAAGCTAATTTTTTTTTTTTGAGTGCTCTTCGGATGCCAAGAACCATGCTAAGTATTTCCATGTCCAATCATTGAATGTTAAGGTCTGTTCTATGACCTTGGATTATCATCAGCCCCATTTTACAGAAAGAAATCTGAAATTTAGATGAATGGCCCAGGGGTCACACAGGCAGAGGATGGATGAGCTGGGACGGCTGAACGGAGGCTGAATGGGTCCTCCTAAGTGTGAGTTCTGGATCATTCTCTCATCATCATATGCTTTTGGTTCGTGGGAATATTATCCCATTTTAAAAAATAACTTATCTTTGCAGACATCTGCAGAGATGGCCTCAAAATGCTACTTCTGGGGAGGGATGGGGAGTGAAAATGTGAGACTTTTTCTTCACTTGTTTCTTTAAAGCTTCCTGTATATTTTTTTATGAGCATATATCTTTAAAAAAAATTTTTAGTGTTTATTTATTTTATTAAAAATTTTTTTTAATGTTTTTATTTATTTCTGAGAGAGAGACAGCGTGAGCAGGGGAGGGTCAGAGAGAGACACACACACAGAATCCAAAACAGGCTCCAGGCTCTGAGCTGTCAGCACAGAGCCTGACGTGGGGCTCGAACCCACGGACCACGAGATAATGACCCAAGCCAAAGTTGGACGCCCAACTGACTGAGCCACCCAGGCGCCCCAAGCATTTATCTTTTTTTATTAGCAGAAGTCTGGGAAAAAATAGGAGCAAGCACTCGGCTGTCCTGGTGGAGATAGTGTGGGGTAGTGGTTTACACACAGTCCTGCGAGCCAGGCCTCCTGAATTTAAACCCAAGCACCCACTTCCCAGCTGTGTGACCTTGGGCAGTTCATTTAGCATCTCTGCACCTTTGTTTCCTGACTCCCTGGATGGAGGCTAATAATAGCATCTACCTCAGAACCGGGGCAT
The DNA here is from genome assembly GCF_003009895.1 of Hyaena hyaena. Classification (NCBI taxonomy): domain Eukaryota; kingdom Metazoa; phylum Chordata; class Mammalia; order Carnivora; family Hyaenidae; genus Hyaena; species Hyaena hyaena. Next base: position 966,864 of record NW_024080688.1, on the reverse strand, counting down.
GAGGATCTCGGTGTCAAAAGTGCTCTTGGCAATGTCTGGCTCACAGTAAGGCGTGCCGGGGGCCTGCCACCACCTGATACCTCAGACCTAGAGGAAGGGCAAGGGGATGCAAAGACAAAGGCCCGGGGGGCCCAGCCCGCATGGGGAGGCGGTAGAGCAGCCACAGCTGTCAGTGCTCTGAAGGATAAGGGCCATAGCAAACTGGAGAATGTAGAATTGTGGCTGGAAGAGGTCACAGTGTTTTGAGATCCGATGCATTTTCCACGGGAGATGTGACTCTAGAATGTTATCTGAAGTCCCCCGAATGTTTAACCTTGGCTCAAATTGAGCAACAAAAGATGCAGAGCCCAGGGTCCTGGGCGGGGGTGGGGATCAGCCGGTTAAGCAGTTAGGCATCCGACTCTTGGTTCCAGCTCAGGTGATGATCTCATCATCTGTGAGATCGAGCCCCATGTCAGGCTCTGCATCGACAGTGCATAGCCTTCTTGGGATCCCTTCTTTCTCCGCCTCCCCCACTCTTGTGCTCTCTTTCTCTCAAAATAGATAAATAAAGGGGCGCCTGGGTGGCTTAGTCGGTTAAGCGTCCGACTTTCGCTTGGGTCATGATCTCACGGTTTGTGGGTTCGAGCCCCGCGTCGGGCTCTGTGCTGACTGCCAGCTCAGAGCCTGGAGTCTGTTTCAGTCTATGACTCCTTCTCTCTCTGACCCTCCCCTGCTCATGCTGTCTCTCTCTCTCTCCTAAAAATAAATAAAACATTAAAAAAATAGATAAATATTAAAAAAAAAAAAAAGCTGCCAAGCCCTTTGGCCCCAGCCTGCAGCCTCACTCACCCCCACGGGCCTCCTGCTCCCGTGGCCCAGCTCCCCACAGGACCCCTGACACCCAGGCACAGACGGCTGAGAGGTGGGCAGGGGTCACAGATGCGTGGTTTTGGAGGGAGAGGGACTAGCAACCAGGTAGGGATCATCCTCTCCATTTTACAGGTGGGGTAACTGAGGCCTAGAGAAGGGTGGTAATTTGCTCAGGGTCATACACAATAGTGACTGATGGAGCCGGATTCAAACTCAGGAATTTCTAGTTCCAAAACCAGCGCTCCTAGGATCATCTATGAGTCTAGTACTTCCTCTCAGTTCCTCCAACCTCGGCGTTCTGAGATGGCTAATTAAAAAAATGTCTTCCCATGCTCTTTCTCCGTATTTCTTTCCCTCCCTCCCTCCCTCTCTCTTTAATGTTTATTTTTTGAGAGAGACAGAGTGCAAGCACAGGAGGGGCAGAGAGAGAGACACGTACAGAATCTAAAGCAGGCTCCAGGCTCTGAGCTGTCAGCACAGAGCCTGAAGCGGGGCTTGAACTCAACAAACCATGAGATTGTGACCTGAACTGAAGTCAGACGCTTAACTGACTGAGCCACCCAGGCGCCCTCCTCTCTTTCTTTTTGCCTTGAAATAAAAACTGTTGACTACCAACATCATATCTAAAAGAAAAGAGGTTTTTTCTTTGCGTGGCACACAGATAGTTAAATTAAAGGTGCACTGGCCACACAACCCTGGTACTGTCTGTAGTCACGCGCCTCTACTTGGCATATCTGAATGATTCACCAATAGTTTTTAGTGGGCAATTCAATGCCTACTCTACATTGGGCAGTACAATGCCCACTGCTACAGGAAGGACAGTGCTGTTAAGAAACTGATCAGAGGGGGCACCTGGGTGGCTCAGTCTGTTAAGCATCAGGCTCTTCATTTTGGCTCAAGTCATGATCTCATGGGTTCCTGAGTTCAAGTCCATATTAGGCTTTGTGCTGACATGCAGTGCCTGCTTGGGATTCTCTCTTTCTTTCTACTCTCTCTGCTTCTCTCTCAAAATAAATAAATAAACTTAAAAAAAAAAACACTTTAAGAAACTGATCAGAGCCCTTCAAGAAGGAGAGGCCAAAATTGGGCAGAGATGGAGATGGGAAGAGAGACAATATTCAGTCAGCCCTTAATATATGCCAATCACATGGGATCCTCATAAAAACCCACTTTCTTTTTTTCCTTTTCGTTATTAAAACAAAAAATTTTTAATGTTTATTTTTGATAAAGACAGAGTGCAAGCAGAGGAGGAGCAGAGAGAGAGGGAGACACAGAATCTGAAGCAGGCTCCAGGCTCCGAGCCATCAGCACAAAGACCATCACCTGAGCCGAAGTTGGACGCTCACTGACTGAGCCACCCAGGCGCCCCAACAACCCACTTTCTAAATACTGTGGAACTTCTGGGTGTTCCCTGAAGTGTCAATATTATTATCCCCATTTTATAGCTGATAAATTGTAAGAAAAAGGAAGAAAATGACAGAAGAAGTTTCTCCAAAGTCATATGGATTCTAAGAGAGAAGTTACATCTTGCATGTAAAGTTTGTACTCCAAATATTGTCCCCGGACCCTCTCTATTCCATGTGGTCCCTGGACTACCAGCACGGGAGTCACCGGGGAGCCTGTTAGAAAAGCATACTCTCAAGCCCAGTGCAGACTTGCTGGGTCAGGAGCTACATTTCATAGGACTGTCCGATGCTTCTCATGCACACTGAAGTTTGGGAAGTACTGCCCTGCCGAGTCCCTTACCTCCTGACCTTTGTCTCCTTCCCACTGCTCGTGGTGGGGCTGCACAGCTTGTAGCTTCCCTGTGCAGTTCAAACTCTGTGCTGAGATGTCCCAAATGAGCTTGGGGGGTAGTAAGCAGTCTTCTGGTCTTTACGCTCTAAATTCAAGAGCTTGGGCTTTAAATCTGAAACTTCAAGGGAAATCCTAAATATCAGACCACACATCAACATTTGTCTATCATCTTCCTGATGGGTGGTCAAATACCCCAGTGTGCTCAGAATTGAGAGGTTTCTTAGGATGCAGAAATTGTAGTGCTAAGCTTGGGCGGTCCTGGGTAGACCAGATGGTTGGCCACTATAACCTTCTTACAGCCTCTCAATCACATTTAATTCATTACTTAGCACAGTAAGTCTCAGCCTTGACCACACGTTAGAATCACCTGGGAGCTTCAGTGAAAAACAGAGGTCCGCTCACTAACTCAGGTGAATTAAATCAGAACTTCTGGGACTAGGATCTGGGCACCGGTGTGTTTAAAAAAAAAAATATATATATATATATATATATATCCATGTGATTTGAATGCACAAGCAGAGTTGAAAGCCTGTCCGTGTTCCTGCCGGAAGTTATTTATTGCTCTGAGTAGCATATTTTTCAGACACATGAAAAATTGACTGAAGGAAGGCAAAAGGGAAGGGAACTTACTGGAACTAGAGTTTACTGGATCCACGCTTCTTTTGCTGGTCAGCACCCAAGTGCTAGGAACTATGCTATCTGTAAAGTAGAACTTATTTGTGCCCATTATGCAGATAAGAACATTGAGGTTCAGAGAAATTAAGTAGCTTGCCCAAGTTCACATAAGTAGGGAATACTGAACTGTGATTTCAGGTGTGTTTTCCTTTATAACGCCAGGAGGTGGCTCTACCCATTGTCCCTCCTGAGATAAATCTAGATTTTAACTTAGCTACTGATCATGAGAAGATTGGGTGCTTCCCAGCTGTGAACCATCTTCCGTGGAGTGGACGACAGAGGATCAGATGTATGGGTGGACTGTCTTCATGCTGGAAATGTCTCCACCAGGAATCCTTGCCCCTGGATCTATAAGACCCAAGTCGAGCCAGTAATTTCTCTCCTAGGAGCATCCACAAGAGACTTGGAAATGAATGTCCCCACGGAGACTTGCGCACAGCAGTACCTTGCAGCGTTGTTTATAATAGCATAATGTGGGAACAACTCATGTGTCCATCAACTGGCACATGGATACACAGAATGTGGTATTGCCATAAAATAGAATATTATTCGGCAATAAAAAGGAATGAAGTACTGACACATGTCACAACATGGATGAACCTTGAAAACATTATGCAAAGTGGGAGGAGCCAGACACAAAAGGCCACAGACTGTATGGTTCTCTTTACTTGAAATATCCTGAACAGGCAAATCCATAGAGAGAAAAAGGAAATCGGTGGTTACCAGTGCAGGGGCGGGGTGGGCGCTGGAGGCAGAAGGGAGGAATGGCGAGTGATTGCTAATGAATCTGGGGCTTCTTTTGGGGTGACGAGATGTTGTGGAATTAGCGGGGCTGGTCATACCACTCTGGGGGTGTACTAAAACTGCTGAATTGTATACCTTACAAAGGTGAATTTTAGGGTCGATGAATTATATCTCGATCTGCTAACTGGCATGCTCATACGTGTCCAGTGGCGGTATAAAATGGAGCAACCAATTTAGATAACTGGTAGTTTCTGTAAGGTGAAGCTTATACCTACCCTATGAAACAGCTGTCCTATCGCTGCCTATATTCTGAGAACGAGTACTTCAGTCCACGCAAACACATGTACACGGATGTTCACAGCAGCCGTATTATAACAGCCCCATAGTGGAGACAAACCAAATATCCATCCACAGGAGACCAACCGTCCATACGATGGAATAGCACCCTGCAGTTACCTGGGGTCACCTGCCCACCAAGAACGAATCTCACTGATACCATGTTGAGTAAAAGAAGCCAGATGAAAGAGCCCATACTCTATGGTTCCATTTCTATGAGGTTCAAAAACATGCAAAACTAATTGATGCTCATAGAAGTCAGTGGAGTATAGACTGGGAAGATGCATGAGGGAGCTTGTTAGGGTGCTGGAGTGTTATATACGTACCTTGATCTTGCTAGTTGTTGCATGGGCATGTACGTATGAGGGGTCACTGTGCTGCACCTGGAAGGGGAGTGTACTTCATGCGCTTCACCATGTGTACATCGTATCTAAAAAATCCAGAAGCTCCTCAGGCAACAGTGACTGAGTCCTGAAGTTCCCTGACTCACCCTGGACATGTAGGCAGTGGTCTGAAGGGGACCGAGACTGTGGAGTTAGATGGATCTGGATTCCAGGGCAGTTCTGCTCCTTATCTAGCCCTGTGATCTTGGGCAAGTCATAGAACATTTCTTCTTCTTCTTTTTTTAAATTTTCAAATGTTTATTTATTTTTGAGAGACAGAGACAGCACAAGCAGGGGAAGGGCAGAGAGAGAGAGAGGGAAACACAGAATCTGAAGCAGGCTCCAGGCTCCGAGCTGTCAGCACAGAGCCCATTGTGGGGCTTGAACTCACGAACCGCAAGATCATGACCTGAGCCGAAGCCGAATGCCTAACTGACTGAGCCACCCGGGCGCCCCAGAACATTTCTGATTTATAAAATGAGGAAGCAATGCGTACCTAACAGGGATTGCCTTGAGGCTTAAAGGAAAAAATACACATCAAGTCCCCAGCACAGGACTCAGCACAAGACAGAACAGTCCTAAGTGGCCAGTAAATGGTGGCTCAAACAAGACATCTGCCCTGTGAGAAGGATACCGAGTCAGAGCCTTCGTGGGAGAACAGGGACAGGTGAGGAATACACGTAGCTAGGGGACAGAGAACTTATGAAACCTGTCCCGGGTCTTCCTGCCCCATTGAAGATGCCACCAGGACAGACTACACGGAGAAGGCAAGTAGAGAGAACAAGAGAGACATGAAAAGAGAGAAACCCAGTGTCCCAGTGCCCCAGCGCCCCAGCTAAAGTGTGCCCATAAGGTGCAGCCATGGGGGTGAGCCATGTTGGATACCCCAGCCCAGCCGAGATCCTGTATGACTGCTGCCCCGGCCAACATGGTGCTGAGCCGAGCCCAGTCAATCCATGGAATCATGGAAGATCATAGATGGTTGTTGTTTTAAGCTTTAGCCAAAACGAGAAGTGGAAGGTTCCAATGAACACCACCAAAAGCATGGGACATTGGCTTAAGGACAGGACAGTGGGCAGAGGCTCAAAGGGTCTTGATGAGGTTGCTGCTGGAATCTGGAAGGACTGTGAGGAAATTGTTACAAAAGGCTGAGGGAAGGAAACCTAACTTAAGTACTGACAGAACGATCTAGTTAAGCTGTTCCTTGTAATAATGTGCAAAATAGAAATTTCAGTTCATAAACTTGTTGCTTTGGCTCAGAAGATTTCAAGGCAGAATGTTCAAAGACCCACCCAATGGTTCATTTTAGCTGAGGGGTGGACAGAGTGAGATGAACTAAAGAAAGAACTGTTTGGTATTCAAGTGAATCTAGAGGAAAAGCTTCTAACCTCCAGCTTGCTGGGCTGAGAAATAAAACTGTTTCTCATTGCACCCCGTGAAGCCCAATAAAGATTCTCAAGGAGGGGCACCTGGCTGGCTCAGTCAGTCGAGCATGCGACTCTTTTTTTTTAAAAAAATTTGTTTTAATGTTTTATTTTTGAGAGAGAGAGAGACAGCATGAGCAGGAGAAGGTCAGAGAGAGAGGGAGACACAGACTCCAAAGCAGCCTCTAGGCTCTGAGCTAGCTGTCAGCACAGAGCCCGACATGGGGCTCAAACCCATGAACCATGAGATCATGACCTGAGCCGAAGTCGGATGCTTAACCGACTGAGCCACCCAGGCGCCCCATGTGACTCTTGACATCGGGGTTGTGAGTATGAGTCCCACATTGGGTGTAGAGATTACTAAAAAATAAATAAATACACTTAAAAAAAGATTCTCAAGGAAAATAAAAACCTAGGGGGAGGGAAGGAATATGGAGACAAAAATCAAATCTAGGGTGCTGTCAGTAAAATGTGGCCTCGGGGTCAAGGTTAGGTCAAGGAGGCAGCTATAAAACCCCATGTTGGGGCTTCAGACAGATTTAAGGCCATGTCATGTTGATCCTCTCCACTAGATGAAAGGCTTCTGAGAATCTCTGGAGGTGTTGTCCCTTAGCAGCTTGCATATGGCAAGGTAGAAAAGCACCTGTTTCAGGAAGAAATAGAAGTCCGGCTTTTGTCTAACGGAGTAGATAATTTGATACATAGGAAGCTCACAAACTTTTTTGCTTTACTAACTTGGGCTGAAAAGAACAGAGACATAAAACAAAAAAAGCAGCCTTTGTGACCCCCAACTTCCTAAGGACAGGAAACAGACCAACGTAGAGCCTTTCTTATGGAACAGAAGGATGACTCAGAGGGTGGGGCCGAGAGCCAAACACAGGCACACCTGGGAGATATGGTGGGTTCTCTTCCAGAGCATTGTAGTGAAGTGATTATCTCAATAACACGAGTTAAGTGCATTTTCTGGCTTCCCAGTGCTTATAAAAGTTATGTTTATGCAATATTGTAGTATTAAGTGTGCAATAGGATGTCTAAAAATGTATATTAATTAAAAAATGCTTTGTTGCTTAGAAATAAAGGGTGGGTGCGTAAGTGGTTCAGTCAGTTAAGCGCCCAACTTTGGCTCAGGTCGTGATCTCACAGTTCGGGAGTTCAAGCCCCTGAGTCGGGCTCTGCTAACAGCTCAGAGCCTGGAGCCTGCTTTGGATTCTGTTTCTCCCTCTCTCTGTGCCTTCCCTACTCATGCTCATTCTCTCTCTCTCTCTCAAAAATAAACTTAAAAAATGCTTTATCGCTACAAAATGCTAACCATCATCTGAGCTTTCAGCAAGTCGTAATCTCTTTGCTGGTGGAGGGTTTTGCCTCCATGGATGGCCGCTGACTGACGAGGGTGGTGGCTGCTGAAGGCTGCATGGCTGTGGCAATTTCTCAAAATAAGACAATAAAATTTGCCACGTTGATGGACTTTTCCTTTCATGAACCATTTCTCTGTAGCGTGTGATGCTGTTTGATAGCTTTCTGCCCACAGCAGAACTTCTAAGTTGAGATCCATCCTCTCCAACGCTGCCGCTGCTTTATCAACTAAGTTGACGTAATATTCTAAATCCTTGGTTGTCGTTTCAACAGTCTTCTCAGCACCTCCCGCAGGAGTACCTTCCACCTCAGGAACCACCCTCTTTGTCATCCGTAAGACGCAGCTCCTCGTCCGTTCAAGTTGGATCATGCGATTCCAGCAATTCAGTCCCGTCTTCAATTTCCACTTCTAATTCTGGTTTTCTTGCTATTTCCACCACATCGGCAGTGGCTTCCTCCCCTGAAGTCTTGAAACCTCAATTTGTAAAAAAGGCAGTATCTGCTAAGTGCAATAAAGTAAAGTGCAAGAGAATAAGATGTGCCTATAAAACCAATGCCAGCAAGCAGGCCTCAGCCTTAGTCAACATACATTTCCTGCTCCTGGAGCAAATGGAATCGTACTTGGAGGAATTTCATAATTGCGATGCACCCATGAGTGTTTCCTGCTCCCCCCTAGTTTAAAAAAATTTTTTAAACATTTATTTATTGTTGAGAGACACAGACAGAGCATGAGCAGGGGAGGGGCAGAGAGCGGGAGAGACGTAGACTCTGAAGTAGGCTCCAGGCTCTGAGCTGTCATCACAGAACCCCACGCAGGGCTCAGACTCACTAACCGAGGGTTCGTGACCTGAGCCGAAGTTGGACGTTTAACCAACTGAGCCACCCAGGCCCCAGTGTTTCCCCCTTTTGAATGGGAGAGTATATTGTGGTGCCCAGCTTCTGTCTCCTTATAAGTTAGTATGTGGGGACAGGCAACTTCTCGCTTGTCCACAGGTCTTCAGATCAAGAGAAACCACACCCACATGCCTCCTCAACAACTGGATGAGATTCTGTTCTTGAAAAACTAGACTTCAGGCCTGAGCCTGAGGCTGTAATGGATAAGACTCCGGGGATTATGGGAATGGAGGGGGATTTTATTTTGCATGCTAGAGGGAACTCGGGGACCAGATAGTGGACTAAGGTGGCTAGTCTTCAAGCCTGGCCCCTAATGAATCATGCCTCCCAATGTTCATGCCTTCATGCAGTCCCTTCCCATGTTGAATCTGGGCTCGTGTGTGATCTGCTTTAACTAACAAAAGGCAGCAGAAGTGATACCGTGCAGGCTCTGGGCCTGTGGATTAAGAGGGCTTTCAGCTTTCACAGTCTGGAGAACCCTGAACTGCTTTATTAGAAGTCTGTCTACCTTGTGCTGGAAAGACCACAGGGAAAGTCTTTAGGGAGAGAGAGAGAGAGAGAGGCCCTGAAATGACTTGAGAAGAGAGGATTTCAGCCTGCCTATTACTGCTGAGTCCAGACTTGTAGCCACCATCTGGCCAGACATGAGAGCACCATCTTGGATGTTCCAACAGAATTGAGTCCCCACGGGACTGTCACCACGGCTAACATCAGGTGAAGCAGAACTGACCCCAGTCAACCCAAAGAATCATGAGAGATCATAAAATAGTGGTATTTTTAAGCCACCAAGTTGTGAGGTAGCTTGTAAGGAAAACACCATTGGCCCAACCCAATCAGAAACCAAAGAGCAAGGAAGCTTCTTCATGGGAGCCATATAATCAACTTCCTGAGGCAGAGAGTAGAATGGAGAGTGGATCTGGAGGGGTAAACTGAAGATAACCAATTTTGGCTTTTTAAAAAATATGTTTACTTATTTTTGAGAGAGAGAAAGAGAGAGCATGCGAGCAAGCAGAGGAGGGGCAGAGAGTGAAAAGGAGACAAAGAATCCCAAGCAGGTTCCAGGCTCTGAGCTGTCAGTACAGAGCCGGATGAGTGTCTCAAACTCATAACAGTGAGATCATGACCTGAGCCAAAGTCGGACACTTAACTGACTGAGCCACTCAGCGCCCCAAAGATACCCAATTTTGAACATGATGACTTGAATCGAATAAGAGGGAGGGGGATTCCTGAGTGTTTGATGTTTAGAATCAGGAGGATTGTAACACCTTTACCAAGGCAGGAAATGTTGGCCAACAACCAGGTTTCAGAGGGAAAGTCACAGTTTCTCTTTTGTGTGGATTGAAGTGGAAAGGCTTCGAGACACTCATGTGGCAGTGTCGACGGAGAGGAATGTGGGAATCCTCGGTGTGTAATGATGGTAACTGCAGCTGAGGGTGTACGTGAGCTTACCTCCTGAGGGGGTCAGAGTGAGTGAGAACAGAGCATGGACTGTGCCTGAGAACCCCCAACATGTAGCAGTCATGCCTTTTTCTGCCAACGAGGCAGACAAGGGGCAGCTGAAGAGGTAGAGGAAAACAAGGACCTCGTAATGTCAAGGAAGCCAAGAAAAGAAGGTCATGGGTGGACAAAGTGGTCCACCAAATGTCACACTGCTCAGATGTCAAGTCAGAAGAGGGCAGAAGGATTAATTGAGGCTGGTGGCCTTCCTCCCTTATTAGACAGCATTAAATGAATGGGTCTGTGGGACTGGATTTGGCAAGGGAGCTAAGGCTGTTCCCAAAGAGTGAACCCAAGTACCCGGTAAACCCATGAGGTGCCCAACCTCATTAGTCATCAGGGAAATGTAAATGCAAACCACAATGAGATTCCATTTCACACCCACCAGATTGGCTAAAAATAAAAAGCCTAACAATACCAGGATTTGGCGAGGATGTTGAGCAAATAGAACTCTCATGCGTTGTTGGTAGGAATGTAAGTTGGTACAACCATCTTGGGAATGGTTTGACATTAACTAGCGTGGTTGAGGATGTGCACAGTGCGCTGGGCCAGGTTTCCTGGGAAACAAACTCTGAGGAGGCTTGTCTGCAAGAGGTTTATTGGAGTACTCTTGGGATCAACACTTGTGAAGGGATGAGGACACTAGAATTTCACACGGGGAGAAGATAAACTGCAAGGGAGTTGTAACAAAGACCTCAGTCACTGGGAGCTCTGCAAACGGCTCATCACAGCTGTCCTGAATTGATGGAAGGGACCCCTACGTTGGCCAGTCACTGGCTGCGGCTATCTCCAAGGAGAGGTCATCACACTGGACAAGGCAGCCCCGTCCATTAAAGGGCAATGTGGAGAGTGTGTGCGCTGGTCTGATAGAGAAGATGTGGGCACACACTATACCATTCACTGCACTTCCGTACTATTTAGATCCCTTGCTTTGTAAAATATGTTAACGCCGTCTGAGAATGACTCCTCCAGGATTCCGCTTCTTCTCTTTTTCTGGGGAAATGTTAGCAGGTTGGTGGAATGAGCTACAGCTCCCACGCTACAGCTAGTCTATTTGTTCCCTCCCTCCTTTAACTACCCGTTCTAGACTCACTAGCCCAGAGCTTATACCTGTGCCGGTCTCAGTGGCTTACCTGGCAAGATGGGCCAGACCTCCATCTCTAAGAGGTCCAAGGCCCTGATCACCATGCTCATGTTCATCATGGTGGCTGCATCTGACTATTTACCGTCAAGAAACACACAAGTGGGTCACCTCCAGTGTCAAATGCATTTCTCTCTGTCTTTTGTGTAACAACAGCTCTGCTTCCTTCTGATGTTACGGTCAATTCACTTGCCAGGAGGGTGACCCCTCTTTTTCTTGTTCAAGTTTATTAATTTATTTTGAGAGAGAGAGAGAGGGAAAGAGAGAGATAGAGAGAGAGCACGAGCAGGAGAGGGGCAGAGAAAGAAGGAGAGAGACAAAATCCAAGCAGGCTCCAAATTGGACTCTGGACTCATACTCACAAACCACAAGATCATGACCTGAGCTGGAGCCAAGGGTCAGCCACTCAACCGACTGAACCACCCAGGTGCCCTGGGGTGACTCCTCTTCTTCCCTGCTGGTCTGTTGGCACCGGGAGCCTGAAATGACCAGGTAGCAGCTATAGCTTAAAGTTTAATGGGGCTCTCGTGTCTCCTGGTAGAAGCACCCCCTCTGCCCGCACCCCCCACGCCCTGCCCAGAACCAGGATCTGTAGACCTGCAGAGCCCGGGATTGTGAGGATGGGGAGCCCGAATTCTCCCAGTGTCTCACTGCGAGCATGGTGAGAGGGGCCATTCTTACTTGCACCCCCTGACTCCCCAATCCATTATTCTACTTGTAGATAGCGCCATGCATGGTGTTGGTATAGAGTGAGAATTGCCTCCTTGTAAGTGTCATTTCCAAATTGGTGCCTCAGTTGCATCTCTTTTTTTTTCTAGCTAAAGTACCTTTTATTTTTATATTCCCCCAAACGTTTTAACTATAACATAATTTAATAGACAAACTGCAATCCCAGTAGCATCCCCAGGACAGCAGGAGTGGGGAGAGGGGTTAAGAGGGGGAAGGGCAGGTTTTCAGGTTTCTAACTGCTTCTCTCACCCGCAGTACCCCCCGTTGCCTGTGAGAACATGGTCTTAGCAGAGGACGAGTTAGGGTAGCCAGAGGCGTGGGGGCCATGAGCCCGCTGTAAGAGGCCTCAGTTGGGTAGGCCCCTCTGACATGATCTCGTCACCATTTGTAGAGTCATCACCAGACCCAGATGGGAGACAATAGGAAAGTCAGGAACCTTATCAGTCCTCCGGATTCTGCTCATCACAACTTGGGGGCATAAAATAGAGTTTTCTAGAGAGTGTTAGATTGGCAAGAGCTAAAGCGCATGTGGGAAAAGAACAGAAATTGAATCTGAGCCTACCTCCTACCAAGATTCTTTGCCTATGACTCCAGAAAGCTGGAGTCGTGGATCTGCTCAGATATTTGGGAAAGGGAAGGAATGACAGAGTTTTTGGCCCAAAAGGGCTGGAAACTTGCCAGCTATTGACCAAGAAAGCCTGCAGGCAGGCCAGGGAGGTCTGTGGGAAGCAGCTTATGGCCAGTGGTACTCAAGAGAGTGTGATGGTACGATGGCTTTTACTCAGACTTTATTGCATATATGGAAGAGAGAAAGAACACATGTCAGAAAGAATTAAGAACTAAAGTACCTGCTTCTTAGGGGGTCTGTGAAGTAGAGATACTCCTGGGCTGGGACTGGAAGAGCCCCCAAACCTGTTCTCTCCTTGAGCCCCAATTGGGCTGGCTTAGATGTAGCCTTCGGTCCCAAAGTCCTCCAAAGTCCTCCAAAGGCCAGCAGCTTCTGGGCAATGTGGTATGTCCCAAGTTCAGTGAATACCATGGTCATATGTCACTACTATATCTCCTTTTCTTTTCTTTTTTAATTTTTAAAATGTTTATTTATTTGAGAGAGAGAGAGGGAGAGAGAGAGAGAGCATGAGCAGGGGAAGGGGCAGAGAGAGAGGGAGACACAGAATCCGAAGTAGGCTCTAGGCTCTGAGCTGTCAGCACAGAGTCTGACACAGGGCTCGAACCCACAAACTATGAAATCATGACCTGAGCCAAAGTCAGACACTTAACCAACTGAGCCACCCAGGTGCCCCTACACCTCCTTTTCTATAAAATGAGTCCTTTGGACTAATGTGATCTTTTCTGAGACCAAACATTAGTAGATCAAACACTCTGAAGTCTTTAGATTGGCTGCCACCCAGTAGCCAGGAAAAGGTAAAGTCATAGCAGGAATATGTGTCCCAGTCGAGATGAATTACTTCTTCTTCTAGGTAAAAGAGGTCCAATTTATTGTTACTCTTTTTAATGTTTTATTTATTTCTGAAAGAGAGACACAGCATGACCAGGGGAGGGTCAGAGAGAGAGGGAGATGAAAGAGGTCCAATTTAATAAACTCGCCACCCGATGGCTGGTGGGGCTCTTCGAAGGATGGTGTCACACTGGCGTCTCCATGTTGATCTCTGTTACTGCAGACTTGGACATTCAGCAGTGGTGGTGGCTCCATCACCCTTGGTGAACGCGGAACCTCCGATCCAGCCACATGGCTTCTTCATTCTGAGCCGATTATGCCACAACTGGGGTGGTGGAGACTGACTGATGACCTGGCTGTCACTCTGCCTGCTTGATTGTTCAGCCCCTCTTCCACGATGGATACCTTCTGGTGAGTGTCAACCTATGATGCAAGATCGTCACACTTGGTGCCCATTTCCACGGGTCCACGCACAGTCCTCTCCCCCACGCCGCCTGGTCCCCCGCCTTTCAATATTGATCCTTCCTGTTTTTGCCACTGCCCACAGTCTGTATTTATTCTTACCTGAGGCTACTTTCTTCTCTTGTCCAGAGAGCGGATGCGCGAGTGCACTGCCCAAAGCCCTAGCCGGTGGAAGGATTCCACCTCCTCATATTGTCCTTAAAGCTCACCTCTGGCTGAGGCTGTAATGCACCTGTCCTCCATGCTCAGCTTATACCCACCTACCGAACAGACCTGTCTGTGGATCGGGCTTGGCCTTCTCCCTCCTTGTCAGCTGGCTGTAAGGGAGCCGCCCGCAGCGACAGGTGTGAGATGGAGGAGGGTGTTGGTGGATGACATGGGGGCCTAGGCCCTGCCTGTGCCTGGTCCCAGGTGCACCACCTTACTTGGATTGCTGTCGACCTGACACTACCTGACACTATGACTTGGTGGGTCTGACGCATCCCAGCCTGTAATGGGCTGTTCCGGCTACAGGACCACTTCCCGTTCCACGGTCAGGTGCTCCATGTTTACCAGTGCCCGCCCCGGAGGAGTTTCTCCAAAGGCAATAATTCTGTTGCCGACTGAATGGCTTCGCTCCAGAACACTAGGGGTCCTGATTGTGTTCGTTTCACTGGACTTGCCTTAAACGTGTGGTACCTTTTCCCACCACAGATACATCTAATACCATAGGGTCTTCTGGGGACATATGACCCTGGAGGCAGAGAAGCCCTCAGTCCAGCCTGGATTGACTACAGAGCTCTTTTCAGGCGACGATCTGCTCAGAAGATGACAGCCTTCCGTGTCATTCAGAAAATAGGCTGTCTTAGTATCCCCGAGGGCACAAAACGCCGACTCCAGCCTGCAGTTTACCAGGTATTGCGCTTCCTTCTGAACGGTGAGAGGTACAAGATGCGATCACATGTTCTTTACTTTGCAGGGACCTTCCCAGCATGCCCCAGACGGCTCCCTCAAAACCACACTGATGCAGTGAGCCCCTGAAACTTAATCAGGGGAATCGCCTATCTGCTAGAGTCCTTGCATCCCTGTAGGGTTTACTCGACAGAACCATGTCTTACCCATCCAGTCCTACAAACCCTACTTCACGAAGAGAACGGACCAATGTGATGTTTTGCAGATGTCTAGATGATCCAATCCCTTCAGCCTTTAGGACAGAGAGCAGGAGAGAAAACACAGCCTTGAGGTAGATGGTAAATGTGTATCGTTCTCCGCCCCACGTAACAGTGGACTGTTTCAGGACCTTTTTTTCTACTGGGGATGAAACAGAATAGCCAGGTCAGTGGTTGGATACCATGAACTGAAAGCTATGTTAACCTGTCTGGTAAAGCTGCCTCATCTAACACAGTGAGTGCAGTTTGGGTTACTGCTAGGTTTTCGCATGGGGCAGAGTAGTGGATTAAAAAGAGGGATAGATGGGGGCGCCTGGGTGGCTCAGTCGGCTAAGCGTCTGACTTCGGCTCAGGTCATGATCTCACCACGGTTTGTGGGTTTGAGCCCCACATCGGGCTCTGTGCTGACAGCCGGCTCAGAGCCTGGAAACTGCTTCGGATTCTGTGTCTCCCTCTCTCTCTGACCCTCTCCTGTTCATGCTGCCTCTCTCTCTCATAAATAAATAAAACTTTAAAAAAATTAAAAAAAAAAAAGAGGGATAGATGGTGACCACCACCCCTGAATTATTTAGATCTTATAGAGAGACTTAATCGGGAAAGTACTCACGAGGGAACTGAAGCTTAGAGGGTTATAATAATTTATTGGGAGACGTTCCGCTTTGTCAGATGTTTGACTCACAAGCTTTTGCACTTAACCCCATGAGATATCCAGCCCACGGCTGTAATTAGTGAATTTAGGAAAGTGAAAAACAAGATCTGACTGAATTGCTACATGTCCAAACACACCTATCGTGCTCTTTGTTAGAAGCTCCCCTAACAAGTCTAACTTTGGGATCAAATGGGGCCAATTCTACCTAATTTCTGAAGAGTGGGAGATCAAACCCGGTTGAGAAAGTTTTGTTTGCTTTTCTTCCTGGCCGCTTTTTGGGTGAGCTTTATTTCCAAATATTGTATGCCAGGATGTTTCCTCATTTGATTTTTCCAGGATCGTGATGGAAAAAAAAAGGGGGAGAAAGAGTTGCCACCCCCAAATAAAATATTCCCTTTGCTATGGAACAATGCAGTGGGAGGCTGCCTGGAGCAGGGAGTGACCTTCCTTGTGCAAATGAGGCAGCCCCAGGATACAGCTACTTATGTGTCTTCTTAGGATCTCAGTTTCCTCATCCATCCAGTGGGAATAATAACAGGATCTACCTCACAGGATTGCTGGGTCTTGCTCAGCCCTGAGTCCCTAAAGTACCTGGCACAAAGTAGCATTCAATGAGTGTATGCCGAATGAATGAATACGTCATGAAGACTGAGATGACACATTTGCACAGCGCATGGCAAACATTAGATTCTACAGGGACCATTTGGCAATATATATTAAAACCTTGAGGGGCGCCTGGGTGGCTCAGTCGGTTAAGCGTCCAACTTTGGCTCAGGTCATGACCTCACGGTCTGTGAGTTCAAGCCCTGCGTCAGGTTCTGTGCTGACTGCTCCGATCCTGGAGCCTGTCTTCAGATTCTGTGTTTCCCTCTCTCTCTGCCCCTCCCCAGCTCGCACTCTGTCTCTCTCCCTCTCAGGTATAAATAAACATTAAAAAACATTTTTTTAAACCTTGAAAAACACGCACGTTTTTTGATTCAATGATTCTGTTTCTAGAATTGGAAACTTAATCTGAATAATTTTAATAATTAAGATCATTAATAATTATGACGATTGTAATTATTCAGATAATAACAAAGATGCACCAAACTACGAGAATGTTCCTGGAAAAACAACCTCAATGTCCATCATATTCTGGTGAGGAATCTGTATGCATGGGGCGTAGAAAGACTTTGTAAGGCCCGTGGAGCAGCAGCGTCAGCACCACTTGGGAACTTACTTAAAATGTAAATTCTTGGGGCGCCTGGGTGTCTTAGCCTGTTGAACCTCCGACTTCGGCTCAGGTCGTGATCTTCCAGTTTGTGAGTCTGAGCCCTGTGCTGGGCTCTCTCCTGTCAGCACGGAGCCCGCTTCAGATCTTCTGCCCCGTGTTCTCTCTCTGTTCTCTCTCCTCTCTCTGCCCCTCCCCCTCTTGCTCTCTCTCTCTCAAAAATAAATAAAACATTTAAAAAAATGTAAATTCTTGAGCCCTACCTCACACCTACAGAAATTTTGGGGTGGGGCCCAGCTATCTGGGATTTTTTTTTAAGTTTATTTATTTACTTTGAGAGAGAGAAAGTGAGCTGGGAAGGGGCAGAGAGATGGAGAGAGAGAGAATCCCAAGCAGGCTCCACACTGCCAGTGAAGAGCCCCGTGTGGGGCTTGAAGTCTCGAACCACGAATCATGAACTGAACCACGCAGGTGCCTCCCAGCTCTCTGGGTTTTAACAAGTCTTCCAGGTGTTTACATGTTCAAGTTTAAGAATCACTGCTCTGAAGTGTTACTAGAGATTGTTTCTTTTTTTTTTTTAAATGTTTTATTTATTTCTAGGAGAGAGAGAGAGAGAGCGCGTGAGCAGGGGAGGGTCAGAGAGAGAGGGAGTCGTAGACTGAAACAGGCTCCAGGCTCTGAGCTGGCAGTCAGCACAGAGCCCGACGCGGGGCTCGAACCCACGAACCGCGAGTACATGACCTAAGCGAAAGTCGGACGCTTAACCGACTAAGCCACCCAGGCGCCCCAACTAGAGATTGTTTCTTTCTGAGAGGAAGTATTTTACTGTTCTTATATTTTCTGACTTCCCTGGAGTAAGGATTACATTGCCAACTGATACAAGGAAGATACCAAATGAAGAAAAAAAAATGAAAAGAAGAAAAAGTAAAGTCTAAGTTTAAGTGAAAGGGGAGAAAAAAATGTCAAGAAAAAAAGCATTCTTACCTCTCCAGTGTTTTTCCTTTCTTCCACTTTCTTTGCACCCCTACACCAATGCGAAGCTATGTATTTATAAGCTTGATTAGTGCCCGGGACATTTTGCAGCTGCTTTTCCCCCCTTACTTAATATTTACATACTAGCATTTCCAGTGATGCCATGGGATGATCATCCAGGATCATTCAGGATCATCATCATTCCTTTCTCTTTTTTTTAAGTATTTATTTTTGAGAGACAGAGCATGAGTGGGGAGGGTCACAGAGAGAAGGAGACACAGAATCTGAAGCAAGTTCCAGGCTCTGAGCTGTCAGCACAGAACCGGACACGGGGCTCAAACCCACGAACCGTGAGATCTTGACCTGAGCCAAAGTCAGAAGCTCAACTGACTGAGCCCCCGCAGATGCCCCATCATCATCTTTTTTAAATGGAAGTATTCATTTTACTTTGTTCTCTTGGTCACCTTTTCCCCGTGTTGTCTTCATAAATAATGCTGCCACCAATATTTGCACATACACCTCTCCCCAGATTTCAAATTATGTCCTCAGGATAGGTTCTTAGAAGTGAGGTTGATGGATCAAAGGTTAGAAACATTTTTAAGACTAACATTGCACAAGACTGCCGGTTTCCAAACCATGAGAAATGTCATGATTTAAAACAGTTTTGCTAGTTAATGGAGAAAATAAGTTACCTCTTGTTTAAATTTTCATTTCTTTGATTGTTAGAGACAATGAACAGCTTCTCCTTTCGAAAAAACTAATATTTATTCTTTCTTGAATTGAGTTGGGAAGAAAGCTCTTGACCTCTCCCCCTTAACGTCTCTGAGCCCCAGTTTTTTCATCTACAAAATGGAGTGATACCAGACTAATTGTGAAATCAAGTGAGATGAAGAATGGGAAAGCTCTTCCATACAGTATATTCTGCATCTGTGCATCACCATTACCCCGCGTAGTATCATTTACCGATTCATTATAAGACCTTCTGTTTTGTCAACAATCCAGAAAACTTTCACCACAACCCAAATCTTGAAAGCCATCTTCGTTTGCAACCTGGTGCCTTAGAAGGCCTTGGACAAAGTCCCCTCTTAATTTCTTCCTTTTTTTTTTTTTTTTTTTAGGGAAATGCTACGACTTGTTTGTAGCCTTGATGGAGAAGGGCCCTCCATTAAGGCCTGAGGCTGTCATTACCTGACACTGGCGAGAAAACAAAGTTCAGGGGCGCAATGGCGCAGCCGCTCCAGCTCTGCAGACTTGACCTCGCATTTGGGAGAAGAGCCCATCAGGAAAGGTCAGAGACGCTCTTAGACCCAATAGAGATACTCCAGGTACAAGAAACAGACCCGGGGTTGACCTGGCAGGTGCCGGTGTCAGAATACAACGGGAAACTCTGGGCAAGTTTCCTCTTTAATGTTGTTCTCCGTTGCTACGAAACCTCATTTCGCCGAGGCTCACTGGTTAGAGCTCCCTCTTGTGTTCACATGCTGTAATAGTATCTTCAGTTGAGCAATGAGCAAAGATGACTTTTTTTTTTTTTTAATGACTTTTGACAGAGAGAGACAGACAGACCATGAACAGGGAAGGGGCAGGCTCCAGGCTCTGAGCTGTCAGCACAGAGCCCGAAGAGGGACTTGAGATCATGACCTGAGCTCAAGTCCGGTGCTTAACTGACTGAGCCACCCAGATGCCCCTAGTTTTTGTTTTTAATATAGTATTTGATTGAAACCATTGTTCTTGTGGAATACAGTACATAGAAAAGTGTCCAAGATAGACACACCGGTTGAAAAATAGTTACAAAGTAAACTCTCATTTAACTACCACCCAGGTAAAAAAAAAAAATACAACACTACCAGTACCTCAGGCCACCTGTGTCTCCCTCCCTTCCTCTCCCCGTACTTCTTGGTGATCCCTGTATCTCTTTGTTCATAGTTTTATTATCTGTATATGTATCCATAATCGATACAGCTTTTGTCTACTTGGAGACTTTATATGAAAAAAACCATACATTCTCACCCAATAGTGTATGCTCATTCTCACTGGTCCATGGGGCCACAGCTGTTATCATTAGACACCAATCTGGTGGCTGTGGAGTAGTAACGGATCGTCATTTTATGTCATTTATTTTAATTTAATTTAACTTAGTTTAACTTCTTTAACTTATTTCCCTATAATTAATGAGGTAAAGCATATTTTCATGTTTATTGGCCAAGCGCATTTCCTCTTCTTCGAAGCACCTATTCAAAAAAAATTTTTTTTGTCCTTTTCTTTTGGGTTGTTTGCGGCTGTGGCACAAATCTCTAGTTCCTGATCTCGGCTAATCTTGGATTTCAGCAGCTATTATGGCGAATAGATTTTTTTTTTTACAGGGTTGTTTTTTTTTTTTACATAATTTCAGACATAAAGAGAAGTTGTAAGAATAAAACAAATGTCCTTTTCACCAGATTCCCTAATGTTAACATATTAGCACATTTATTTTATCCTTCTCTCTGTAAGCACTTTTTCCCTGAATTTAAGAGCAACTTGCAGACATGATACCTCTTCCCATCCTAAACCCTACAGTGTGTGTTTACTAAAACCAAGGGCATTTCCTTACGTAACCACAGTACAATGATCAAAGCCAAGAAAATGACAGTGATACAGTAATGATGTCTTAATAGCAACACATGGTAATGTTTTATCTGCAGATCTTATTCAGATTCTGCCAATGATCCCAATCATGCCCTCTGTAACTGAAGAAAATTTAAGACCATGTTCATATTCACTTGTGACCTTTCTTTAGCCTCCATTAATCTGTAACAGTTCCTTTCTCTGTCGTGTAGAACATTGACACTTTTGAAGAATGTGGATCAGTTATTTCGTAAAATGTCCCTTGATCTGAGTTTGCCAGATATTTTCTCATGATGAGATACAGTTGATGTATTTAGGCAGGAATATCACAGAAGTGATGCTGCCTTCCAAACCATCATTTTAAATCCCAAGTTCAATCTAATACATTGTTTGTTCATTCCTTTAGAGATAAACTATTGTTGAATAGAAGATTAGAGATTTTAATGTTGTGAATAGTGAAATGATGAAAGATCATTGAAACATACATATTTAGGCACCAAATATTAAACAGAGGATAGCATCAAAAATACATCAAGAATCTTTGCAATCAATAGAGAAAAGGTAGACAAACCAACAGAGAAAAATGGGCTACAAACTTGATCCAGCTCTTCCCAAAAGAGGAAAGTCAAAAGGATGCTATTAAATATGTTTTAAGAAAAAAGTGCTGAACTTCATTAACAAACAGGAAAATGCAAATTAAAACACAACAGGATAAGGTTATATGCCTAGCATATTGGCCCGAATTAAAAAGCCATCAATGGGGTACCTGACTGGCTCAGTCAGGGGAGCATGTGGTTCTTGATCTCAAGGTCGTGAGTTCGAGTTCCACGTCAGGTGTAGAGTTTGCTTCAATAAATAAACTTAAAAAAAAAAAACAACAACACTTAAAAAGAAAATAAAGAGACATCAGTATCAAGTGTTGGTGACCTGACAGTATCACCGGATGTGCCAAAGGATAATTTGTCAACCACTTTGGGAAGGAGTGTGGTTGAGTGCAGGAAACCTCAAGATATGCACTCTGAACCGGCAATTCCACAGCGCCATCGAAACTCCTGCGCCAGGAGGGATGCATACCATGTTCACAGCATCATTGTCACAACAGCCAAACACTGGAAACAACCAAAGCGTTTGTTCTGTCAGAAACAGAAGAGATAAGTTGTGATATGCTCACCGAGAGAATTCGCCACAGCAGTGCTTCTCAAATTTGAGCGAGCTATCACGTGGGGGCTCTGTGTCCACATAAAAACTTGTATGCGAAATCACCGGAATCTACTCCTGAAATCATTATTGCACTACATGAGAACTCACTTGGATGTGAATAAAAATATTAGAAAATGAAAAAAAAGTAAAAGTAAAAATTAAATAAAACAGAATAAAGACTAAAACAAACAAATGAATGAACAAATAAATAATAAACACTTGCACGCGAATATTCGGCAGCATGACTCATCACAGCCAAAAAGTAGATGCAGCCCAAGTGCATCCACAGAGGAACGGATAAACAAAGTAGCCTGTACAATGCACTATTGTTCCACACGAAAAGGCATGAAGTGCTGACACACGTGACGACATGGACGGACCTTACAAGCTTTACGCTAGGCGAAAGGAACCCAAAACAAAAGGCCACACATTATGTAATTCTGTTTATATGAAATGTCCAGACGGAAGAGAGATTATGGTTGCCATGGGCTGAGGGAAAGGGAAATGGGGAGTGACAGGGCTTTTGTGGGAGGGTCATGAAAAGGTTCTATACGAGATTCTGATAATTGTGTACCACTCCGGGACTACACCCAAAGCTGATGAGTTACACCCTTATTTTATTTTTTTAATTAAAATAATATTTATTTATTTATTTATTTATTTATTTATTTTGAGAGAGAGAGAGGGAGGCAAAGAGAGAGGAGAGAGAGAATCCCAAACAGGAATTCCCATGAACCATGAGATCATGACCTGTGCCCAAATCGAAGATTCGAAAGCTTAACTGACTGAGCCACCCGGGCACTTCAAGTGATACTTTAAACAGATGAATTGTATGCCTCTCTCCCTCTCTTTTTCCTCTCTCTCTGCCACTCAGGGGATTCTTTTTCTCTTTCTCTGCTCCTCATCACTTGCACCCTCTCTCTCTCTCAAAAAAAAATTAAAAAAAAAAAAAGAAAGAAAGAAAGAAAAAAAAAGAAACCAGCTTCTTTCCACTTTGTAAGAAGCCTTTTCGAGCCCCATTCTTTACCTCTCCCCTGGAAATTTTGTATTCTTGGAAGCCTATTTTCCAGGTGAGGAAACTGAGGTCCACAGAGGGGCAAGGACTTGACTGAAGGCACACAGGACATCCTGACAGGGCCTGGGTTTCATTCAAGAGCTCCAGTCCTCCCCCTCCCCAGGCCAGACCTGTGGACAACGGCCACCTCAGGGGTTGCCTCTGCAGTAGCCCTGGCTGGTCCACTCTGACCCCTGGCTCGGCCCCCTGGGCTGGGATGGGTCAGGGGCTGTGCTCAGTAGCCTTGGGGCTTTCCCAGTGGGTAGGCCATCCTCCCTGAATCCTTTGCTCTGCGGTCGAGCCACCGACGGAGAACCAGCCTGCTGCTCCTTTGCCAGCCCCTCGACCTGCTGCAGCTCAGGACTGCCCATATCCTCTGGGCCAATGTCTTTCCTCATCTGTGCCAGTTTCCTCTCATCCAGGCTCTGTCCAGCCTGTTCCTGCTCTATAGTCAGAGGGGGCTCCCCAAAACTCAGAGCTGAATGCTTCACATCCCTCTCTCTCTGCAATTCCTTTCTATGGCTCCCACGGCCATCAGGAAAAGCCCCAGGTCCTCCTCAGTCAAGGCCCTTTGACATCTGGCCCTCCCCCCGCACCCCCCTCACTGTATTTCTGGCCACTCCCCTCATGCCCCTGACCTCTGACCTCTTTAGAAGTACCCAATGTGCCCACATAGACGTCAGAGAGGCTCTGAGTCTTCGCACACATTATTTCCTGTTCTTGAACCACCCTTTCCCTACCTCTCCATTTGGGAAAACGTGAGGTTGGGAGTAAAAACAAATAAAAGATGGTGGGGCCTCCCCAGGGAGGGTTATGACTCCTTTCTGTACGTGCAGTCTTGGGGACCTCATCCAGTCTTGGGGCCTTGAATTTCATCTTCATGCTGTTGTCTCCCAAATGTGTATCCTCAGCCCAGACCTCCCCCTAAATCTCCAAACTCACAGACTCAACCACCCACATTTTTACCTGGATGTCTGTCGGCATCTCAAACTTTACATGCTACAGTACGAACCTTTTCTTCCCAACATTCCATCCCCTCCTTCCCCAGCCAGCCTTCTGGCCTCGGTGGATGGATCTGAGCCACCATCATCTCCCACCTCCTAGTATCTCCTGCTGATGGAATCATACGATGGTTGTCTTTTTGTGACTGGTTTATTTCGTTTAGCATCATGTCTTTCAGGTTCATCCATGTTGTACATGTATCAGAATTTCCTCCCTTTTTATGGCTGAATACTACTCCATTGTATGGATGGAGCACGTTTTGTCTACCTATTCAGTCATCAGTGAATGGACACTTGGGCGACTTGCATGTTTTAGCCATGGTGAATAACGCTGACATGAATATGGGCGCACAAGAACCTGTTTGAATGCCTGTTTTTACTGCTTTTGAGTATACATCTAGCAGTAGAATTGCTGGATTCTGTGTTCAACTTTTTGAGAAACTATTAAACTGTTTTCCATGGTTGCTGCATCATTCTTCGTTCTGACCAGCAATGCCCAAGGACAGCCTGGCAATATGTCCAGCTCAACATTCTCACCAATGCTTGTTATTTTCTGTTTTATTTTGTTTTGTTTTTCAATGTAGCAGGCATTCTAATGGGTGTGAAGTGATACCTCATTGTGGTTTTGGTTTTCAACTCCATAGTGACTAAAAATATTGAGCACCTTTTCATGGGCTTACTGGCCATTTGTATACACCTTCTTCAGAGAACTGTTTATTTAATTCCTCTGCCTTTTCCCCCTCCATTTTTGAATTGGGTTTTTGTTGTTGAATTGCAGGAGTTCTTTTTTTTTTTTTTTTTTTTAATTTTTAAGGTTTTATTTCTTTCTGAGAGAGAGAGACAGCATGAGCAGGGGAGGGTCAGAGAGAGAGGGAGGCACAGAATCTGAAACATGCTCTAAGCTCTGAGCTAGCTGTCAGCACAGAGCCCGACGTGGGGCTCGAACCCACGAACCATGAGATCATGACCTGAGCTGAAGTCGGACGCTTAACCGACTGAGCCACCCAGGCGCCCCAGGAATTCTTTATCTATTCTAGGTATAAAGGATATGTGATTTGTAAATACTCTCTCTCACTCTGTGGGTTGTCTTTCTACTTTGTTAGTGTCCTTTGATGCACAAAAGGGTGGAGGTTTATTCTTCAAAGGAAACTGGAGTGGCAAAAACCTCCAAGGGAACAAATAGCAAGTATTAACTACAACCGTCTACCAGGTGGCCCAAACCAGAGCTCCAGGATTATCCCAGATTCTCATTTCTCCTTCACTTCATTCACTCACGCACTCACTCACTCAC
This sequence comes from Hyaena hyaena, assembly GCF_003009895.1. NCBI lineage: Eukaryota > Metazoa > Chordata > Mammalia > Carnivora > Hyaenidae > Hyaena > Hyaena hyaena. The sequence goes on along the minus strand of NW_024080688.1, from coordinate 941,992 downwards.
TCACTCACTCACTCACTCATTTATTAGACAAACTCAGAATCTTAGTGGGGGAGACAAAGATGCTGTAGACAATTCTCAAGCTAGGTGTCAAGAGCTTGAGCCCTGAGGAAAGCCCAGGGGGCTGAGGACATTCTGTGGCCTAGACCTTTAAGATGCCTTCAAATTCACCTTTCCTCTCTGTTCCTGTGGCCACCGGTATCCCTTGCTTCTAGATTCACCCTGTTAGTCTGGACCCTCTGGGAGGCTAGTACCAGGATGGAATAAACCTTGGAAGGATTTTATTAGGTGAAACATCTGTGTGAGAGAAAAGGGTGAGTGGAAGGCTGGGGAGGGCTGTCAGGCTGTGAGGTCCGTCTAGGCCCAGGTGAAGAAGAGAGGGAAGGAAGGTTGGGACGAAGGTCTAGTCTGCCGGGTTGTCTAAGGAAGGTCTGGCAGATGTCAGGCAGTCCTGTGCCTCCCAGGAATGGGCCTGACTTAGTGTCTCCCTGTGTTGTCATTGGCTGGGAGCATCCCGTGGGAAATATGGCCTTGATGCAAACAAAGAGGAAAACAGCCCTTCATCAGTTAGGAATCTTGGAGTTCAAGGTCTGTGAGGCTGTTTTCCTCCTTCCTTCCTTCCTTCCTTCCTTCCTTCCTTCCTTCCTTCCTTCTTTCCTTCCTTTCAAGTTTATTTAATTTGAGGGAGAGAGAGAAAGAGAGGGAGTTGGCATGGGTGGGGGAGGTGCAGAGAGAGAAGGTGAGAGAGAGAATCCCAAGCAGGCTCCACACTGTCAATGCAGAGCCCCACATTGGGCTTGAGCCCATGGAGTGTGAGATCATGACCCAAGCTGAAATCAAGAGTCAGGTGCTTAGCCGACTGAGCCACCCAGGCATCCCTGTGAAGCTCATTTTCTTGAACCCCACAACCTGCACAAGGGTGCCAGAGTTTCTTTCTAAAATGCAGTCACACTGTGCCATTCCTTAGCTCACATGCCTTCCATGGAGCCCCAGTGTCCTCGGCTAAATCCTTGAAATCCCTAAATCCTTATCCTGGCTCTCAAAGTCCTGCTGGGAGAAAGGGGACAATTTATCTTACATGCTCACTGCCCACTAATCCTCACTCTTATGTGCAGCCTATATGCCTCAAGCACACTGGGCTGACTACCTGTTGCTTCCTCGACATGTACCGTCTTCTAGTCCCCTGTGCCTTTGCCCACCCTTCGCCCTCTGCCTGGAAGGCTCTTCCTTACATCTCTCCCATCGAAGCCTAGCTCAGTGTCAAGCGCTTTCCCCAGCTTCCCAGGTTGGGTCAGCAGCAGCCCTGGCTCTCTTCTGGTCCAGTTCCACGTCCTCTGGAGTAGATGGAGGCTTCTGTGGCTGTGTCAGAAGGAGGGACAAACGACTACCACAGTCTTCTTGGGCTTCTCTCCTATCTTCCCAGAGTCGGCTGGCTTGTGTGGCCTCAAAATATTCTCATAATCCCATCTTCTCTCCAGTGGTTACGACAGAAATCCCCTGCACAGAGTCCAGGCGACCAGGGATGGAATTCCACCCTGATCAAGTGCTCTCTCCCTCCCTCCTCTGCTTGTAAGCCTGCCTTCCTGGGCTTAGGATTTAATGCTTTATTTTTAGACCACACATTGGACTGGGAATCTGCTTGATGCCTGAGGTGTAATCAGACCCTGGGCTGGCACTGGCCTCTCGCTCTAGCTGAGCAGAAGAGCAGTGAGAAGGTCCAAAGGCTGTGCTGGCGCTCTGTGGGGGTGGGGGGCAGCATGCTAGGGCACACAGACCCTCCCCTGAGTCCAGAGAGTGGGGGGCTTTCTCCCCGGGCATGGGGGGCTCCTACCACCTGACCCACCTGGGCCCCTCCTCTGACAACTGGGGCCCAGAGAGGCCAAGGTTACCAGCAGCAGAACTAGAACTGAACTCATGTCCCCAACTGCACTGGAAAGCGGAGCAGAAACGATTGTGTCCTTGTTCTTGCTCTGGCTTTGTCTCCCACTCTCTGCCCCTCCAGCTTAGCTCTACGGAGAGCCCCCAGTGCGGGTGGCCTGCAGGCCAGATCCACTTTGCTTGGCCACAGTCTGAATTTTTTAAAAACATTCTGGGAAAATACACGTAACATAAAATTTACATCTTCACCACTTTTAAGTGTACAAGTTCAGTGACACTGACCACTTTCGCACTGTTGTGCAAACATCACCACCAACCGTTCCAGAATTTTTTCGTCTTCCCCAACTGAAACTGTACGCATCAAACATGAACTTCCATTCCCCTTCCCCAGCCAGCCTCTGACTCTGCCCTTTCTTTCTGTCCCTATAAATCTGACTACTCTAGGGACCTCATCTAAGTGGAATCATACACTATTTGTCCTTTTATGACTGGTTTATTTCACTGAGCGTGATGTCTTCCAGGTTCATCCGTGTGGTAGCATGTGTCGGAATTTCCTTCCTCTTTAAGGCTGAAGAATATCCCGTGTATGGATAGAGCACATTTTGTTGATCTGTTCATCCACCGATGGACACTCGGGGTTCTACCTTATAGAATTGTGAATAACACTGCTATGAACAGGGCGTGCAAATATCTCTTTGAATCCCTGCTTTCAGTTCTTTGAGGTGTGTGCCCAGAGGTGGACTTGCTGGATTATATGGTAATTCTACTTTTAATTTTTTTTTAATGTTTAGCTATTTTGAGAGAGGGAGAGGCAGAGAGAGAGAAACACACACACACACACACACACACACACACACACACACACACAGAGATAGCGAGCATGAATGGGGGAGGGGCAGAGAGAAAGGGAAACACAGAATCTGAAGCAGGCTCCAGGCTCTGAGCTGTCAGCACAGAGCCTGATGAGAGGTTTGAACCATGAGATCATGAGCTGAGCCGAATTCGGACACTTAACTGACTATGCCACCAGGCGCCTCTACTTTTAATTTTTTGAGGAACCATTTTCTACAATAGAATTTGAAAATTTAAAAAATTAGTTGCCAACAAAAAAATCACCTTGGCTTCTGTTGAGAGATTGGAGGTCTGACATCACTGGTCCTGAACCAGCCTCATCGGGCCCCCTGAGGAACACCAGACCCACCAGGCAGTGTCCCCTCCACAGAGGTCTGGGACACAGCTCTGTGGGGTCCTCTCCTGAGCTTCTTAGTTGTAAATCTCAAACCTCTTTCCTTTGTTCTCCAGCCCTAGGTGTTAAACTGTTTCACTCTCTTACCTCAGGGGCCATTTTGCCTTTTCAATCCACCTGTGCCTGTTTAACATATCCCCTTATTAGATCTCTCTGTTGAAACACCTGGTGTGGTTCCATTTTCCTGACTGGCTCCGGCTGGTACCACTTAGCTGCTGTTCCTGCCTGGGCCATGCTGGACAGCAGCTGACCCCCTTTAGTCAGGTGTCGGCTTTCCCGGTCCCCTCACCCAATTTCCCATTTTTCTACATCCGGCTGACTTGGCCTGCCTGACTTAAGAGATGTGATGTAGGCCCTGCTCTGATCAACTACCTTCCAATAAGATGCTCGTATTGAGAACCTACTCTGTGCCAGAACTGTGTATAAGACTTGATGCATCAACTATACTTGAATAATAGAAAAATGACAAATGAAAAAAAGATTGCCTTCAAATAAAATAATGCAAACCTGAAAAAAAACTCCAGTCATAAGTTTTTTTTTAAGTTTATTTATTTATTTTGAGAGAGAGGGAGAGAGGGAGAAGGGCAGGGAATGGAGTGACAGACTCCCAAGCAGGCTCAGCTTTGTCAGCAAGGAGCCTGACATGAGACTCAAACTCACAGGCCATGAGATCATGACCTGAGCCAAGATCAAGAGTTGGTTTTTTTTAATTAAAGTTTTTAAGTTTATTTTATTTTTGAGAGAGAAAGAGAGCGAGCAAGCAGGGAGGGGGAGAGAGGGGGACAGAGGGGGGACAGAGGATCTGAAGCAGGCTCTGAGCTATCAGCAGCGAGCCTGATGTGGGGCTTAAACTCATGTACTGTGAGATCATGACCTAAGCTGATGTCAGATGCTTAACCAACTGAGCCAGCGAGGTGCTCCAAGAGTAGGTTTTATTTTTAATTCATTTTTAATTTATTTGTAATGTTTATTCATCTTTGAGAGAGAGACAGTGTGAGTGAGGGAGGGGCAGAAAGAGAGAGACACAGAATCTGGAACAGGCTCTAGGCTCTGAGCTGTCAGCGCAAAGCCTGACATGGGGCTCGAACCCACAAACTGTGACATCATGACCTGAACCAAAGTTGGACACTTAACTGTCTGAGCCACCCAGTCGTGCCAAGAGTTGGGTTTTATTAAAACCCCATGATTTTTTTAACCCATTATTCTAATATATGAGACATAAAGCTAGGCAACTAATAAAAATCCTTTATGGATGATTTTTTAAAGTTTCATTTACTTAAATAATTTCTATACCCAAGTGGGGCTCAAACTCATGACCCCAAGATCAAAAGTCACACACTCTTCCAGCTGAGCCACCCAGGAGCCCCATGGATGATTCTTAAAAAAAAAAAAAAAAAAAAAGGGGGACTTTATGCAATGATTTCATGTAGTCCTTGCCACAATACTATGAGGTGGGCACTGCTGTGATCCCCATTATACAGATGAGGACACTGAGGCCAGGACACAGAAGGACTTGGCCAAGATCACAGCCAGGCAGTGCCAGAGCCAGTTGCAAGGACCCAACATTCTCATAAACTGAGGCTATACCCACACCATCCTCAAGTCAGTAAGTTCATATTTCTTTTTTTTTAATTTTTCATGTTTTTTAAAATTTATTTCTGAGGGGGCAGAGAGAGAGAGAACATGAGCAGGGAGGGTCAGAGAGAGGGAAACACAGAATCTGAAGCAGGCTTCAGGCTCTGAGCTAGCTGTCAGCACAGAGCCCGACATGGGGCTTGAACCCACGAACCGTGAGATCATGACCTGAGCTGAAGTCGGACGCTTAACCGACTGAGCCACCCAGGCACCCCAGTGAGTTCATATTTCTATCACGAAAACTTGTGTCCTATTTGTGTGTTTGATAAATACCTGACTTGTACACTGCAGATTCTCTTTTGAAGGACGTTGTATACAAGTGCCTGAAATCAACACCCCACAAATCAGCTTCCTATGCCCTCATCTTCTCATCTCTAAAATGGAGATCCTGGGGGCACCTGGGTGGCTCAGTCGGTTAAGCATTTGACTTCAACTCAGGTCATGATCTCGTGGTTCGTGGGTTCGAGCCCCACGTCAGGATCTGTGCTGACAGCTCAGAGCCTGGAGACTGCTTTGGACTCTGTGTCTCCCTCTCTCTCTGTGCCTCCCCCACTCACACTCTGTCTCTCTCTCAAAAGTAAACATTAAAAAAAATTTTTTTTAAGTAAAAAAATAATAAATCAAATGGAGATCCCGACAGATACTACCTCATGGGGTTTCCACGAAGATTATATGATGTGATGTACATGAAGTGTGTAGCTCCATGTTCAGCATGTAAGAAATGCTGAACAGATATTAGCTATTGATATTACTACCCAGGTACAAAGGGAATATTATGCAAAGCATGAAAAGCACAGTGGCTGGAAATGATGTATATGGAAATACCTTTATTATATAATGGAAAAATCCTTATTATAGGTGCAAGGGAAAAGGGCCCAAAGTAAAAATAAATTACTTGTGCACTAAAGGCTCATGGGAAACACACCCAAATATTAACTGGATGATTTTGGGGGCTGGGATTTGAGGTAATTTTTTCCTAATATAAATGTTAAAGAGGTAATAAATCACTAAAAAAGAAGCACCAGGATTTTAAAATTTATCTACAGATGCAATTGCAACCCCATCAGAATTCCTACTGGCTTCTCTGCAGAGCTGGACAAGCTTCTCCTAAAACCCGGACGGACCCAGAACAACCAGTCTTGAAAAAGGAGTAACTGTGGACAACCGTGTCATGGGCGTCCACGTCAGGGCTGAGTGTCCAGAGACAGCACACCTGTGACTGTAAGGGACATTCCCAGGGGCGTCTGGGTGGCTCAGTCGGTTAAGCGTCCGACTTTGGTTCGGGTCATGACCTCATGGTTTGCAAGTTTGAGCCCTATGTCGGGCTGTATGCTGACAGCTCAGAGCCTGGGGCCCGCTATGGATTTTGTGTCTCCCTCCCTCTCTCCCCCTCCCCTGCTCATGCTCTGTCTCTCTCTCTCTCTCTAAAATAAACATTAAAAAAGAAGAACATTCCCTACCCGTAGGTCACTATTCTTCTGAAATAATGCCTTAAGCTTCATTGAGAGAGGTGCCTCAGAACACGAGTAAAAAAAAGAGGATGTAAAAGTCCTTAGGAATTTAATTCTCTAGTTTCATGGTTTCCCAAAGATGATTTTTCACCTGATCTCAGTGATTTGAGGAAAAAGGACACGCAGTAAAATTGTCATAAAGCTCTGTGTATTCATTTAAAACCCTATTTTGCTTCTGCTGATAATTTCCCTGCCTTTGGTGTAAAACTGTTGTTTCTTTTACAAAATGATGCTGATGGTTGATGGGTTTTGTTGTTTTTATTGTCCTCAATTACCAAAGGAGAGTTGACAGCCTTCTTCCCACTTTTTATTTTATTTAATTTTTAAAAGATTTTATTTTTTTCTTTTTTCAAAAATTATTTTAATTTTCAAATTTTTATTCATTTTGAGAGAGAGATAGAGAGCAAGTAGGGGAGGGGCAAAGAGAGAGGCAGACAGAATCTCAAGCAGGCTCTGCACTGTCAGCATGGAGCCCCATGTGGGGCTCGAACTCACAAACGGTGAGATCACGACCTGAGCTCAAGTCAAAAGTCAGACACTTAACTGATGAGTCACCCAGGTGCCCTTCTTTTTTTTTTTTTAAAGATTTTTTTTTTTAATGTTTATTTTTGAGAGAGAGAGCGTGCAAGTGGGGGAGAGGCAGAGAGGAGGACGGAGGATCCAAGCGGGCTCTGGGGTGACAGCAGAGAGCCGATGCAGGGCTCAGACTCATGGACCATGAGATCATGACCTGAGCTGAAATCGAGTCAGACGCTTAACTGACTGATCCACCCAGGTGCCCCCAAAGATTTTATTTCTAAGTAATCTCTACACCCAAACACAGGGATCCAAGTCACGGCCCTGAGATCAAGAGCCCCACACTCCCGGGACTGAGCCAGCCAGACACCCCCTCCTGTCACTTTGTAAAAAATACTCTCTAACTCTGAGAAATCCCCCAATCAGGGGAAACACTGGGAAAAACTGCAGCAGCCTCAGGGCTGCTGTGCCTGGGGGTGGGGGGTGGGGGTGGGGGTGGGGGTGCGAGACTAGCCTCACTCTGTAAGGCAGCTGGAGGAAAACAAAGGCTTGGGTTCAAATCGTGGCTCCGCCACTTACTATGGGAACTTGAACAAGTTACTAAACCTCTTTGAGTCTGTTTCTCCATCTGCAAAATGGGGATGACTGACACATCTCAAGGCTGCTGTGAGAATTAAACCAGATAACATTTGTGACGGTACCTGGACCATCAAAGACACTTGAGAAAATGTCCTCTGAGAGTCTGTGAGCTCAGTGAAGTTCCCACTTTTCTCTTCTGCAAATTGAAGAGTTCTCATTTCTTCAGTTGTTCTTTATTTTCTCACTTTGGTCTCTTCTGGGTGTTCTCTAGCTTGTCATGACTGCCCTTGACATGCGAATCCAGATCCGAATACATGCTGTTGGTGTGGACTAGCCGTGTAAAGTAGGATCTACTATCACCTCCTTCTATCTAGACTCTGTACCTCTATTTATGAAATCCAAGTTTACAATACATTTTTGTATACACATGCTCCTGTTTTATGCCTTTGGTATTTATTGGGCTTAGCGTAACTAACAGCCCCAGATCTTTCCATAGGAGTGTTTGTAAGACCCTGTTTCTGAACTTGTGCCATTGAGGGCCTTCATATTTATTCCCTTTTACACCTTGTCCAGCAGACAAGGTGCCCTCTCCGACTAGATGGGGTCAAAGGAGACTCCAAATGTGTTCTCATGCTCAAGAAACCTGAAGGAACATTTAGCTGACTCTTTAGTCCAGGGAAGAAAATGTTTATTTGAATCTGGATGGATTCCAAGGCGGCGGGGCTGGTGCTGGGTGGTGCGGCTGAGGGAAGGTGCCCTGATGCTGTGGCTTTAGTCCCCAACAGCTCACTTGTAGCAGGTTCACCCTGGGGGCCTGGCATGTTGGCGCCCTGCCTTATGTCAGCGTGCTGTCTCTCCTCGGCGACTCGAAAGATGCAGAGCCCACCTGCATGGCCTAGGGACTTGAGAGGCATCAGGAGCCCACACAGATTACAGCGTGCGGGGCCCGGGGCTCCCCTGCTGTCTCCCGAGGGCACAGACACCCTGGAATCCTCCTGCTCGATCCGGGTGCCGTGGAGGACAGAGGCTGGCACCTTCCCTCCGCCTCTCATCCAGGCAGCTGGATCGCGTGCCGGCCCTGCCCGAATGACCCCCAGGCCCGGGCTGCTGCCAACGTTCACACTACATGGAAGGAAAGGAGCTCTCTTTATTGCTCTAGCCTGGCTGGCCCGCGAGCCTCCCAGAACGTGGCTTGTGTGCTCGGGACAGGCCGTGGCCGTCGTGGTGGTGCTCAGCCTGGCTGCCAGCCACACAGCAGCCTCAGTCGGTCTTCCTGAATCCTGGAAAGCAAAGCCCGCAGGATGGCCTGGGATTCTGAAGGCGCCAAGGCCTCGTTTCTACGTCACCCCCGATGCCTGCATACCCCTCACAGTTGGGATAATGTAGTCACCCTAGAAGCCACAGGTTTCCATGAACTAAATGGGTTAGAGGAGGCAGATATCCCCAGGGTGGAGACACACAGCCCCCTCCCGCCCCTCCCCCCCGGCCTCTCCGTTTTGAGACGTGATGGTAACCAAAGAGCTGCTGGTCAGAAAGAGAGCGAGAGGATCTCCTTTAGCCCAGCCACACTAACTGGGTGAGCCTCGGCAAGTCACTCTACCTCTCTGGGCCTCAAGCTCCTCATCAGTCACGTGCAACATGACTGAAGCACGCCTAGTAGGCAAACGAAGTCACGGTGTGGACAGTGTTTGGGTTAGCGTAAAGTTCTACAAGAGAGTGAGAAACGTCCAGATTCCCTTCGCTTTTCTGCTGTGGTCCACCCTTCAGGACTTTTGTTCCCATTCCTCCCGCAGTTTGTACAACATACTTGCGCAGTGGGTATTATTACCCCCGCGGTCCAGGGGAGGAGACCGAGCCGAAGAGACAACCCTGGCCCTGGAGCCGGCAAATCGGCAGGGGCGGGACTGACTGCAGGCCCTGTGCTGCTCTTTCCTGTATGCTAAGCCTCACGGGCAACCCCAGAGACTGATGGGGAGGAAGAAGGTGAAGGTAGGAAGAGTGCCAACATTACCCATCAGCCTAAGCTTCTGAAAGAGGGGGATGAAGCCGTGCAGGACGCTGTGGATCCGGTATACTGCTCACAAACAGAGAGAGAGAGGGTGAGCCGGCTGCCCCGGCAAGGGACATGGGGTCGGCCCCACCCACCCTCGGACAAAGGCCTGCCCCACACAAACAAGGAGTAATGGTGGAATTTCAGGCAGCGGGTTGAGCTAATAGTGCCGGAGTTATCATTATTAAAAACAATGACCTCAAACAGCAATAACAGTGCCAGGAAACTCGGCAGATCCAGCACCCAATCCGCGAGCCGCCTTGTTTTCGATAGCTGGCTAATTTCTGTTTGTTTGCCACTCTGAACTGCTTTTGTTGCATTTTTGTGGAGCTGCCCATTTTTCCATGAGGTTTTGCCAATGACCTCACATTGACCTTGAAAGAGGTCAAAAGAAAACAGGGGCATAATGAAATCTTTAAAGAATGTTTAGGCTGTGGCTTTCTGGCCCTTGGCAAGCATCACCGCCCGGAAGTCTCTGGGGGCTGGGAGGCGGGGGTACTTACCCAGCCCAAAGTAGATGCCAACGGTCTCCAGGGAGGCGAAGGTGAGTAGGCCGACCCCAAGGGACATGAACCAGTCTGCAAGGGCAGCGAGGGTGAGAATGGTCAGCCTGCAGGTCTGGACCCTCCTATGCACCCCCTCCCCACCCCGTCCCTGTTCCCGCGGCCCTCACCTGCGTAGTAGTGGTAACACACCAGCAAGGTCCCAATGGCAAAGCAGAGCAGGACAAAATGGAAAAACTCATCTGTAAAGGCAGAGGTGGGGAATTACTATTTGCTTCCTTCTCTCTCTCTCCTTTTAGTTACTAAAAGTATCCTTGTCTCCGCTCCAAAGTGACTTTCAGAGACACAGCTCCTGACCAGCCCAACTAGGACAGCACCCCAAATCCCACTCCTTTCCAGGCTTCATCTTGTTTCATTATTTTTCTAACACTGACACCACTCAACTTGTTATATTTTTATTTCCACGCTTATTCTCAAAAAACCAAGAAAAAACCATGAAATAGATTTATTTTGTCTGTCCCCCCTCAGTAGGAGGCTGGGGCAGGGATTCTGCTCAGAGAAAAAAGCACTGCCAGGCACACAGAGCTGCCCTACTGTATTTGTCATATGCATATTAAATGCAATTGTAAAAAATGCGTTTTTTACAATTTTTACAAAATCCCCCTCCTTATAAGCAAGAAGTGATTGTCAAAGCCTTTCCAGGCATATATATACATATTAAAAAAAAAAAGCAGAGAAGTATCACAATCCCAGATTTTAGGATATACTACAAAGCCGTAGTAATCAAAACAGTGTGGTATTAGAATAGAGATAGACACATAGATCAATGGAACAGAATAGAGAGTCCAGAAATAAAGCCATGCTTTTCTGGTCAATTAATCTTCAACAAAGGAGGCAAGAATACCCAATGGAAAAAAGACTGTCTCTTTAACAAATGGTGTGGGGAAAACTGGACAGCAACATGCAAAGGAATAAAATTGGACTGCTTTCTTACATCATAGACAAAAATAAGTTCAAAATGGATTAAAGACCTAAATGTGAGACAGGAAACCACAAATTTCCTAGGAGAAAACATAGACAGCAATTCCTTTGACATTGGCCATAGCAGCTTCTTTATAGATACGTCTCCTGAGGCAAGAGAAACAAAAGCAAAATTAAACAAATGAGGCTATACCATGATAAAAACTGCTTTACAGTGAAGGAAACCATCAACAAAACAAAAAGGCAGCACAGTGAGTGGGAGAAGATATTTGCAAATGACATATCTGATAAGGGATCAGTATGCAAAATATACAAAGAACATATACAACTCAACACCAACAATCATCATCATCATTGTCATTGTCGCCATCATCATCATCATCATCATCCAATTAAAAAATGGACAGAAGACATGAACAGACATTTTTCTGAAGAAAACATTCCGATGGCCAACAGACATAATGAAAAGATGCTTAATATCACCAGTCATCAGGGAAATGCAAATGAAAACTACAGTGAGCTTTCACTTTACATCTGTCAGAACAACTAAAGTAAAAGAGACAATAAATAAAAAGTGTTGGCAAAGATGTGGAGAAAAGGAGCCCTCAGGTAGTGTCAGTGGGAATGCAAATTGGTGCAGCCACTGTAGAAAACCAATTGTGGGGTTTCCTCACAAAATTAAAAATAGACTTACCACACAATCCAGTAATTCCACTATTGGGTATTTACTCAGAGAAAAACAAAACTAATTCAACTAGATACATGCACTCTGATGTTTATAGCAGCATTGCCTACAATAGCCAAATTATAGAAGCAGCCCAGGTATCTATTGATAGTTGAATGGATAAGGATGTGGTGTGTGTATATATACATATATATATGTATATATCACTCAGCCATAAAAAGAATGAGATTTTTCCATTTGCAAAGACCTGAATGGACTTAGAGGGAATGACGCTAAGTGAAATAAGTCAGTCAGAGAAAGACAAATACCATATGATTTCACTCATATGTGTTATTTAGGAAACAAAACAAGCATATATACGGAGAAAAAAGAGAAACAAACAAAAAAGACTCTTAAATACAGAGAACAAACTGATGGTTACCAACTGATGGTTACGGGGGAGGGTGTGGTGAGGGATGGGTAAAAAAATATGTGAAGGGGATGGAGAATACACTTATGACGAGCACTGTGAACTGTATAGAACTGTTGGATCATTATATAGTGCATGTGAAATTAATACAACACCGTGTATTAACTATACTTGATTTTTTTTTTTTTAAAGAGCAGGACCAATTTGTAGCCCTGCTGCTCCGTCACTTGCTTTTTTCCTCTCACGGATAGATCAGGGCCATCTTTCCATCTCAGAACATAATAGATCTGCCCTGCTCTTTGATGGCTGCACAGTGTTTCATGGTATAAACTTAACCCAATTTATTTATTGGTCCCCCATCGATAAACCTGCACAAACGTCGCTAGACATGAATCTGTGCACGTGTGTCTGGGCCCGATGCCCAGAAGTGAGCTTGCAGGCTTGGGGGGCTCTCACAGTTAACGGAGTTATGGAGAGGGGCCAAGAGCAGGGTCTGGGCCTTGGGCAGGTGCTCAGGTGTGCTCTGGAGTGAGGCCTCCCTGTGCCTTGCCAGCCACTGGGGTAGGTCACTGGGGAGAGAACACAGGGCCCTGGACTCGGTCAAGGGGCTGTGATGAGAGGAGGCTCTGCTGTCGTGTCTGAAGGACAATGACACCGACAGGGTGGCATTAAAGACACAGGGGTTCCCAACCAAGACTGGGCTCCAGGAGGGAGAGCGGAAGGGGGAATCACCATTTTGCTTTCGGGTATAATGCCGGTGCCGCACTTTGGGAATCTCAGTGTTATTCATAGCCCGGGAAAGTTCTAGAGTCCTTTAGCTGGACAGAGAGTCAGGGGCTCCCACCCAGGTGTCTCACTCCCTGAGGGTGGCCTTTTGCAACAACCCCAAATGTTTCAAGGACAACTTCCATTTGTTTAATCAAACACTCTGGTCTCCCATCCCTTCCTCATCCTCCTCCCTAAAGCCCTCACAGACTCCAGGCTTAGAGCAAAGGAATTCCTTCCAGTTCTTACCATTCCTCCAGAGTCTAGGCTAATCTAACCTCAGGGCTTCCTTGCCCCACCTCCAGCTCCCTAGCGCGGCCAGAGGCCTGGGGGGCATTTATCATCCCTGTGACTCAGTGTAGAACAGAAAGAGCACGGGACCAGGGTTCAAGTCCAGGTCGGGAAACTCGCTAGCTGAAAGCCCACATGCCATCCTTGAGTCTTAGCTTCCATATCTGTGCAACGGGAGTCATTATACCACCTTCTTGCCACAATTCTAAGCTGAGGCGTTTGCAAACATGACACACGACAGAGGTGGGCTATGATTGCTGTTTTTCTAGGCCACCAGTGGACTTTCTACCCATAGGAATCTGGACCAGACAGGCAGAAACAACTCTGGGGCACCAATTCTCTTTCTTTCTTTTTAAAAAAATTTTTAATGTTTATTTTTGAGAGAGACAGAGAGACAGAGTGTGAGCAGAGAAGGATTAGAGAGAGAGGGAGACACAGAATCTGAAGCAGCTCCAGGCTCTGAGCTGTCAGCACAGAGCTGGACAGGAGCTTGAACTCACAAACCCTGAGATCATGACCTGAGCCGAGGTCTGACGCTTAACAGACTGAGCTATCCAGGTGTCCCTGAGGCACCTATTTTCTTACCATCTTTCTTTTCTTTTCTTTTTAAATTTATTTTGAGGGGGAGGAGGTGCCAAGAGAGAGGAAGAGAGGGAATTCCAAGTAGGCTCTGTACTGTCAGCACAGAGCCCAACGTGGGGCTCAATGCCAGGAACCATGAGATCATGACCTGAGTGGAGATCAAGATTTGGACACCCAACTGACTGAGCCACCAAGGCGCCCGCTTACCGTCTTTCTTTATATTCAGTCTTCTTAACTGAGAGGCCTCCACTTCTCCTTAGGAACAAGAGAGAAACAAGTGTTTACTTTGTCGAGGGATGGCCGGTGGGGTTTTCCTCTCTGCCTCACTGAGACCGGCTCTCCTGGGTTCCTCTTCCTGGGTCAGAGGGCACTCACCACAGGGCCAATCAGGGCAAAGCTGTGGAGGTGGGCGGTGTCTGTCCTTGGGACCCCACTGGCCCCTTCCTCTTGACACAGGCCTGAGTCTGCATTCCATTTCCTTTCTCCTGAGCTTGGAAAGCCCTTCCCAGAATCAAGGTGACACTCAGGCTGTGATGTTGTCCCTGCTGTGACTGACCCACCCCGTCAGGCTGTCTGGTCCTGCCCTAACCCCCCGGATTGGAGGCCACCTCCGCCTCTCCTCTCGGAGTTTGTATATTTACCACTCGCTGGGTCAGAGCCTCTCCTTCGGAGACCTGGAAATCAGAAACTCAACATTAATAGCAGGCTAGCTTGGGCCCTTGGGTGCCTCCGTCCTAGCAGAGGAAGTAGGTGACCTCTGAAAATCTCGAGTCAAATTCTCCAGCCCCCAAGGGATCTTTATTGATTGTTGATTGTAATCCCCTCGCCTCTTGCCTAAAGCCCCTTTCTAATCTGCACTGGGCCCCTGCCTGGCTCAGCCCAGGTCAGAGCCCCAGGCCCCCAGTGGATTTGGAGTCCCCACCTTACACCCATGAACCCTGACAAGCAGCTGGCTCTCGCAGGGGTGAGACAAGGCCCAGACCGTTCATCGGCAGCACTGACAACCCCTCTCCCCTGACTGGACACTCACCTGATTCTCCTGAGGGCACCACCTCTCCGGGGGCACCTACACAGAAGGAAAATCAGCAGTCACATACCCATCACCCTCTGGGTGGGGCGAACTGATAGTGTGGTGAAGACGGCTCATTCAGAGACTTTCCATTTGATCTGAGGGGGTCAAGAGGGGACTGGGGCAAGCTGTGGGACTATTCCATCTAAAGGGGCAGCCATCACCCACCCGCCTTTGAAAGCCACTGTAGGAATGCCTGTCCAGCGTTACAGGTCATCAAATTTCCCACAAGAGGCCAAAAAGCCAGGTTTTACATCAACTTTTAAAAAAAGTTTATTTATTTTAATAGAGAGAGGGCACACAGGCTGGAGGTGCAAAGAGAGAGAATCCCAAGCAGGCTCCACGGTGTCAGCACAGAGCTCGAGGCAGGGCTGGAAGCCACAAACCATGAGATCATGACCTGAGCCGAAATCATGAGTCAGACTCTCAACCGACTGAGCCACCCAGGCGCCCCTACATCAACTTCGTGATTATAGAAAAGGTTGACACCTCTTGTATTCCACTGAATCGAAGACATCACCATTTGTGAGAAATGACATTATTTTCGATATTACTATGTAAGGAAAACCACTGCCAATTTTAATTATAAGTTGCCAGCGATTTCAGATGCATCCTGATTTTAGAGATGTCTAAATGTGAAAAAGTAGAAGCTGTAGAATTGATGTAATGGAATAACAATAATAATAATAACACTCTGAGCTAAATAAAACATATATGTCTGCACACATGTGGGTATCAGTTTGCAACTTTTGCCTGTTCACGGCTGCACAGATGCGGGTGACGACACCTAGCCACATGGCCCCAGCGCCACCAGGCCCTGAGTTCGGGGGAGCCAAGCTGGGCTGCACATCAGTAACTCAGCCCCACACCTCTGAGGGTTGAGCTCCTTGTGTGGGTGGCTGAGGGTGATTTGAGCCCTGTGTTCTTGTCCCGAGCGGCTGCCGCCCGTTAATCTGGTCTGGGGTGGCCTACCCACCCCATTCACCCTGATTCCCAGTGCCTATTCTAGTCCCTGGGGACCTCTCTGCTAGCCTGTCAAATGCTTCCCCTCAAGGGAGGCAGGACCCCTTGTAGAGCCCCCCCAACCCCCCCACCCCCGCTGGTAGTCCCCACACCTGTACACTTCCCATTCTTCAGGTCAGCCCCAGGGCACAAACATCAGAGGAGGGCACTCAGCACACAACAATAAACATGCTGAGCTGTCTTTATGCAAATAGGTCATTACGTCGATATGCAAATAGGAAACATCATTTGCAGGTGACCTGAGTGGTCAGTACTGAGTATACAGAGAGCATGAAATGAGACTCCAGGAGTGTAATTTACTAAGAACCTCCAATATCTTGGGGGGGAGAGTAATTCACAAATTCACAAACTGTGGTGATACCTACCTTTCAGGGAATATTAATTACTTTTATGATGAGAAAAAATTTTTTTAAATATATGTAAATATAACCGTTTGTCTCGCTTTCATTTTACACCCAGTGAAACCATTTCTACGATAGTTGAGTAATTAAAAACCAAGTAATACTTTGCGAAAGAGAAAAAGAAAGAGAGAGAAAGAGAATGAAAGAAAGAGAAAGAAATGAAGGAAGGAAGGAAGGAAGGACGGAAGGAAGAAAGAAAATTCAGGTAAGCAAATAAAACAGTATAACTAACTATTCACCCACAATGCTACCACCCAGAGGCAGCCACGGGTAATATCTTGATGCAAAAATTAAAGCATTCTATTTACATTTCTTAGAACGCATATGTGTTTCTTGTTGGGTTTCTTGGGTTATTACCCGGTTTTAGGAGACTAAATAGATTATAGAAATGTTGGATTAAACAAAGTTAAACAGGTTTTCGTATCTGCAGTAGGCATTTCTTAGGCTTTTTTGGCCAACTGCTTCGTTCCTATGAATTGCCCCTGCTTCACCGAAGTGCTCCCAGGCAAAGAGTCACGTTTATAACTCTTTGCTGTAATAATCACTGTGACTGGAGATGATTTTTCCATGAGGTCAGATCCTTAATTCTCGCAGGCACGTGTACATAGCCTACTATTCCAAGACAGCGGGTGCTAATCATGTTCTATTTTGCTGGTTGGGAAGCTCAGGCCCAGAAAGATTGGCTGACTGACCCAGGATGTCCTGGAAGTCAAGATTATAGTTCAGGAGAGAACAGTCTCCCCACGGTAGCAATGCCCGCCCCCATCCCCATCCGCCAATGTTCAACCGTTCATCCGCCCATATTGCCTTTATTTTCCTAGCACTTCTCAGCCCACTGAAACACCCTCGTGGTCTGGTTTCTGCCCCACAAAGTCCAGAGCACTCATGTCCTCTGTGTAGTTCCATTTTCTCCAAAGCCACTGGACGATGACTTACCTTCACAGAGCTGAAGCTCGTCCTTCAAAATGTCCGGCTCCTCATGCTCAGCGCCTGGGTGGAAACATATCCTTTTAGTCAGCTCTCCACAGTCACTGTCACAGTCACGGTATCCCCGGACGGCTTCCATCTCCCCCACACCTGAAAGCTTAAAAAGTAACACAGGCCTTGTTTGTGCTGGGGGTGAGCCTGGGTGCCTTCAAGAGGCAGGACAGCCTTTACAAGTACTTTCCCTTTACCCTGTCTGACTCCCCCCCACCCCCCTGCACTCAGAGGTGACTGTGGTCATGGAAAAGAATTGAGGGTCTGAGAGGACCTGGGCCTCCTTCAAAGTCAATAATCAGAGTTGCCATTTATTGAGCACTTACTATATACCAACACGGAACTTAGTAATTTATATTTAACATTTTGTTAGAACCCCGGGGTGGCTGAGTGGCTCAGTCAATTAAACACCTGACTCTTGACTTCTACTCAGGTCATGACCTCACAGTTCATGAGATCCAGCCCTGCCTTGGGCTCTGCACTAACAGTGGGGAGGCTGCTTGGGATTCTCTCTCTCCCTCTCTCTCTGCCCCTTCCCTGCTCGTGTGCTCTCTCTCTCTCCCAAAATACAAAAAATAAACTTAAAAAATATTTCACTAGATCCTTATGGAAACCCAATGAAGAAAGTATTAGTATCTCTCTTTGCCCCATTTAAAGGGTAAGGGATCTGAGGCTCACAAAGTTAAATTCTTCCCTGAAGGTCAGACAGCCAGTGAGTGGCAATTCCAGGGTTCAAACCCAGATCTGTCACCAAAGCCTGCAATCCTAATCCCTTTTATCATCAGAAATAGAGCCCAGACCCCAACTCTGGCTTCCTGGGCAGCATTTATTAAACATTTCCCGTGTGCCAGGCTCTGTAGCAGGCATTAACGCAGACTCTTTGCCCCATGCCCTTTTCTTCCCACAATCCACTTAGGCCAAACAGTATTTAAAATTTTTATTTTTGCAAAAATTTTCTTCTGGTTGTAAAAACAGAACACGTTCGTTGCATAATATAGTATGGGACAGGTCCAAAAAGTGAAAGCAAAAATCACCCACAATGGAACCATCCAGAGATAACCACTCCTAACGTTTTGCTATTTTTCCTTCCAGGCTTATTTATGACCATGTATGCGTGAATTTTTACAGGGTACATATGCGATCAAACCAGTCATATGATTTGGCATCTTTCTTTGTCACTTCGCAGCTGTATGAACAGAACTGTAGCCAGGGAAGGGTGTATTTTGCTGTCGTTGGACACGAGACCATTTGCCATTGGTGCCTTACTATAGACACTGCTGTGAGGACATCTTCACGCAGGCCCGCTCACTCCCACTGAGAAACTCAACCGGGAGCTGGGGCGGGGGGGGGGGGGGCGCGGGCAAAGGAGAAATAGCAAGGCCTGTCACCTACCAGGTGAGCTGTCCCTTGGGGGGTGCCCAGCCCCCTGGCTCTGCCGACGTTTTCCGGTCACTCTGCAGTGCTGGTCCTCATCACCACTTCCTGCAAGGAACAAACACAAACTCTAGGAGAACCTCAGCCTTGCACGAGCCTGAAATACATTTGTTCTTTCTTTACATTTACTCTTGGGGGCGGGGGGAGGGGGTAGGAAATCCGCCACAAGCTTCCTGTGTGACCTCGGACAACTCATGTAATACTTCCACCGCTGCTTTCATGAAGGTAAGACAAGGTCCTCTGAGGTTTCCTGTTACAGGTACGGGGGCCGTGTCACCTCTGTGTCCCCCCACATCATGTGGACTGTCTTTGCTCCCACCTGGAAGGCCTTTCCCATTTATCTGTCTCCCTTATCTTGAAGACGAAGGAGTAGAAAGGCTTTATTTTTTCATGTCTTTTATTTTTTATTTTGAGAGACAGAGACAGAGTGAGCGGGGCAAGGGCAGAGAGAGAGGGAGACACAGAATGTGAAGCAGGCTCCAGGCTCTGAGCTGAGCTGTCAGCACAGAGCCCAACGCGGGGCTCGAACCCACGGACTGTGAGATCATGACCTGAGCCGAAGCCAGACGCCCAACCGGCTGAGCCACCCGGGCGCCCCTAGAGAGGCTTTTCTAGCTGCCCCAGCTCACACTCATCTTTGCCCTCCCTCATCTGGGTTACGATCGCATCAGCTACATGTGCTTGACACAGCGGGCATGTGGGCCAGCGGTGATGGTGCTGGTCTCTCCAACCGGCTTGAGCTCCTGAAGGCCAAGGCCTGGGTCCCCACTGTTGTCAGGGTGCCCGGCCGGGAGGAGGAGCTTGATCAAGACTTGGAGAATGACAGGGTTGTTTGCACTCTTGGACCAGTCAGCGTTGCAGGAATTCAGGCCTGGGGGCCGGCGTTCCTGACTTCGGGTCCAGGGGACTCCCTCTGCCTGAGGATGACCGACTGGCTCCGGCGTGGGAATGTCCCTCAGTGTGCTTGCGGGGCTCCTGCTCAGTCATGGATACGTTTTAAATTTCCAGGAAGCTAAATTAACTGTTTTAAAATCAGTGCTTATGTGATCCCAGCTAGGTACAGAGAAAAAGGGATCAGGAAGTACATCAAGATTACAGTATCAGGGGCGCCTGGGTGGCTCAGTTGGTGGAGCTTCTGACTCTTGGTTTGAGCTCAGGTCATGACCTCAGGGTCCTGAGATCGAGCACTGTGTCTGGCTCCGCACTGAGCACGGAGCCTGCTTGAGATTCTCTCTCTCCCTCTCTCTCTGCTCCTCTTCCTATCTCTAAAAAAAAGTTAAATTAAGAAAAAAGAGATTACAATAGCAGTATTTATCTCAGAAGATGGGATTTTGGTTAGCTTCTATTTTCTTCTTTTCTGTGTTTTATAAATATTAATCAATGTAGGAAAAGAAAGCTTTTTCATGGCGTTTTGCAAAATATAAACCAACACAGACAATGAAACAAAAAATGATTCCAAATTCTATCAGCCAGGGACAACCTTCATCAACATGCAAATGAACATTATTGTAGCTTTCTCTAGGCTTTATTTATAATATGCAATTTTTAACAAAAGGTACTATAGTTATAGTATTAAAAGGTATTATAGTATTAAATGCTTTCTAAAATGACGACAATTTTTATATATGCTCTCTAATTCAATTGTTTAAAAAATTAATCCTGGCAGAAACACAGTTAATTCCTGGTGTCCCAGTACCCATCCCAGAGCCTGGCACATGCTGGTGCTTAACAAATATTTACTGAATAAATGTAAGGAAACATAGTAATACGTGGTTAGTGATTATCTCTGGGTGACAGAGCAAAGGATGATTTTCTTCTTCTTTCTACTTCCTTATATGCTTCACATTTTTTTTTTACACAGTGTTCCTATGTGTAATCTTGCACAATACAAAGTTTTAATTAAAAAGCAACAGGATACATTAAAAAAGATATGTAAGGAGAGCAGCCTAACATGTTGAATTAAGAGAACAAAAAAGAAAGAACATTCTGCTTTCTGTCAGAGAATAATGTGGAGATTTGTAACCAAGACCCATCTGGAGATGTTCGTGCCCCTAGACCCACTAAAGGACTTGTGGGTAATCGATGCTCAGGATGTGATGTGTGTGAAAACTTCAAAAAGTAAAAGCTTTTGAGCAAGGATGTTTATGAGCATGCTAAGCTGGTGGTGAGGTTGGGGGATAATCTTTTTTTTTTTTTAAAGTTTAATTTGAGAGAGAAAATGCAATGTGTAAAAAAAAAAAGAAAATGCAATATGTGAGTAGGGAAGGGACAGAGAGAGAGAGAGAGAGGGAGGGAGGGGATCCCATGCAGGCTCCACGCTGACAGTTCAGAGCCCAATGCGGGACTTGAACTCATGAACTGTAAGATCATGACCTGAACTGAAATCAAGAGTCAGATGCTTAACCGATTAAGCCACTCAGCTGCCCCTACATGGCATCTTTTACTTATTTGCTTATCGTCTTAGCTTCTTCCATATAATCTAAGCTTTATGACCCGGGGATCATTATCCCTGTCTGTTTAGTTTCTCAGCACTTAGAAGACAGTAAGGATTTGTTTAATGCATGAATGGACAAATGTGTGCCTATGGATTATATATACATACATACATACACACATATATATATGTTTATATATATGTTTATATATATATATGTGTGTATGTGTGTGTGTGTGTTTATTTAGAAAGAAAGAGAGAGGGTGAGCACAAGCCAGGGAGGGGCAGAGATTGAGGGAGAGAGAGAACCCCAAGCAGGCTCCAGCTGACAGTGCGGAGCCCAACATGGTGCTCCGTCTCACATACTGTGAAATCATGACCTGAGCCAAAGTTGGACGCTTAAGCCACTGAGCCACCCCGACGCCCCCCCCCCCAGGGGGTAATCTTAACAGTTATTTTTTAGAGCCGTTACTCTGTGCGGTTAGGTGCCAAGCCCTTAGATGTGTAAAGAATGTAATCCTCCCAATAATTCCATGAGGTAGTGGCTTTTGTTATCATCCCCAGTTTATAGATGGGGGTCCCAAGGCACCTAGGGTTTAGCAGTTTACCCAAGGACACATAGCCAGCGAGTGGCAAAGAAAGGGTTTGGACCCAGGCAGGCTGCTTGAACAGACAGGCGCGTTGAGTTCAACAGCAGAGCGCTACTGAGAAGCCTAAAATTACTTTACAGGAGACGCAGCCACTGAGAGGCTTTCTGGGAAAGCCTGAAAGTTAGCTGCAACAATATTATAGAATAACACAACACTCAGGATACGAGAGCAAAAATGTTTAAACAGAGGACAAAATTGTCCATGTGGTCAGTTATAACTGTGTCCAGGTCACGTGTACCGATCGGTAGGGTCTGGAAGGGAATGTGGAAAAATACAACCGAAGTGTCAGGCGGGAGATGATAGGGGATGGTTTTCTCATGTAAATGCTTTTCTTGAATAATATTATGAAGATATATACACATGTATTAGTCTTTGCGGTACCTGAAGAGGAGGATGACGAGGAGGAAGAGGAGGAGGAAGATGAAGAGGAGGAGGTAAAACCCTTGTCTCTCTTGGGTTGTTCTTGAGGAAAGAGTCTGGCTTCCGTGTCTTGCTTGTGCAAATCCGTCTCTCCATCTGGGAGTTACACATAGACAAGCATGAGTGTTTGTCGCACTTCCTACCCCAGAGACCCCCAAGACCTCCCTCGGTGTCTACTTGGACTTGGGGGCCACGAATGGCTGGGATACTCTTCCCAAGCCTGTAGAGCCAGTGGGCAGTGCAGGAGATCAGAGTTCTCACAGACCTCAGGGGCTTAGGAAGTTCTTGGGCATAAATTTTTCTGAATATGGAGACTAGAGAAGGGCTTCTAAGCCCCCATCCTGCTGGAGGTCACTAGACTGTGTTGCCAACATAGGGTTCACTGTGACGTACAGGGCAGGTATGATCTGGTCAAGCGAACTTTCTCCCCCGTTCTGGGGCCGAACAGGACCGGTCCTGCCTTCTCAGGACCCTCCGCAGTGCCAGCCTAAGTCCCCAGAACCCCCTTGAAATTTGGGAAGCAGCTGAGCGTCTGCAAAGCTAGAGAGTTCTAGGAGACAGACTGGACCAGCTGTGTGTGTGTGTGTGTGTGCACGCGCGCGTGCACGAGTGTAAAACACTACTTCTCTAGAAGATTCAACTCTGACTTGAGCCGCTCTGAAACAGGAGCTAAGGAGACTCTCATGTCCCACCAGCCGGGCTGGACTCTACGTCCCATGTAGCTTTGCCCAGAGGGTGAGAGGAGGCAAACATACAGTCTAGGTCTTCTGTTTCTCCAGGGACTCGACTGTGATCTTGAGTCTGGGAGGAAGGTCCTGAAGTTTCCATGGTTTCCTCTGGAAGAATAACAGTAAATAATTAGAGTAAATATAATAATTAATGTCACCTTAGTTAATCCCCTTAACATATTAAGAGCTTGGCAAATAAGGAAGAAAAAGACAAACACCCAATATTCAAAAATACAAGAAAACAACTTCTATAAAAAAAAGAAGAGACAACTGGGGAAATTTGAATAATGATCATCCTTTGATAATAGTAACTTATTTTTTTTTAAATAGGCTTTAGTTGTTAGAGCAGTTTGAGGTTCATAGCAAAATTGAGTGGAAGGTACTGACAGAGATAACCATGCCCCCTGGACCCAAACATGCATTTTTAGGTGTGATATTTATACTAAGGTTATGTCCTTAAATTTAAGGATAAATACTGAAATTTTTCTGATAAAATTATACGATGTCTGGGACTTTCTTCAACATGATCTTATGGGGGGGGTGGTTGGAGGGCATAGATGGGAGTCCAAATAAACAAACATGACCATGAGTTAATAGTTATTGGAGCTCTACCAGAATATAAATAGTGGTTATCTCTGAGTGGTGGTATAATGTATTTTTAGTTTCTTATTTGTACTTTACATTTTCTAAACTTTAACAAAAATTTTTTAATGTTTTTATTTTATTTTTGAAAGAGAGACAGAATGCAAGTGGCAAAGGGGCAGAGAGAGAGGGAGACACAGAATCCAAAGCAGGCTCCCGGCTCTGAGCTGTCAGCACAGAGACTGATGTGGGGCTCAAACCCACGAACAGTGAGATCATGACCCAAGCCAAAGTCGGACGCCCAACCGACTGAGCCACCCAGGCGCCCCTACATTTTCTAAATTTTTAATAGTATTGCTTTTGTTGTAATAAAATAGTCAATAATTTTTCCTTACGTACTTAAAAATGTAATATGCCAATATCAGAATAGTATATATCAGCCTAGTACTTAATGGTTTTACAAAGGCCTTACCTGAACCTGATCACAAACCAGTCAGGTAGGAATTTGGCTTTATTGCTCCTCACATTTGAATTATAGTTTTTAGGCAACAAAACTTCCCCAAGTTTTGTTGGCTGTTACAATCACCTTTCAAGGTATTAAAAAAAATTTTTTTTTAATGTTTATTTATTTTTGAGAGAGAGAGAGACAGAGACAGACAGAGGCAGAGGGGCAGAGGGAGGGGGAGACACAGAATCTGAAGCAGGCTCCAGGCTCTGAGCTGTCAGCACAGAGCCTGACACGGGGCTCAAACTCACAAACTACGAGATCATGATCTGAGCCGAAGTGGGACACTTAACCGACTGAGCCACCCAGGCGCCCCTCCCTTCAAGATATTTTTATTATCCCTATTTTATAGAGGCACTCCAGGACCCATATTAATACTCCTCAAACATTGGTCTGGGGCACAAAACAACTCAAAGGCCACGCTGGAGTCTGGCTCTGCTGGAATGCCTCTCAGGATTGTGGATGCAAGCAGTGAAGGTAAGGGCAGGAAGCAGGCACTTGAAGGTAAAGGGCAAAGTCTGGGAATGTGTCCCTTCAGGACAGTATACTCTGTACCTTCCTGAAATTCTGTGAGGGAGCTAGAGGTAACTCTGGAGGCTGGCATTCAGCTGAACGTACAAGAAGTCCATAACCGTGGCCTTGGAAAATCCAAATGGCTGACCAGAGTCAGCTAGTTCTCTCGGTAAGGAAAGTATATGGAGCAGGGCTCCCCTACAAAGCCTTTATGTTAGTGGGGCCCATGGCCACCCAGCTACAGACTACAGTTTCCAGCATCCCTTGAAGCTAAGAGTGGCCATTTGACTACATTCCTGCCAATGCAATGTGTGGGGATGCAATATGTGTGGTGGTGTCGCGATAACTGTTTAATGGCTCTCCAGGAAAAAAAAGAAAAGTATACACACATGCACATACACACACATTTTTGTTCTAAATTTTACTGATGTAAAGAATGCATAGCATACAGTTTACAAATAATAAAATACATCTACTCTTTACTGCAAATCCCACACACCTGTAACTTCAGTGTGCTTTGGAATTTCTCGCAAAACCCGCTCAGTTTTTATAGGTCCATCACCAGCAACCACGTCACAAAATCAGACTACCATAAATATTTGATTA
The DNA here is from genome assembly GCF_003009895.1 of Hyaena hyaena. Classification (NCBI taxonomy): domain Eukaryota; kingdom Metazoa; phylum Chordata; class Mammalia; order Carnivora; family Hyaenidae; genus Hyaena; species Hyaena hyaena. Next base: position 917,021 of record NW_024080688.1, on the reverse strand, counting down.
TTGCCAGTTTCAGCAAAATGTTGCCGACATCAGTGATGGATGTGAATGCTTTCATCATGAGTGTCAGCTGATATTTTCTTTCACATCAACAAGTAAGGCAAAAGTGAAACAACTAAGGCATTCGTTGTCACACTTCGTCAGTGATATGAGCAACTTCTTTGCTGAATCGCATCAGTTTTCAAGTTCTGGAAGACTACTTACTTGACTTGGGCTATTCACAATGTAATGGCTGTAGGTACAACCCAGTTTTAGGTTGAATCTATATTATTAGTGTTTTTGATCACTTTCTAAAATTTAGATAGTCAACAAAACAAACCATCAAGCTCTGATTTGTAGAGGTGGTGGTGTAAATACTACTACCGCGACTGACTTCAAGCTACCAGTGTGAGGTCATGGAGTGCAAAGTCATGAAGGGATGTGCCAAAGAACATATTATGCAGTGTTTCCACAATATGGGAAAACAGATATGAAAATCTCAAGTGCCTAGCAACTAACAGAAAGTAGTAAATCAGGAAGTGATACGATTTGAGCACGTCTTAACTTTGTTTTTAATATGATTTATTTAATTGTACATTTCTCTTTATTTTTTATTTTTTTAATGTTTTTTATTATTTATTTTGGAGAGATAGAGACAGAGACAGAGTATGAACTGGAAAGGGGCAGAGAGAGAGGGAGACACAGAATCTGAAGCCGGCTCCAGGCTCTGAGCTGTCAGCACAGAGACCAATGTGGGGTCCGAACTCACAAACCGGGAGATCATGACCTGAGCTGAAGTTGGCCACCTAACCAACTGGGCCACCCAGGTGCTCTTAAAAAATTCTTTTTTTTTTTTTAATGTTTATTTTTGAGAGAGATAGGGAGGGAGAGAGCAAGTGCAGAAGGGGCAGAGAGAGAGGATCCGAAGCGGGCTCTGTGAAGACAGCAGAAAGCCTAATGCAGGGCTCGAACTCACGAACAAAGAGATCATGACCTGAGCTGAAGTCGGACACCCAGCCAACTGAGCCACCCAGGTGCCCCTTAACTGTACATTTCTATAATTTAATAAAGGTTGGGTTTAACAATCAGCTTCCAAAATTCCTGTAGATTTAACGATCTATTCTCACAGGTTGATATAGCCTGGTGTCAGCTCTGGACATACTTCTGCTTCTATTCTACTTCCTCTTTCCTGCTGTGTATATGCTGGAATGCAGACACGGGGGTGGGGGGGGTGGGGGGGGCAGTGAACCAATCTCAATCATGCAAAACAAGCCAACACCTCAGGGAATTCCTGAGCAAGCAGTCAAAAGGAAATCTAAGCCTTGCAACACCTTATGCCCCAGAGCCACCTGGCCGCCTGCCTCTGCCTCTGATCAGCTACGTGCGCGGAAATAAAGTCTCTTATCTGAGCCCCGTGATTTGGTCTATTTGTTACAGCAGCATGGCCGAGTTGTGCAGGCTTCCTTTGGAAGCCTCCCCTATTTCCTCTCCCAGTTCTGAGTCTAACCCCTCAACTTGGACAAGGGGTAGACTCACTACTCTCTGACTAGTTTAGATCAGGGTTACTGACCTCAACCCTCGTGACCTTTGGGACCGATGATTCTTTGCCGTTGTTATGTGCCAGGTGTTTAGCCTCCCCACTAGATCCCAGGAGCACCCCAGCCAGTTGTTGTGATGGTCAAAAAGGTCTCCAGACATGCCAAAGGTCCCCTGGGGAAGAAAGGCACCCCCGCCTGGGAACCACTGGTTTAGAGAATCTGCTCTTTTTTAAGAATGTAATTGTGTTAAAATTTTTCATTGAGGTATAATGAGCATATACGATGAGGTATAATGAGGTATACAATGAGCATATCACATCGTATTTGTTTCGGGTGTACTACATGATGGTCCAATATTTGTATACACTGTGAAATGATCACCACGGTAAATGTAGTTACCGTCTGTTCCCATACGGAGTTACAAGCTCTTTTTCTCATGATGAGAACTTGAAGATCGATTCTTTTGGCAACTTTCAAACATGCACTACCACATTATCTATCAACCATAGTCACCATGTCGTACATTACATCCCCATGACTTATTTATTTAATTCCTGAAAGTTCGTACCTTTTGACAGACCATTTCAGTCATTCCCCAGCCCCAATCTCTGGCAATCCCTCATTTGTTCTCTGTATCTGTGAGTTTGGGTTTTTTATATGTAGGGATGTTTGTTTATTTTTAGGGCAGAATCTACTTTTTTTTAGAGAGAGAGCGAATGACCAGGGGAGGGGAAGAGAGAGGAGACAGAAGATCCAAAGCGGGCTCTAAACTGTCAGCACAGAGCCTGATGTGGGGCTCAAACCCAACCGTGAGATCATGACCTGAGCTGAAGTCAGACGCTTAAGTGACGGAGCCACCCAGGCGCCCCAGGACAAAATCTACTTTTTTTTTTTTAATGTTTTATTTATTTCTAGGAGAGAGAGAGAGAGAGAGACAGCACGAGCAGCGGAGGGCCAGAGAGAGAGAGAGAGTCACAGACTCTGAAACAGGCTCCAGGCTCCGAGCTGGCAGTCAGCACAGAGCCCGATGTGGGGCTCGAACCCACGAACCACAAGATCATGACCTAAGCGAAAGTCGGACGCCTAACCGACTACGCCACCCAGGCGCCCCAGACAGAATCTACTCTTAATCCACCACAAGACCTCGGCAAGGCAATCTCCTTCCCTGCACCTCAGAGGCAGGCCATCTGGGCTTGGATTCTATCTGACACTTCTGGTTGCAGGATCTTGGGCAAATTACTTAGCCTCTCGCTGTCTCAGGTTTCCTCATCTGTAAAATGGGAACAATAGTGCTTCTCTCATAGTGTTGTGAAAATGGCATGAATTAAAACACGTAAAGCATTTAGAAGAATGTTTGGTGTAGAGCAGGTGTGAAATAAATGCGAGCGGAGATGATTTCAGGCCTCCAGACCTAGGCCATTCTTTCTTATCGTCAAAATTTGTATCTGACCTTCCAAGCACAGCTCAAACGCCACCTCCTTCATGAAGCCCTGTGCTAGTGCTGGGTCCTAACCAGTCCCCAGCCTCCCTACCTCACTCCCTTAATCCTCCTCCCTTCGGCACCCCTGCCCTTCTTTCTTGCTAACAAAACTGCCTTTTGGGTTATTGTTACAACAGAAGCGGCAACAAGGCAGCATTTGTGTAGTGGCAAGAGCGTGTGCTCTGGGGGTAGATGGTCCCCTTCTCTCAGCTCCAGTGACCTCAGTTGTGAACTGGTGAGGGTAGTACCACAGGGGGAAAGATGGCCCAGGGCTCAGTGAATGGGCATTTCCTCGTTTACAGACCTCCTATTACCCTTGACCATTCAATGTCGGGCCCCAGGCCTGCCCGTGCCCCGTCAAAGTTGTATCTGACCTTCCAGGCACAGCTAAAATATCACCTCCTTTATAAAGCCCTGTGCTCGCTGCCTAACCAGTCCTCATCCTCCCTACCCCACCCAGCCTACCCTACCCTGCTCAGCCCTGCCCTTCTTTCCTGCTAGCAAAACTGCAATTTTGTTCTTCCAGCTCCAGTTAGATACTTGTTTTCTCAGCCTCCCTTGTAGCTGGGAGTGCCCATGAGAGCCAATTTGGGCCAATGAGAAGGGAGCAGGGATTTGGCTGGGGTTCCGGGAAGGGTTTTGCTTCCCCTGACAAAAGAAGCCGACAGTGCTGGTTCTGTGTCTTGCCTCTCCTTCCTTCCTTAAACGTGAATGTGATGGCAGGAGCAACAGTGGCCGCCTCGTGACCATGAGGAAAAGCCAAAGCAAATGCAGAGACATTGTTGAGCCACTGAGCCCTTGCCAGCAGCTGGCTGCTTTCTTGTAATATGAGAAAAATAAAACTTTATAGTCAGGATTTATTTATTTATTCATTATTATTATTATTGTATGTATTAGAGAGAGAGCACAAGTGGGGTAGAGGGGCAGCGGGGGAGAGAGCATCTTAGGCAGGCTCCATGCTCAGTTTAGAATCTGACACAGGGCTTGATCCCACGAACCTGGGATCATAAGCTGAGCTGAAATCAAGAGTCAGATGCTCAACCAGCTGAGCCACCCAAATTGGGTGGCCCCAGTAGCCAGAATTTTTGATACGCACTTCCCCTTTGCTACATTACATTTATGTTAATTGAGCACCTACTATGTGCTAGCATTGGGGATACAGGGTGAACAAGTTACATCCCTGTCCTCAAGGAATTCTGTGGTAGACCAGGGGGCTATGAGAGACCAGGGGCCAAATCAGACCAGGGTTAGTCAGGGAAGATTTGGAAGGGCCAGAGGGAACAGCGTGCCAAGGCATAGAGGCAACAGGCTTGTCCCACATGGGAAACAGTTGCAGGAAACGGCTCTAAAGAAGAAAGGGATTTGGGGGAGGTCCAGAGCGGACCTCCACCTTGTCCCCAGGCACACTGCTCTCCTGAGCCTAGTCAATTCTGCCTTGTACGGGACTCATCTTCAAGGTGGGGCACTTTGTTGCACAACTCCAGGGGCCACTGTTCTTACTCACCTTCAGATCTCTCCCGCTCAGGGCTCAGCAGAGGGTCCGACACATCCAGGGTGTGTCTCTTCCACCCGAGCCTGAACCTAGCATGAGGGGCCGCTTTGTTTCTATGTCACCCAAACCCTACACAGGGCCTGGCAAAAGGAAACGTGATGATGATGATGATGGCGATGATAATCGTGACAACGAAGTCCTCACGATTTGTCAGGCAACCATCTAAGCACGTTACACATGGTAATACATCGTGTATCGCTCACCACAACTGTGTGAGGGGTCGAGATGGTTGTGCCCATTTTATAGATAAGAACATTGAGGCACAGGAAGACTAAGAAACTTTCTCAGGGCCATAACTAGTAAATGGCCAAACAAAGGCAGCTGCTTAGTCCGTGTCAGGAGATGGAAGGCGTGAAGCTGTCACTTCTTTTCAGGCCCTTGTCATGAGCACCAGGAAGGAAGCCACCAAGTCAGGGGAGCACTATGCAAATGATGCTGACAGGGCTTGTCGTCAGCCACTGGTGGAGCCCTGAGCAGTGTCCTCACAGCCTGGGGAACTTCCTCAGCCAGTGTGTTGGCTCATCCATCAGAAGCAAGGGAAATGGAACTCACAAAAGTGTCACGGAGGTTGGAACCGAGGTAGCCCTCATTCTTCTTTTAATGTCCTTGCCCCATCCCTCCGCCACCCACATGTCTGTTATGAGCAAGGATAAATAGAATTAAAAAGAAATTAAAGCTCGAGAATCTGTGCAGGGCAATGCTGAACTCAAAAGGATGGCACTAATGGTAGAGTGTAGGCGCTGGCAGAGGGTGGCTGGGAAGAGCTTCTCAAAGGTCAAGTTCACAGCGTGTGACCTCCTTTGAAACAAGGTGGACCGTGGGGTGTGGAGCCAGGAGAAGTGAGGAAAGGAGAACGCAGAGAGGGGAAAGAGACCATTTCATGTCGTAGTTTACACAGCAGGAAGCTGAGGATTGGCCAGACAAGTGACTTGTTCAAGGTCTCCCAGCTGACAGGTGGGCTCGAATCAAATCCCTGCCCCAGCTGAGAACCTCCATTCCCTGACCGTGGTTAGAGGCCCCTGAAACCCCCTCTCGCAGGTCGCCTCTACCCCAGACTGAGCCTCGGAGGAATGCCTCTCTAGCGCTTTTCTCCAAAAGGCCCAGCCTTGCTGAGTCACTGGTGGTGCCAGGGCCTCTGCATCCACAGGTCTTGCTAAACCGGATTTCCCTCCAGTTCAGCCCAGATTTGCTAAGCTTCTGCTGTCACAAGGGCCTGGGCCCAGGGAGGGAGGGATGGTAGGGGACACCACGCCATCACCGCCTCACAGTGCTTTCCCTACCCAGCTCATCTGATGCTAACCAGGAGGGAGGCAGAGTGGAGATTACTGTCCTGTTTTACAGATGGGAATCTGAGACCCAGAAATGGAGAGCAACTTGCACAAGATCTTATGGCAACTCAGGGGCAAGGCTGGCTCCGGAACCCCGACTCTTGATTCAGGAGCTGCTTTCCTTTCTCCGGTACCCCAGGGGCTGGGGGGCAGTGGGGGCGGGCGGGGCACTGAGTTGGATTTCAACAGGTGCCAGAAGGCAGAATGGGATAAAGGTTTACTAGAGGCAGTGCGTGGCAGGAAGTTGAAGGGGTAGGAATCCCATGAGTTTGGTGAAAATCATCCTGGGTCTTGAATGTCAGGCAAAGGGCCATTTTCCTGTGGGTAGACTGTACCGTCGTACTTGGGGGTCACCGATGCAGGGCCAGCTGATGTAAACCGGCCCCGGCCAGTAAAGGGAACTGGACACAGAAACAGCAGCTGCACGGAGAACGGAGCTGACGAAGGGGTCCACCTGGGACTGAAGCCGCCTCTGTGATCACACCCAGGGGACAAGCAGAGCCCTCTAGAATCTCCTTCGGCTTCCCAGGCCTCCCCAGACAGGCACCCGTGTCCTGGTCCGGCCGACGCAGCTCCAGGACAAGCATCTCCCAAACTGCCCCCCTCCCTTAGTTCCTTTGATATGGAGCTTCTAGAGAGGTCACTGCCCCGAACCAGGTTAGACCGTCAGCCTCTCTCTCGGGAATCTGACTTGTGACACAAACGTAGTGGCTTAAAGCAACACCAGCATAGCATCTCCCGGTTCTGGAGGTGAGAAGTCCAACACGGCTCTCACTGGGCTCACGGCAAGGGGTCAGCTGGGCTGTGTCCCTCTCTGAGGCCCTAGGAGAAAATCAATCTCCTTGATGCTGCTGCTGCCCAACCCCCCTAATCTCTTGCTTTGTCCAGCTTCTAGAAGCCACCCACAGTCCTTGGCCTGTGGTGCCTTCTTCCATCTGCAAAGCTAGCAATGCCAGGTCAAGTCCTCACCTTGCACTGTGCTGACGTCTTCTGCCTCCCTCTTCCACTTTTTTTTTTTTTTAATTTTAGAGAGAGAGAGAGAGAGAGAGAGAGTAGGGGAGAGGGCAGCAGGAGTGGAATGAATCTCAATCAGGCTCCATGCTCACTCAGCCTGGAGCCCAATTCAGGGTTCAATCCCATGACCTGAGCCAAAATCAAGAGCCCGATGCTCAATGGACTGAACCACTCAGGTGCCCCCTCCTTCTTCCACTTTTAAGGATCCTTGTGTCATTGTGACATTGGACCCACCCAGGCCACGGAGGATCATCTCCCAATGTTAAGGTCGGCTGATGAGCATCCTTATTCCATCTGCAACGTTAATTCTCCTTTGCCTTGTAACCTAACTTAGCTTCCAGAGACTAGGACGCAGATGTTTTGGGGGGCCATTAGTTGGCCCGCCACAGTGTCTAACCTGAGTGCCTGCCACACCTTAGAGCCCTGCAGAGGCTGAACCCCCTTCTTCCTCAACCAGGTTCCTTGTCTGACTCCACCATGCTCCTGGGCCCCAAACTCCAGAGATAGGAAGGATGCCTCCAATCTTGTCCAGTTCAGGCAGGCAAAGGCCAGACTTGTCCCATTTTGCCTTCAAAATGCCTTTTTTTTTTCAATGTTTATTTTTGAGAGAGAGAGAGAGACAGAGCATGACTGGGAGAGGGGCAGAGAGAGGGAGACACAGAATCCCAAGCAGGCTCCAGGCTCTGAGCTGTCAGCACAGAGCCCAGCACAGAGCCCGATGCACAGGCCTCAAACCTACGAACTTCAAGGCCATGACCTGAGCCGAAGTTGGATGCTTAATCGACTGAGCCCCAGGGCACTCCTAGGGGCTGGCTTTTCTGTTCCCACTGCCTCCCTCCCAAAAGATCTGATAAGGGGACTGAGGGCTTTGGAGTTGGTTGTAACTGTGTTCTTATCCCTGTCCTTTAGCTGCCTGACTCCTCTCAGCCTCAGTTTCCCATCTATAAAATGGGATACTAATATCTGTCCCTGAGAGTGTTGTGGGGATTAAATGATATCGTGCCCATAGCCTACCATACTGGCACTTCATAAACGAGGGTATCCTCTCCCTTTGTCCATGCTCAATGTCTCCCAAATTTGGCTAATGACTCGATTTCCCCGGGAGCACTGTTGGCACGCAGATTCCCAGAACTCTGTCCTTTGAAGGTTCTCATTCAGGGGGCTGGTATTAGAGTGACGTTAGGGATAGCATGTGGCTCAGGAGAGTTTGCAGCATTAACAAAAGCATCGCATTCTAGGCAGAGTGTGGTCCACTCAGACTGCCAGAACCTCTCCCCTGAATATTAAAACAGTCTCCCTGCCTGCCTCTGGCTCATGCTTCCAAACACATTGCCGGATTGCCCTGGGCTTCAGTTTCCCCATATGCAGAAGTCGGGCTGCTCTCTACAAGGTTCTTCCAGCTTTGACATTCTAGAAAACTAGTCCTACCCTCCGGTTAACGTCCTCAAGATTCATCTAGTGAGTAAAGAACTTTGGGACCCAGGGTTGATGTGACCTGCAGGAAAGCCCAGAACAGCATGTTCTAATGATAAGATACATACGGTTCTTTTTCTCATCCACAAGACAGAGAATAATGTGTTATTCACATTTGGAGCATTTCTGGGGTTGTGGACAGGGAAGTTCATGATACAATGATCATGCCCTTAGCCAGGACATGATACTGAGAGGTATCCTGATTAAGTCACTGCAGCAAAGGAGTCTGACAGAGCCCACAAGTCATGCTTCATCACTTTGCTTCCCAGCTCTGTGACTTTGGGTAAATCACTTTACCTCTCTGAGCTTCAGTTTCCCTATCTGTAAAATGGGAATCAGTGTCACTGCCTTGCAGGGTAGCTACGAGCATTGAGATGAAAAGAACTTTAATTCTGAGCTCCCTGGGAACAGGAATCATGTTTTTATTGCTCTCCACTAATGCTAGCCCCTGGCTTAGACAAGAGCTTCATCAAATAAAGTCATAAAATACTCAATTTAAGAGCTCAGAGAAATGTAGGCTGGCAAAGTTTCTTTAGCATCTCCTTCTTTCCTTTATATTACTTGTTACACTCCTTCTTTAGCATTCTCTCCTTCCTGCCCCCCAGCTCACCTTACCCAGGTTTGGCCATCTCTCCCTTTCTGCAAGCTAGAATCCGACAGAATTGTAGCCAAGAGACCAAAACCTGGGCCCTTAAAAGGAAAGGGACTTGCCCAAGGTCACACAGTCTGAACGCAGATCTAAGTCTGAAGTCTAAGCATGAGGGGAACCTCACAGAAGGTAAGAAGGAAGACGCTGCACCCTGCACCTTGTCCACCAGCTTGTCTCAAGTCCATCCAGGCAGTTTAGTGGTGGGACAGCAGCCCACACTGCCCAGCCAGCTGACCACAAGCCAGATGGACCTGTCATGAATCTAGGTGACTCTTGGCCACAGCATACCCTGCAAAGCAGCCAGGGCCTCAGGTTGCCTCTGAGCACTGCAGGGTGGCACTTAGGCTAAAACTAGAAGGTTAAGCAGGGACAAAATCAAGTTTGCAGAAAGACGATGGCTGAGCCCAGCTTGGAGGATGTTCATATAGAAAGACCTAGGATTTTTAAGACCCTCTGAAAGGTAAGTAAATGTTAACACAAGCATCTAACTTGTTAGCACATCATAGGTTCATAATCAATGTTTATTGATGTGTAATATGAGCCAACAAGGTGATAGAGCTACAGAGCAAAGCCAACGCAGCCTTAGGTCATATTAACAGAGGCCCAGAGTCTACCAGGAAGAAGGTGACCCATATCTCACCACCTCCCATCCTAGGTTCGATCCTGGGTTCTGAATAGAATAGAGTCTGGACAGAGATAATCCAGGGGACGCGGGGGGTATTAAGATCAGACCCAAGAGAGGGGCTGGAGGAGCAGGGCACTGCTTTGGGTGGAAAGGAGAGGTGGCAAGCTGAGGATTGGCAGAGGTTGGCTTAGATGTGCTTAGCTCAGAACCTATTAGACTTTCAAATTATAATCTCCAAAGATTTCTTCCAGGAGGAAAATATTAGCCCATCTTTTTCTACTTAACTTTGAACTAAAGATAGTCATATACAGTTCAACCTTGATGTGCTCCCCCAGCTATATACCAGATACTGAATGTCATGTCTACCGGGGGGGCGGTCCCCGGGCCAGCGGGATGCCCCCGTCACAGATGGTGGCCTTCTCTTTCATTTCTCTACATTCTGCCATAGATCACGGTACACTGGTGCCAGGTTGGGTGGATCTGAGGATCGAACAATGCATTTTAACTAAATCAGCCTCCACAGAATGGACAAATGGCTTCAAATGGCCCTGCAAAGAAACTGCGGATGGAGATAACGCTAATCGGGAAAATACAAGCAAGCGGCAGGAAAAGTGAGGGACAGACTGCCAGCCACCCCGCGCTCAAGTCCTGCGTCAGCCACCTTACCGCACTGAAAACAGTAATGAATGGGATCTCACGCACTCGGGGTTGCCTAACTACTCGAGAGGTGTACTTCCATCCACTATAGTCGGTGATTAAATTCACTCCAAGTGTATACTGGGCCTTTAGACATTAGCTTGTATGTCTATCACACACACTTGTATATAATTTCTAAATCAATAAATATGTATCTGTCGGGGGTGCCTAAAGCATTTTTCTGGAGAAGCATATGCAATCAAAACCTGTGTGGAGCGCCTGGGTGGCTCCGTCGGTTAAACGTCTGACTTCAGCTGAGGTCGTGATCTCACGGGTCGTGAGTTTGAGCCCCGCTTTGAGCTCTGTGCTGGAACCTGCTTCAGATTCTGTCTGTCTGTCTCTCTCTCTGCTCCTTCCCTGCTCACACTCTGTCTCTCTCTCAAAAATTAATAAATGTTAAAAAAAAGAAATTATTTATTTATTTATTTATTAAATGTTTTATTTATTTTTTAGGAGAGAGAGAGACAGCGTGAGCAGGGGAGGGTCAGAGAGAGAGGGAGTCACAGACTGAAACAGGCTCCAGGCTCTGAACTGGCAGTCAGCACAGAGCCCGACACGGGGCTCAAACCCACGAACTGTGAGATCATGACCCAAGTGAAAGTCGGACGCTTAACCGACTAAGCCACCCAGGCGCCCCTAAAAAAAGAAATTTTTTTAAAAAAGTATGACAACCACTACTCTAGATCTTCAAACCCAGACAGACACTAGAGGATGCTGCTCCCTGTTTGGGTTTTGGGGTTGAATCAGATTTGTTTCAGATTTAGGAACAGAGAAAAACTAGGGAGGCTGTATCCCCCCAGTAAAAATTTTTCAGCCCCTCTCTGCCCCAGTGTTTGAAGATTAATGGGAAGAAACCAAAAACTCTGAAAAGGGTTTCCCCAGCTCCGACTTTCCAAGGTGGGTACCTATTTAAACAGACAGAGCCAGGGGCATCTGGGTGGCTCAGTCGGTTAAGAGTTAGACTCTTGAATTTGGTTCAGGTCATAATCTCACAGTCATGAGATTGGGTCTCCCCCCACTGGGCTCTGCGCTGAGCTCTGAACACTGAATGTGGAGGCTGCTTAAGATTCTTTCTCTCCCTTGGGGTGCCTGGGTGGCTCCGTTGGTTAGGCATCAGCTCAGGCCATGATCTTGTGGTTTGTGGGTTCGAGCCCTATGTCCGGCTCTGTGCTGACAGCTCTGAGCCTGGAGCCTGCTTTGGATTCTGTGTATGTCTCTCTCTGTCCCTCCCCTGCTCATGCTTTGTCTCTCTAAGAAATATACATTAACTATTTAAAAAAAAAAAAAGATTCTTTTTCTCTTTCTTCCTCTGTCCCTCCCCCTACCTACACTCCCCCTCCCCCTGTTCATGCTCTGTCTCTCTTCCAAATAAATAAGTAGATATCTAGATAGATAGATTAAAAACAGTCAAAGCCAATCCAGCTTCCTTTCTCATTCTGTCATCTAAGTTTCACTGTCTGCCTCCTCTCTCTCTTTTCCATCTTTTTCTCCCATGTCTCTCTTCCCCTCTCTCACCCTCACACGTGCATTTGGCAACAGTGAACACTGGGAAGCAGTCATCCAGCACAGGAGAAGGAGCTTGCTGGCTCTTGAATGTCAGACAGACCCGGATTCAGTTCCCGCCAGTACTCTCCGCGGAGGTCACTGCACACCACATTCATTCTCAGAGCCTCAGAAACCTCCTCCAGAAAAACAGGCATGTTTACAACTCGACAATAAAATGACAACCTCATCTTAAAATCGTCCAAAAGGGGCGCCTGGTGACTCAGTCGGTTTAGCTTCCGACTCTTAGTTCCGGCGCAGGTCACGATCTCGTGGTTACTGAGTTTGAGCCCCGAGAGGAGCTCTGCACTGACAGTGAGGAGCCTGCTTGAGATTCTCTCTCTGTCTCCCTCTCCCCGCCCCTCCCCCACTTGTGCTCGCATGCTCTCATGCTCTCTCTCTCAAAATAAATAAATAAACTTTAAAAAGATTTAATTTGAAATAGAATAAAATTGTCAAAGGATTTGAATAGACGTTTCTCTAAAGAAATGGTCAGTAGCACTTGGAATGTTCCTCAACATCTCATCATTACAGAACTGCAAATCAAATCTGCAATGAGAGGTACATCTGGCTGGCTCAGTTGGAAGAGCATAAACCTACTGATTTCAGGGTTGTGAGTTTGAACCCTACATCGGGTGTAGAGATTACTTAGATAAATAAAACTTAAACAAAACAAAGCCACAATGAGATATCACTTCAAACCCTCTAGGAGGGCTACAATAAGAAATCCAGATAATAACAGTGCTGGCAAGGATATGGAAAATGTGGGGCCATCATGTATAGTCAGTGGGATTGCAGAACGGTACAGCCCCTTTGGAAACGTTTAGTGATTTCTTGAAATGTCAAAACGTAGATTCACCATATGACCCTGCAAGTCCACTCCCAGGTATATATCCAAGAGAAGTGAAGACCCACGTCCACACAAACACTTGGACATGAATGTTCATAGCAGCTTCATTCACCATAGTTACAACGTGGAAACAACCCCAGTGTCCATCAGATGAATGAATAGACAAAACGTGACCTAGGCACACAGCACCATTCAGCCACAAAGAGGAACGAAGGACCGAAAGCCAATCAGAAAGGATCACCTATTGTATGAGGTCACTTAAATAAAATGCCCAGAAGGAGAAGCAAATCCATAGGGATCATCCACAGAGTAGGCGAGTGGTTGCGGAAGGAAGGAGGAAGTGCAGGTTAATTGCTGAAGCATTCGGGGCTTATCGGGGATGATAAACATTCGAGATTCTAAATTAGATATAGTGGTGGTAGTTGCATAACTCTGTGAAGATACTAAGAAATACTGGCTTGTACACTTCAAGAGTGAACTCGATGGCATGTGAATAATGTCTCGATAAAGTTGTTATTGAACAAAAACATGAGGACTTCCCACACGGGGTTGTGTGAAATCAGGCCTCTGGCGGCACCGTACCCCGCACATCCCTGGCGTGGAGCCAGCGCATGAGAGACATCTCTCTGAAATGGTAGCCTGGAGAGGATTTCAAAGCACAGGTACCCTAGCATTTTAGAGCATTACACTAGACAAGTTCTAGGAGTTTCGGGGGAGGGGGGTTTGACCCCAAACAAAACACCGCACATTTCCTTTACACACACTCCTGACTCAACCTTTCTGGCAGTTTCTAAACAAAGCAGTATAGAAAAATAAGCACATGACTGTCATCTTTCTTGTCCCCCTTTAAAAAAAAAGAAAACAGATTGGCTGGAGGCCCAAAGGCTGCCTCTGAGGAGGGGCTGGGGTGCTCCCAGCAGAGGGGGCTCCAGATGATGGTGGGGAGGGTGGGTGCCGCTCCAGGCCAAGCCACCTGGGGAGCTTCTGACAGGCAGCAGGGCTCCCCTCCCCCAAGGTCCGGCTCTGTTAGCTCAGCATTTTCTCCCCAAAGGTGCCTCCGGCGTCCGCATCGTCACATCTACCAGGCCTGGGCAGAGGACCAGGGAGTCTCTGAAGCAGGTGTGTGGAGGGCAGCTGCCTTCACTTGCTGGCAAAGCACCAAGGCGGGGATGTTTTAGGGGAAGCACCTTCACCCTCCCAAGTGCTAGGTCCCACAAGGGCAGAGTGGACAAGACTTCAGATACCCTTCATTTCACAAATGGGGTAATTGAGGCTCAAAGTCATCAAGGGGTTTTTGAAGCTCCTGCAGCAAATTAGCAACAAAATCAGGAGTCAGTCACATGCTACGGCCTGACACCCAGACACGGGCTGGCTGAAGCCTCAAAAGAGCCCAGGGACCTGAACATTTGTCATCTTCCCCCCATACCTCCAGAGATGGAGATGGAGGCGCTCACCCAGCTAGGAAGCCACGGAGCTGGGATTTAAGTCCAGGTTCACATGGGAACCACAGCAGGTCAGGCCGGTGGAAGAGCCTGTTCTAAAAATTAACCCTTCACCCTGCCCCTCACCCAGCACATGTCCCATTACCTGTGGTCCGGAAGCCTGTGCTGGCTGCCAGGAGAGCAGTCTGTGGACTGTGCCGATGCCAGGCCGGGCAGGGGAAGAGGGTGGCCGGAGAGGCCAGGCCACACCCCTGTGACAGGGAGGGGGCGGGGCATGAGTTGCCCTGGGCCCCACTCGCTCGCCAGGGTGGCATTCCTTCCTGCTGGTGCTATCGGGCCCCAGGCCTTCCTGTCTGATTTGAGTCTTCCTCACAACACCCCAGGCACAGCAGATGGGGCAACGAAACCCCCAAACCCACCCCCTGGGCATGGCCATGACTGCTGACTCAGGGGGCAGTGTGTAGGGGGTAGGTGCACGGCCCTGACTGGGCCAAGCTCTGGGCAGGGAGGAGGTGGGGGTGTGTCCCAGACCCCTCCTTCCCACCTCATGGGTGAGACTGACTCAGGATACAGTCATGTGGGCCAACCCAGTGCTCTCCCAAGGGGTGAGGCTGGGCAGGAGGCCCAGGGTTCAGAGGACCGGGGGACTCCTGGGAACGGAACTGGCAGTGCCCTCTCCTGGTGAGGAAACTGGGCAAAGACTAGAATATCCACTGCTGTTATGCAGATAGGAAAATACAGGTCCCACAGGGGTGAGGAGTGGAGACTGACCTCCTACACCGAGGCCAAGAGTAACCCCAGCTCAGCTTGCCTCTGTCTTTTACTCACTTATTGAACACGTTGGAAACAGGATAGTAAACAAGTGTTACACTGCCCTGGGGAGCACCCAGGCCACAGAGACAGGCCATGACCGGCCCCATGACGGCAAGGCCCAGGGAGCTGTGGGTTCCCAGGAGGGCCTCCTGGAAGAGGAGTCATTTGGATCCTATGCTCAAGCCGAAATCTGAGAGTCATCCTTGACGCTCTGCTCTCTCATCCTCTGTATCTGACATATCTGGAACACGCTGCCGGCCCCGCCTTCAGCATACCCCAAAGCCAGCCTCCTCTCTCCACTTCCATGGCAGCCACCCTGGTCGAGCCAACACCATCACTGGTCTCTTTGCTTATGCCTTTAGCCCAGTGGCTGTGCTAATTGTGAAAACCAGAGGATCCAGTTAAGAACCAAGTCAGCTCATGTTCCTCCTCAGCTCAGCACCTTCCCGGGACCCCCACCTCCCTCAGGATGAAAGTCAAGTTCTTAGGGCACCTGGGTGCCCGGTCAGTTAAGCACCTGACTCTTGAGCTCGGCTCAGGTCATGATCTCATGGTTTGTGGGGCTGAGCCCGGTGTTGGGCCCTGTGCTGACAGAGCAGAGCCTGCTTGGGATTCTCTCTTGCCCATTCTCTCTGCCCCTCCCCTGCTCTCTTGCATTCTCTTGCTCTCTCAAAATAAATAAACTTTAAAAAGCCCAACAACTCTAGTAGTTACACAGCCCTCCACCATCTGGGACCCATGTCTTGCTCTCTCTGACCATAATTCCAATGACTTCTTCTCTCCCTCTGCCCAGCTACACTGAACTGTGTCCCAAACACTCCTGTTATGCTCCATGCTCAGGGCCTTTGCACTGGCTGTTCCCTCTGGAACAAAGTATCCCTAGAATGCTTTTTCCTAGCTCCTCTCCTCACTGCTTCGGGTCTCTACTGAAACGTCACCTTTTCCAAGAGGTCTTCCCTGACCACCCTGTGCAAAGTAGTGACTGCCACCACCACCTTTCCTTGTATCCTGCTTTATCGTTCACCAGGTGACATACTGTATGTTTTTTATTAGGCATATCTCCTCATTATGTATTATTTGTCCCAGGGCCGAGGACAATATCTGACACATAGTAGGTGCTCAATAAATTTTGTCGAATGAATGAGTGGCCTGAAAAGGAAGCCCAAGAAGCATTGTAAGTGCATTCCAGGCAGAGGGAACCATGTGTGCAAAGGCTTAGAGGTAAGAGGCACTGCGTGTTGAGGATCTGTGAATAACAGTACAGAAAGGGGGGGGGGGCGCTGGGGACTGGAAGAAGGGAGAAGGGAACGTGAGAGGCAAGGACTTGGAAGCCAGACCAAGGAGGCTGGATATTATCCTGAGAGCAACAGGGAGTCACGTAAAAGGGACACGATCAAATCTTTGTTTTAGACAATGACTCAGCTGCCACGTTCTGGATTGGTGAGGCTGTGAGGGGCAGGCATCCAGGCGAGCGGGAGCCACAGCAGGAGAGAGAAGGACTAGGGACAGGGTCATTGCACTGTCCCAAACAGGAGCCACCAGCCACGTGTGGCTATGGGGCCCTTGAAATGTAGATGGTCAGAATTGAGATGTGCTGTGTCAAATTCACCACATTTCCAAGACTGGCTCTGAAAAACAAGAATATATAAGAGCTCACTAATCAGTTTCGTGTTGGTTACTTGTTAAAAAGATATTATTTTGGATACCCTGGGTTAAATAAGATGTAATGTGGAAATTAGTTCTACCTGCTTCTTTTTGCTATTTTTAATGTAGTGTTTGAAAAACTCAAAACTTTTTGTAGGTACATAGAGCTCACAATACATTCCTGTTGGACAGCCCTGACTTGGAAGGTAGAATGGACAGGGATTGGTTGGTGGACTGTGGGGATGAGGGAGACCCTCAGTTTAATTACACGTCTCTCCCTTCCAGCTGCTCCTTTCTGATGAGACCGGGAAGTCTAGAGGCAGAAGGAATGGGCTACAGAGGAGAGCAGTTAGAGCAAGTTCTCATCTCACACAAGCATACAATTCCTGTCCTTACAGTAAGAACTATCCAGAAAGGAGACAGGTCAGCAGAATAGGCAATGAGTCCTCTGTCCCCAGAGGCTAGATAAGAAGAAAATTGAAAGCCACCATTACGCAGAGGAAAGGAAGTTGAACTGATTGGTTATTTTCAAAACATGGTTCCTGGACCAGCAGATTCAGCATCACCTGAAAACCTTTTAGTTAAGCAAACACTTAGGTCCCATCTCAGTCCTACTGAATGAGCAACTCTAGAGGTGGGACCCACCATTTGTATTTAACAAGCCCCCAAGGTGCTTCTCTTCAGGTTTAAGAATCAGCTACCTGTTCAAGTTTAAGAATCACTGGACTACAGATGGTTCAGTCAGCTGAGCATCCTATTTTGGCTCAGGTCATGATCTCAAGGTTCATGGGTTCAAGCCCTGCATCAGGCTCTGTGCTGACAGCTCAGAGCCTGGAGCCTGCTTTGGATTCTGTGTCTCCCCCTCTCTCCGCCTCCCTCCTACTCATCCTCTGTCTCTCAAAAATAAATAAATGTTAAAAAATTTTTAAAAGAAAAAGAATCACTGGGCTACAGAATACTTCCTATCATTTAAAGGTTTCAATGACTGGCACATGGTAGGTGCTCAAAAAAACCCATCTTCACCTTCTGTTTGTTTTCTCATCCCAGGTGAAGGTACTTCCCCTCTCTGGACAAATGAAGACTTTACTTCCCACAGTACCTGGTTGTATGTGAACTTGATACAATATAGAGGCACAGCCTCAGGGCATTTCCTATCTCTCTGACACGGGTAGATCGCCAGGATGCGACACAGCTGCAAGAGGTTTAAGGGAGGCTCCCGCTCAGCTCCCTCCTGAGGTGACCTCACTGTCCCATGTGTGTGTGTTGGGGGGGGGGTTGGTGATTCACGAGAGAAGCTCCCACTGTCCTATGGGTATAGCTGCTGGCCCCAGGGAAGCCAGCTCAGCAGATGAGCGTGGCATCCGGCTTCCCCGCATTCCAGAACTGCCCGCTGGGGGCCCACCTGATTCAGCAAGCACGTGCACTCTGGAGGCAACAGACAGTGTGACCTCGGTCTCTACATCCATAGATGTGGGGAGATGGCAGCCCCCATCCATGGTGACAGTATTTGTATGAAGCGCTTGCAGCAGTCCTGTGTACGGCCAGCCCTCAGCACCCCTTGGCATGCTTGTGATGAGGCTGCTGGGATCGCTCGGGCAGGTGGGAACTACCCAGTGACCCATAATTCTTGGGTTTGAGAATTATGCCCTGCAGCTGAAGGGGGAGAGAATGCGCACTTACTATGCACACCCAGGAGCCTGCTTCTCTTTGTGAATTTTTGCTTCATCACCAAATGGATGTATGTGATGATAGGGCTTGTCTTTTTTTTTTTTAATGTTTATTTACTTATCAATTTATTTTAAGATTTTAACATTTAAAAAATTTTTCAACGTTTATTTTTGAGAGACAGAGTGCAAGCAAGTGGGGGCGGGAGGGGACAGCAGAGAGAGAGGGAGACAGAGAATCCAAAGCAGGTTCCAGGCTCTGAGCTGTCAGCACAGACTCGAACCCATGAGCTGTGGGATCATGACCTGAGCCAAAGTCAGATGCGTAACTGACTGAGCCACCCAGGCGCCTCAACGTTTTAACATTTTTGAGAGACAGAGTGTGAAGAGGGGTGGGGCAGAGAGAGGGAGACATAGAATCCGAAGCAGGTTCCAGGCTCTGAGCTGTCAGCACAGAACCTGATGTGGGGCCCGAACCCAGGAACTGTGAGATCATGACCTGAGCCTAAGTCAGACGCTTAACTGACTGAGGCACCCACATGCTGCCAAATATTTATTTGTTTTGAGAGAGAGGGAAACAGAGAGCACAAGCGGGGGAGGGGCAGAGAGAGAAGGAAACAGAGACTCCCAAGCAGGCTCCACACTCAGTGAGACGCCCTACGTGGGGCTGGATCCAATGACAGTGAGATCATGACCTCAGCCCAAACCAAGAGTCAGACACTTAACCGACTGAGCCACCCAGGTGTCCTGAGGACGGAGCTTGTCTTAATCATCTTGAAACATTTGTTAAATGGACCCTCTAAATCAGGAAGCATTGTCCCCATTTCATGGATGAGAACATTGAGGGTCAGAGGGCTGAAATTATTTGTGCCAGGTCACAAAACTAACTGGGAGGTGGCTGGGGCAGGTTTCAAAGCCAGGTTTCCCTCAATTCAAAGCTGGGATTTTTCCACTCCTCCATGCAGGCGCCCTGACCTAAGCTCCTGGTTGAGAAGCCCATGTGTATGTCATTGAAATTCATGTTTGAGGAGTTAGCCTCTGGCCTAGGCTACAATCTCTGCAACTCCATATTCTTTGAGAAACAATAGCTGCAGCTGATGCTATTTAAGGTGGAGTTTAAAATATTCCTAAATCCAGATTAAACTGGAATCCTGCTGGCCTCCAGGCCTCAGGTGTTTCACCAGTAAAATGGGCAGGATGAAAACCAGCCTGGCTTGAAGGCAGAGGTCAGATCTGGTGACCCTGATAGCACTGCCGGCTCTCAGAAGCCAGGGTCCCATCCCTACTCTTATGACAGATGACTGGGCCGCCTGGGGAGCTCAGTCAGGTACGCATCGGACTCTTTATCTCACTTCGTGGGATTAGGTCATGATCTCACTTTGCAGGATTGAGCCCCAAATTGGGCTCTGCGCTGACAGCACGGACCCTGCATGGAATTCTCTCTCTCCCTTTCTCTCAAAATAAAGAAATAAACTTTTTTTTTTTTAAAGCATGATCAAAGTTTTTTCTAGAAACCAAAAGAACCATTTTCTGGATCCATTTGTCTCCCTCAGAGATTGCCAGAGATGGCCTGTACTGCTGCCCTCTGGTGGATGTCAAACTGGGTCCCCTGAGGCCTTTGGGTTCTCACTGGGCAACTCCAGCAGCTGCCTGCTAGGCCAACCAGATGCTGAGTAGGTGCTTCCGGCAACGGTCATCAATGGTTTCTTTTGTTTTAATTTTTTTTATGTTTTTTTTAAAAATATTTTTATTTATTTCTAGGAGAGAGAGAGAGACAGAGCGAGCAGGGGAGGGTCAGAGAGAGAGGGAGACACAGACTCTGAAATAGGCTCCAGGCTCTGAGCTGGCAGTCAGCACAGAGCCTGACGCGGGGCTCGAACCCACGAACCGCGAGATCATGACCTAAGCGAAAGTTGGACGCTTAACCGACTAAGCCACCCAGGCGCCCCAATTTTTTTTATGTTTTATTTATTTTTGAGAGAGAGAGAGAGAGCATAAGCAGGGGACTGACAGAGAGAGAGGGAGACACAGAATCCGAAGGCAGGCTCCAGGCTCTGAGCTGTCAGCACAGAGCCC